>NC_140997.1:31579252-32164531 GCF_052327205.1 Somniosus microcephalus | reverse complement strand
TCTCATTCGAGGGGCAGGTTCCCTGTTATTCTGTTGACTGACTCTCTCCCCTCCCCTCCATCCTTCCCTCCACTCCATCACTCTCCCCCCATCCTGTCCCTCCCCCCCACCCCTCTACACTCTCCTCCCCCCCAACCACCATCCTCTCCCCAATACCATCCTCTCCAACCCCCTCCTCTCTCTCTCCCCCCCATCCATCCTCTCCCCTCCCATACCATCCTCTCCCCCATACCATCCTCTTCCCCCATACCACCCTCTCCCCCCACCACCCTCTCCCCCATACCATCCTCTCCCCCCATACCACCCTCTTCCCCCCCATACCACCCTCTTCCTCCCCATACCACCCACCCTCTTCCCCCCCATACCACCCTCTTCCTCCCATACCACCCTCTCCCCCCATACCATCCTCTCCCCCCATACCATCCTCTCCCCCCCATACCATCCTCTCCCCCCATACCATCCTCTTCCCCCCATACCATCCTCTTCCTCCCCATACCACCCTCTTCCTCCCCAATACCATCCCTCTTCCTCCCCATACCACCCTCTCCCCCCCCATACCATCCTCTCCCCCCCATACCACCCTCTCCCCCCATACCATCCTCTCCTCCCCATACCATCCTCTCCCCCCATACCATCCTCTCCCCCATACCACCCTCTCCCCCCATACCATCCTCTCCCCCCATACCATCCTCTCCCCCCATACCATCCTCTCCCCCCATACCATCCTCTCCCCCCCATACCATCCTCTCCCCCCATACCATCCTCTCCCCCCCATACCATCCTCTCCCCCCCATACCATCCTCTCCCCCCCCATACCATCCTCTCACCCTCCCCCCCCCCACACCATCCTCTCCACCCCCCCCACCATCCTCTCCACCCCCCCCACCATCCTCTCCACCCCCCCACCACCATCCTCTCCACCCCATCCTCTCCACCCCCCCACCATCCTCTCCACCACCCCCCCTCTCCACCCCACCACCATCCTCTCCACCCTCCCTCCACCCCCCTCCTCTCCACCCCCCCTCCTCTCCACCCCCCCTCCTCTCCACACCCCCTCCTCTCCACCCCCCCACCATCCTCTCCACCCCCCCACCATCCTATCCACCCCCCCCTCCTCTCCACCCCACCATCCTCTCCACCCCCCCACCATCCTCTCCACCCCCCACCACCATCCTCTCCACCCCCCCTCCTCTCCACCGCCCCTCCTCTCCACCCCATCCTCTCCACCCCCTCATCATCCTCTCCACCCCCCCCCTCCTCTCCACCCCCCCTCCTCTCCACCCCACCATCCTCTCCACCCCCCCACCATCCTCTCCACCCCCCCACCATCCTCTCCACCCCCCCACCCCACCATCCTCTTCACCCCCCCACCCCACCATCCTCTCCACCCCCCCATCCCATCCTCTTCACCCCCCCACCCTCTTCACCCCCCCACCCCACTATCCTCTTCACCCCCCCACCCTCCTCTTCACCCCCCCACCCCACCATCCTCTTCACCACCCCCCCACCCCCTCCTACCATCCTCTCCACCCCCCCACCCCCTACTACCATCCTCTCCACCCCCCCACCCCCTACCATCCTCTCCACCCCCCCACCACCTACTACCATCCTCTCCACCCCCTGCTACCATCCTCTCCACCCCCCCACCCCCTACCATCCTCTCCACCCCCCCACCCCCTACTACCATCCTCTCCACCCCCCCACCCCCTACTACCATCCTCTCCACCCCCCCAACCCCTACCGTCCTCTCCACCCCCCCACCCCCTACTACCATCCTCTCCACCCCCCCACCCCCTACTACCATCCTCTCCACCCCCCCCACCCCCTACTACCATCCTCTCCACCCCCCCACCCCCTACTACCATCTTCTCCACCCCACCATCCTCTCCACCCCCCCACCCCCTACTATCATCCTCTCCACCCCCACCCCACACTACCATCCTCTCCACCCCCCCACCCCCTACTTCCATCCTCTCCACCCCCCCACCCCCTACTACCATCCTCTCCACCCCCCCACCCCCTATCATCCTCTCCACCCCCACCCCACACTACCATCCTCTCCACCCCCCCACCCCCTACTACCATCCTCTCCACCCCCCCACCCCCTACTACCATCCTCTCCACCCCCCCACCCCCTACTACCATCCTCTCCATCCCCCTACTACCATCCTCTCCACCCCCCACCCCCTACCATCCTCTCCACCCCCCCACCCCCTACTACCATCCTCTCCACCTCCCCACCTCCTACTACCATCCTCTCCACCCCCCCACCCCCTACCATCCTCTCCACCCCCCCACCCCCTACCACCATCCTCTCCATCCCCCTACTACCATCCTCTCCACCCCCCCACCCCCTACTACCATCCTCTCCACCCCCCCACCCCCTACCATCCTCTCCACCCCCCCACCCCCTACCATCCTCTCCACCCCCCCACCCCCTACCATCCTCTCCACCCCCCCACCCCCTACCACCATCCTCTCCACCCCCCCCCACCCCCTACTACCATCCTCTCCACCCCCCCCACCCAATACAATACAATAATACAATACAAATCGCTTTATTGGCATGATAAGGTACATCTTATGTTGCCAAAGCATCAAAATACATTTATGGTTGAACACATAAACGCGGTTCCATTCATACCCCTACTACCATCCTCTCCACCCCCCCCCACCCCCTACCATCCTCTCCACCCCCCCACCCCCTACCACCATCCCCTCCACCCCCCCACCCCCTACCACCATCCTCTCCACCCCCCCACCCCCTACCATCCTCTCCACCCCCCCACCCCCTACCACCATCCTCTCCACCCCCCCCCACCCCCTACTACCATCCTCTCCACCCCCCCCACCCAATACAATACAATAATACAATACAAATCGCTTTATTGGCATGATAAGGTACATCTTATGTTGCCAAAGCATCAAAATACATTTATGGTTGAACACATAAACGCGGTTCCATTCATACCCCTACTACCATCCTCTCCACCCCCCCCACCCCCTACCATCCTCTCCACCCCCCCACCCCCTACCACCATCCCCTCCACCCCCCCACCCCCTACCACCATCCTCTCCACCCCCCCACCCCCTACCACCATCCTCTCCACCCCCCCACCCCCTACCATCCTCTCCACCCCCCCACCCCCCTACCACCATCCCCTCCACCCCCCCCACCCCCTACCACCATCCTCTCCACCCCCCCACCCCCTACCACCATCCTCTCCACCCCCCCACCCCCTACCACCATCCTCTCCACCCCCCCACCCCCTACTACCATCCTCTCCACCCCCTACCACCATCCTCTCCACCCCCCCACCCCCTACCACCATCCTCTCCACCCCCCCACCCCCTACCACCATCCTCTCCACCCGCCTACCCCCTACCATCCTCTCCACCTCCCCACACCCTACCATCCTCTCCACCCCCCCACACCCTACCATCCTCTCCACCCCCTACTACCATCCTCTCCACCCCCTACTTCCATCCTCTCCACCCCCTACTTCCATCCTCTCCACCCCCCACCCTCCTCTCCACCCCCCACCCTCCTCTCCAACCCCTACTTCCATCCTCTCCACCCCCCACCCTCCTCTCCACCCCCCACCCTCCTCTCCACCCCCTACTTCCATCCTCTCCACCCCCCACCCTCCTCTCCACCCCCCACCCTCCTCTCCACCCCCACTACCATCCTCTCCACCCCCACCCCCTACCATCCTCTCCATCCCCCACCATCCTCTCCACCCCCCCATTACCATCCTCCCCACCCCCCCACTACCATCCTCTCCACCCCCCCACTACCATCCTCTCCACCCCCCCCACTACCATCCCCCCACTACCATCCTCTCCACCCTCCCCCCCACTACCATCCTCTCCACCCCCCCCACTACCATCCTCTCCACCCCCCCCTCCTCTCCACCCCCCACCCTCCTCTCCACCCCCTACTTCCATCCTCTCCACCCCCCACCCTCCTCTCCACCCCCCACCTTCCTCTCCACCCCCCACCCTCCTCTCCACCCCCTACTTCCATCCTCTCCACCCCCCACCCTCCTCTCCACCCCCCACCCTCCTCTCCAACCCCCACCCTCCTCTCCACCCCCACTACCATCCTCTCCACCCCCACCCCCTACTACCATCCTCTCCATCCCCCACCATCCTCTCCACCCCCCCCATTACCATCCTCCCCACCCCCCCACTACCATCCTCTCCACCCCCCCACTACCATCCTCTCCACCCCCCCACTACCATCCCCCCCACTACCATCCTCTCCACCCTCCCCCCCACTACCATCCTCTCCACCCCCCCCACTACCATCCTCTCCACCCCCCCACTACCATCCTCTCCACCCCCCCCACTACCATCCTCTCCATCCCCCCCCACTACCATCCTCTCCACCCCCCCACTACCATCCCCTCCACCCCCCCACTACCATCCTCTCCACCCCCCCACTACCATCCTCTCCACCCCCCCCACTACCATACCATCCTCTCCACCCCCACTACCATCCCCCCACTACCATCCTCTCCATCCCCCCCACTACCATCCTCTCCATCCCCCCCACTACCATCCTCTCCATCCCCCCCACTACCATCCTCTCCACCCCCCCCACTACCATACCATCCTCTCCATCCCCCCCACTACCATCCTCTCCACCCCCCCTACCATACCATCCTCTCCACCCCCCCACTACCATCCTCTCCACCCCCCCACTACCATACCATCCTCTCCACCCCCCCACTACCATCCTCTCCACCCCCCCCACTACCATCCTCTCCACCCCCCCACTACCATCCTCTCCACCCCCCCACTACCATCCTCTCCACCCCCCCCACTACCATACCATCCTCTCCACCCCCCCCACTACCATACCATCCTCTCCACCCCCCCCACTACCATCCTCTCCACCCCCCCACTACCATCCTCTCCACCCCCCCACTACCATCCTCTCCACCCCCCCCACTACCATCCTCTCCACCCCCCCACTACCATCCTCTCCACCCCCCCACTACCATCCTCTCCACCCCCCCCACACTACCATCCTCTCCACCCCCCCCACACTACCATCCTCTCCACCCCCCCACTACCATCCTCTCCACCCCCCCCACACTACCATCCACTCCACTCCACCCCCCCCACACTACCATCCACTCCACCCCCCCCACACTACCATCCACTCCACCCCCCCACACTACCATCCACTCCACCCCCCCCACACTACCATCCACTCCACCCCCCCCACACTACCATCCACTCCACCCCCCCCACACTACCATCCTCTCCACCCCCCCCACACTACCATCCTCTCCACCCCCCCCACACTACCATCCTCTCCACCCCCCCCACACTACCATCCTCTCCACCCCCTACTACCATCCTCTCCACCCCCTACTACCATCCTCTCCACCCCCTACTACCATCCTCTCCACCACCCCACCCCCTACTACCATCCTCTCCACCACCCCACCCCCTACTACCATCCTCTCCACCACCCCACCCCACACTACCATCCTCTCCACCACACTACCATCCTCTCCACCACCCCACCCCACACTACCATCCTCTCCACCACCCCACCCCCACTACCATCCTCTCCACCACCCCACCCCCTACTACCATCCTCTCCACCACCCCACCCCCTACTACCATCCTCTCCACCACCCCACCCCCTACTACCATCCTCTCCACCACCCCACCCCCTACTACCATCCTCTCCACCACCCCACCCCCTACTACCATCCTCTCCACCCAACCCCTCCATTATTTTCCTTCAGTCTCTGCAGTTTCAGCTGAAAACTACAGCGGTTCTGCCGCTCACTTTGCGGGTGATGTTGTGCACATAGGGGCAGGTGTTGCAGGCGAAGCGGTAACATTTCTGCCCTTCCTCCACGATCAGGACATTGCCGCAGGTCGGACAGAAAAGCAACATGGCCGCCCGAGCCCAGCGCTCCGCTCCGTCCCGCGACAACTCGCTCCCGCAATGTTGGTGCCGCTCACTGTCCAGCAGGCTCACGCGACTTGCTGCAACGCTGCACCGTTTGTGTACAACACGTTTTCGTTTTGTCGCATTAATGAGAACTTACTTTTAAAATCGACAGGCAATATTTCATTGTTATTTAGTAAATGCATTTTGAAACGATAGATTATGATTTTCTTTCCCGGGGGTTCGTTTACCGGTTGCACAATTTTGGGTCCTGCAGCTGATGGTGCTCGACAGCAGAGATCAGAGTAAGTGACTGGGGGAAGAGAGTGAGAGACTGGGAGAGAGAGTGTGACTGGGGGGCGAGAGAGAGAGAACCAGACAGTCAATGACGGGGGAGGGAGAGAGAGTGTGACTGGGGGAGAGAGAGAGAGAGAGAGACAGTGACGGGGGAGGGAGAGAGAGTGTGACTGGGGGGGGGGAGAGACAGTGACGAGGGAGGGAGAGAGAGTGTGACTGGGGGAGAGAGTGAGTGACTGGGGGTGAGAGAGAGAGAGAGAGAGAGAGAGACTGGGAGTGAGACAGTGATGGGGGAGGGAGAGAGAGAGACAGTGACTGGGGGAGAGATAGACAGAGAGAGAGAGTGACAGAGAGAGAGTGACTGGGGGGGGGAGAGTGAGAGACAGTGACGGGGGAGAGAGAGAGTGTGATTGATTGGGGGGGAGAGAGACAGAGAGAGAGAGTGACTGGGGGAGAGAGTGAGAGACTGGGAGGGAGAGAGAGAAAGAGACTTTGGGAGGGAGAGAGAGAAAGAGAGACAGTGATGGGGAGGGAGAGAAAGAGAGACAGTGACGGGGAGGGAAAGAGAGACAGTGACGGGGAGGGAGAGAGAGAAAGAGAGACAGTGACGGGGAGGGAGAGAGAGAAAGAGAGACAGTGATGGGGAGGGAGAGAGAAAGAAAGACAGTGACGGGGAGGGAGAGAGAGAGAGACAGTGACGGGGGAGAGATAGACAAGAGAGAGAGTGACTGGGGGAGAGAGAGACAGAGAGAGAGAGAGTGACGGGGAGAGAGAGAGACAGAGAGAGAGAGTGACTGGGGGAGAGAGAGACAGAGAGAGAGTGACTGGGAGGGAGAGAGAGAGAGAGAGAGAGATAGGGGTAGGGGGAAAAACATATGATGTAATTAAATCAATGTATACAAACAACAAATGTGCAGTTAAAATTGGAGACAAACAAACAAAATACTTCCCACAGGGGCGGGGGGTGACGCAGGGCTCGCCAATCTCACCGACACTCTTTAATATTTACATAAATGAATTGGCAAAACTACTTGAACAATCTACAGCACCTGGCCTCACCCTATATGAATCCAAGGTTAAATTCCTCCTCTATGCAGACGACCTGGTTCTGCTGTCACCAACTAAGGAGGGTCTACAGCAGAACCTGGATCTGCTGGTGTCGTACTGCCAGACTTGGGCCCTGACAATAAATCCCCAAAAAACCAAAGTCCTTGTGTTCCAGCAAAGATCCAGACATCAGGGACCCAAAATAAATTTCACACTAGGAACAACCAAAATTGAACAAACCACTAACTACACATACTTGGGCTTAAAAATCAGTTCTACGGGAAATTTCAAACTGGCTGTGAATGAACTGAAAGAGAAAGCAAGAAGGGCTTTCTATGCCATTAAAAAATCAATCCAAATAGAAATCCCAATTAGCATTTGGCTCAAAATTTTTAAATCAGTAATTGAACCAATTGCGCTCTATGGCAGTGAGGTGTGGGGACCGCTAACACAACAAGAATTTGCAAAATGGGACAAACACCCAGTTGAGATCCTACATGCAGAATTCTGTAAAAGTATCCTCCGGACTCAAAGGAAAACCGTAAACAATGCATGCAGGGCAGAACTAGGCCAATATCCACTAATAATTACTATCCAAAAAAGAGCCACCAAATTTTGGAAACACCTAAAAATGAGCACCCCCCACTGCTATCATTACGAAGCCTTGAAATGCCAAGAGAGGACCATAAAGAAGAATACCCTCAGTCAACTAGTCCTGGGACTCAGTGAAGCAACCACTAACACTACTAACAATAACCAGCCCCAGGACAGTGACATCGTAGCACAGAGAATTCGACCCAACACAATTGTCACTAAGCAAAAGGAAAAATACCTGTCATATTGGGCAGAAACAACAAAAACCCAAAACAAACTCAATTGCTACTTGGCCCTAAACAGACAATACAACATGGCTGAATACCTGACCATGGTAAAGGATAGCAAACTGAGAAAAACCTTGACAAGGTACAGACTTAGTGAACATAGCCTGGCGATCGAAAAAGGCAGACACAGACAGACCCGGCTGCCAAGAGAGGACAGGATATGCTCTCACTGCAGTCAGGGAGTGGTGGAGACAGAGATGCACTTCCTCACAGCTTGTGGAAAATATCAGGGCATCAGGGAGAATTTCTACCAAAAAGTCTCACAAATATGCCCTGAATTCAGAAATTTGAATGACGACCAAAAACTCCCATACCTACTAGGGGAACAGAGAAACTGTGTAACCTTAGCGGCACACTATGTTACAGTTTGCCATAAACAGAGGAACAACCAGTAAACCTAAGAAAAGAGTATATACAAATTATACGAATGTATATTTATACACTCAGGGATATATCTGTTTATACACTGTATGAATAGATCTGCGTTTATGTGTTCAACCATAAATGTTTTTCGATGCTTTGGCAGCGTAAGATGTACCTTATCATGCCAATAAAGCGATTTGAATTGAATTGAATTGAATTGAGAAGGCGGGAGACAGACAAGGGTTGGACGAGAGAGCCAGACGACAGACAGACCTGGGCTGCAGGGAGAGGGATTAACATTGAAGAGAAAGTCAGATGGAGAAAGTGATTAAGCCAGCCACTCAGTGCAGAACTGCAAAGAGAGTCAGGGTCTACACAGACAGAGAAAGACGGAAGAATGGATCAGTCCAAGAGAGCAGGGACCGAGACAGTCCAGATCTAGATCAGTCTATGGAGTGAGAGAATGAATGAGTAAATCCAAGACTGCAGAATGAGAACATGTAAGTCCAGGACTGCAGAGAGGGAGCAAATACTTTGGAAGACACCGTCTGTTTTCAAAGGGAGATATTTACCTGATATTCAGTACTAAGGAATATTTGAATTGAGTTTGTTTATATTTTATTCGATTATGTTTGTAGTTTTTTTTGTCTGGATGTATAAGTATCACAGTGGTGGATGTGATCCATTACACGGCAGTGAGGAGCACCTGAATAATGAGTGATTGGAGCAAATGTTAACAGTCTGTTGAATTTCAAAGAAGAATATACTTAGGAGTTTATGCACATGAACACTTTTTGGTTCCTCCTCCTTCTCTTCCCGCCACCGCCCCCCCCCCAGACCATTTTAAGTTGATCTCAGCCAGCTGGTATTACTAGTTCTGCCCTTTACATTGTATCCACACAGCAAGTTGTCCAACAGGAAAATTGGCATGGAAGGTGATGGAGCAATGATCAATACAGGCAAGAGGTGCAAGGAGGCAGCAGGTTTGAGGTGTTTGATAGGTGGGGAAGAAAAAGGACAGCAACAGTAGTTAACTTATTTATTGCCGTTGCATTTACATAGACTGTCAAGTCATGTGTGCTCATCTAAGTGTCCTAACAGTTAAATAGCGGAGGGAAGGCTATTGTGCAATTCTATTAGGAAACCCTTGCTGATGGGTGCAGCCTGCAAGCATGTGGCTTATATTTTCTAACTGGCCACAGCCGCAAATGAGGGAGTCACGAAGGCCTCCGCTTATAGTCATTTGCAGCACATGTGATCCTTCCACAACTGAAGTGATGGAGCTTTACCCATAGATGGTGTGGAAGGTCAAAACTAGGAGCTGGAATGTTGGACCTGCCATTAAAATGACACTGGCTATGTTTGAAGCTTGTTTTAGCCACCTAGTCCGCCACCTGGAGGAGATATCTAGATTCCCTAGAGGAATTGTCTTGAGTTGCTCAGTGGATTAAACATATCTTTAAACATGGATAGATGTGGCATATCTTGCACCTTGAAGAGCAGATTCTGCAAGGCAACCTGTCGCCTGATGTCAGGAGGAGCAATATTGGACAGGACCAGCAGCTAGGCCATGTTGGTTGGTCTCATAGTACCTGTTATTATAGGCACATTTTCATTCAGCTGAGTGTCCACTTGGTTCTACTAGTCCTGTGTGAGAAGAGCAGAGCCACACTCTGCTCTTACAACACTCCGCTCTTGCTAATACATAGATACATAGAAGATAGGAGCAGGAGTAGGCCATTCGGCCCCTCGAGCCTGTTCCGCCATTAAATGAGATCATGGCTGATCATCCAAATTCAGTACCCTGTCCCTGCTTTCTCCCCATATCCCTTGATCCCTTTAGCCTTAAGAAATATATCTAACTTCTTCTTGAATATATTTAATGAATTGGCCTCCACTGCCTTCTGTGGTAGAGAATTCCACAGGTTCACCACTCCCTGGGTGAAGAAATTCCTCCTCATCTCAGTCCTAAATGGCTTACCCCTTATCCTTAGACTGTGACCTCTGGTTCTGGACTCCCCCACCATCGGGAACATCCTTCCTGCATCTTGTCTGTCTAGTCCTGTTAGAATTTTATAAGTTTCAATGAGATCCCCTCTCATTCTTCTAAACTCTAGCGAATAATACAAGGCAACTCCAGAGCATTGGTGTCTGTGCATTGGCTCCGCAGCTTGAACCAGCTGGTTTGCTGATCAAGTTGTTTCTTGTCTTAATTTCAATGCGGTCTTGGTACGATGTTCCTTCAAAATCAAGGTACGGTCCAATGTAATACCTCTGTGTCCAAGAAGATGTTGAACTGTTTGTTGGCTTTTGTGTGGTTTAGATGGAAAGAGCTGGAAGCTGTCTTTTTGGTGCTTGGTTTAAGTCTCCATCTTTTTTTAAAAAAAAATCATTCTCAGGATGTGGGAGTCACTGGGAAGGCTGGCATTTATTGCCCATCCCTAGTTGCCCTTAGAAGGTGGTGGTGGGCCACCGCCTTGAATCACTGCAGCTCATGTGGTGAAGGTGCTCCCGCAATGCTGTGATCTAGGGAGTTCCAGGATTTTGACCCAGCGACAGTGAAAGGACGGTGATATACGTCTCAAGTCAGGATCGTGTGTGATTTGGAGGGGAACTTGGAGGTGGTGGTGTTCCCACACCTGCTGCCCTTGTCCTTCTAGTTGGTGGAGGTCACGGGTTTGGGAGATGCTGCTGAAGAAGGCTTTGTGAGTTGCTGCAGTGCACCCTGGAGATAGGAAACACTGCAGCGACAGTACGCCAATGGTGGAGGGAGTGGATGTTTAATGTGGTGATGGGATGCCAATCAAGCGGGCTGCTTTGTCGTCAATAGTGTCGAGCTTCTTGAGTGTTGTTGGAGCTGCACCCATACAGGGAAGTGGCAAGTATCCCATCACACTCCTGACTTATGCCTTGTAGATGGTGGAAAGGCTTTGTGGAGTTGGGAGGTGAGCCACTCGCCGCAGAATACCCAGCTCATGACCTGCTATAGTAGCCATGGCATTTATATGGCAGGCCCAGTTCAGTTTCTGGTCAATAGTGACCCACAAGATCTTAATGGTGGAGAATTCAGTGATGGTAATGCCACGCATGTCGTGGAGTGAATTTAATTGGCTGAAGACTGATATCTGTGATGGAGGGGACCTCGGGAGGAGGCCAACAAGGATCATCCACTCGGCACTTCTGGCTGAAGATGGTTGCGAACACTTCAGCCTTGCAATAGTGGGGCATCTCTCATCATCAGCATTCAGGACTTCTAGGTGACTCAAATCCTCGTCCTGTACTGGCAGCCAGTTAATGTCTGTGTTAGATAAAACGCCTGGCAGTGGTATTGGGAAAGTTATATGTGAAGAGGTTGAATAGTGCCGGTGTTGGAACTGAGCCCTGAGGTAGGCCGTTGTTTTGGGACCTCCTGTTTTTTGTCCAAGTGAAACTTGAAACCTGCGGCCTCTCAGCAGAAGTTCCACAGCCATGACAACCCATTGCGGTAGGACCAGTGACAGTTTGTGCAGTACCCCTGTATGCCAGATTGTGTCATATAGTAAGATCTAGAAATACTGCACCTGTCTTCTGCCGGGTTAGCAGTAGTTAATGGGTCCAGTTTACAAAGGGTCTGTATAGTTTCTGGTGAGTAATCCCTTTGTAATCTTTCCTACCAACTTTGTCCACATTCTGTCTTTTCGCGGCCACTGTTTATTTCACATTCGCTGGTTAGCCGCAATAGATACTTGTAAATTAAAAATTAGTCACAGAAGAAACGGGGGAATTTCATTATTCAAATTAATTTCTTTCTTAAAAAGAGCTTGTCATAATTTCAGAAGCTCACAAGATAATTACAGATGAAGACGACCATTTGGTCTATCTTAATTCATCTAGCCAGAAAGACCCTTAAATTCCGCCCATTGCAGGAATCAATTGTTTCTTAAATTATTCCAGGGTTTTTGCCCTCACTGCTTTATCTGGTAGTTCATTCAATATACAAATCATTCTTCAGTCAATACCGATTAAGACAATATAAAGCGAGGTTTTATTTCGTACAAGAGGAAACAGTTACACTGAGTTAATTACTGTAGTGAAGTTAAAAAGTATTTGACGTGTGGAAGAATTGAAGTGTATTATTGGTTGCAAAATGTTACTTGAAGGTTATATCCAAAACTGCTGACCCTGTAGAGATTGTTCTAATCCCATTTCAAAATTTACTGATTTAGGATGACTGATGACATTAAAGAGGAGCCTCCATCTATCAGCATTAAGGAGGAAGAAGATTTTGCAATAGACAATCAAGAAAAAGCTGCCGAAGAGGAGGAAGAGTTATCACATGCAGAAATCTTGGACCTGTTTCAGGAAGGTCTGGCCATGATAGTCCAGGATCCTTTGCTGTGTGATCTGCCCATTCAGGTGTGTAGGATTAAAATGAACCAAAACTAATCCTAACATTTGTACATGTATAATAAACACATTTTATTTGGTGATCATTTTTAAGATGTGTGCAGGTAAACCGTGTTTGACCAGAGGTAATATCTTCTTCTAGTACAACCGAACTGCAGCAAAGTGTCTTTGTGTCTGTAATCTTTGTTAAGGATATAAACCGGCAGTGTAATCCGATCAAAATAATTTTAACTAAACATACAAAAAGTATGTTCTGTACACCCTTAGTATGAACTAGTAATCATAAATTTAAAGATCAGCCCCGACAGAAACCATGCTAAAATATGTATATGAATTAAAAAAGATAAACTTCAAAGGAATGAAGGAAGCACGAAACAAAATGCAACCGAGAAGTATTACTAAAAAGTATCTCAGTCGAGAAAGATGGAACACTTTTAAACTAATAATGTTAAGCATTCTCTAAAATGGTTGAATAAGCAATTAAGATATGAAACTATATAAAGGCTGCAGGGTAAAACAAAGGAGTACTTTTCTAACTTTCTAATTGTTCTTTTTATGAAACTGGAAGAACTTTGTGCTTGGCATCTTTAGCTTTCCTCATCTCTAGGGTTTTCTTTGTACTGCTAATATTCCTTTAACCCAGATTCAGCAAATTCTTATACTTTTCTGATAGATCGCCATTTTCGCCCCACAAATAAGTTGCACCAGCATTAGAAAGGGTGAAGAAAAGATTAACACGACTGATCACAAGGGTAGAGCGATGAACTGTGAGGAAAGATTAAGATACTTAAGCTTTGCAGTCTAGAAAGAAGGTGGCTAAGGGGGACCTCATTAAAGAATAGAAAATAGTAAACATGAGGTAATAAAGGCAAAACATTGAGGTTATTCAAAATACAATTAGATGCCATTTGAGCGAGTTTGTGTATCACAGGATTGAGCTCCAAAGTGCCAGTGAACTTTTCTAACCCCTTACTTTTCTTAACAACTGTTTTAACATGGTTGAGATTTATGAATATAGCATGGTATAGTATCTATAGCAAAATACTGCGGATGCTGGAAATCTGAAATAACAACAGAAAATGCTGGAAATACTCAGCAGGCCAGGCAGCATCCGTGGAGAGAGAAACAGAGTTAATGTTTCAGGTCTGGGACCCTTCATCAGTTCTGATGAAGGGTCCCAGACCTGAAACGTTAACTCTGTTTCTCTCTCCACGGATGCTGCCTGGCCTGCTGAGTATTTCCAGCATTTTCTGTTGTTATTATGGTATAGTGTCTGTTTGTTTGAATTAATTAGTAGTGCAGAGTACAAGGCCTGCATTGTGAGCATCATTACTTTATCAACATTTGTAATGCACAGTAATTTCAAATCTGGATTGAACTAACTTAGCCTACATTATACTTGCATCTGAATTTGGAAATTAATTCTAAAGCGATGTATGGAATGCATGTGAGCCACAATGGCATACGTTGAACGTGGATTAAATAATGTATTCCTTGTATGCAGCTAAGAACCAGAACTACTACTTCCAGCAATAGCTTAAAATAAATCTTAACAACTGTGAATTCACTATTGCCATTAGCAGGGTCAGTTATATCCATGACATCTGGAACATCAACAGTAGGAAACAAAAACCTAAATGCTACTATGTACAGCTGACTTCTTCTGCCACACCCCTCTCCCCCACCTCAAAAGAACTAGCACATACAACTTAAAATAAACTCGCAAAAATACCACCTAAACAAAATATACCACCTCCCACCACCATCAAGTCATAATAGTCAGCATGAACATACATTCTATCCTGCATCTTCTTTGACCAAATGGCAACTGATGAGAACTATGTGGAAGTATTCTCAAGTGCCACTACATAGTACAGGTAGACTACCCTTTATCCGGACTTCCGAAAACCGAAACCCTCTAAAAACCAAAGGTTTTTTCGTTCAGCGTAAGTCGTGCGTACGACTTACGCTGAACGAAAAAACCAAAGGTTTTTAGAGGGTTCCGGTTGCGGAAGTTCGGATAAAGGGTAAGTCGTGCGCACGACCCCCCGCCAGCCCCGACAACCGCCGACCCCGCCAGCCCCGACAACCGCCGACGCCCCCGCGGACCCCGCCAGCCCCGACAACCGCCGACGCCCCCACGGACCCCGCCAGCCCCGACTGACTTACGCTGAGCGTCAGTGTAAGTCGTGCGCACGACCCCCCGCCGACCCACCTTCCGAAATCCGAAATTCTCCTTTATCCGAAACTCGGCTGGTCCCGAGGTTTTCGGATAAAGGATAGTCTACCTGTATATCGAACTCACATCACAAAAGAAATCATCATAGAGTAATAGGTTTCTCTTGAATTTAAATATGCCACACAAGTCATATACTTATGTTTTAAAGATGGAATGCTATCTGTGAAGTTGTTGAATACCTTGTTTATTCCAATTATAAAGGAGTCCTATAACCTAAATATCTCCACTTCTCCCGTTATCCAGTCCGCTCCACTCAAGTGAAACTGTTGAATTGAATGTTTATTCTATGTATTTCTATCAGTGAATTCATTTAGTGAATAGCGGAGACATACTGGCCAGGCAGGTCCCAGATTCAATCCCTGGTCTGTGCGGAGTTAGCTGCTCTCAGGCTTGGTGTTGGTAGGGGTGCTATAATTGACCTCGGCACCGTGGCTTAAGGAGAGGACAAATGGCCATGATTCACACTCCTGATTGCTACCCAGTGACCAATGTTCCCTTTAAGCTGCGCGGCCACGCAGCGCTCCAGGGGTTCCACGCAACCAGTGAGCCAGCTTTTAATTAAGTTGCACGCGTGGGCAGACTTTGGAGTGGGCATCGCAGCCCAAAAAACAATTACAAGGAACAATGCCGGTGACACTTGCTTGAAGTTGATATGCCTGGATTTCAGATGAGGACAGAATCAGACATGGCTTTCATTAGCTGTTCTGTGCCACTCAGCCACTAAAATAACACACACACACACACACACACAGACACACACACACACACACACACACAGACACACACACACACACACACAGACACACACACACACACACACACACACACACAGACACACACAGACACACACACACACACACACACACACACACAGACACACACACACACACACACACACACACATTCCCAAACACACACACACACACACTCCCAAACACACACACACACACATTCCCAAACACACACACACACATTCCCAAACACACACACACACACACACACACACAGACAGACAGACACACACACACACACACACACACACACACACACACACACACATTCCCAAACACACACACACACACACTCCCAAACACACACACACACACACACATTCCCAAACACACATTCCCAAACACACACACACACACACAGACACACACACACACACACATTCCCAAACACACACACACACACACACACACACAGACACACACACACACACACATTCCCAAACACACACACACACACACATTCCCAAACACACAGACACACACACACAGACACACACACACATTCCCAAACACACACACACACATTCCCAAACACACACACACACACACACACACACACACACATTCCCAAACACACACACACACACACACACTCCCAAACACACACACACACACACACACACACACACACATTCCCAACACACACACACACACACACACACACACACACACACACACACACACACTCCCAAACACACACACACACACACACACACACACACACATTCCCAAACACACACACACACACACATTCCCAAACACACACACACACACACACATTCCCAAACACACACACACACACACATTCCCAAACACACACACACACACACACACACACATTCCCAAACACACACACACACACACACACACACTCCCAAACACACACACACACACACACACACACACACACACACACACATTCCCAAACACACACACACACACACACACACACACACACATTCCCAAACACACACACACACACACACACACACACACACACTCCCAAACACACACACACACACACACACACACACTCCCAAACACACACACACACACACACACACACACACACATTCCCAAACACACACACACACACACATTCCCAAACACACACACACACACACATTCCCAAACACACACACACACACACACACACATTCCCAAACACACACACACACATTCCCAAACACAATAACTAATACCATTTCCACATTATTATGAGAAAGCAACATTTGAAGTGCAATTTAAAGTATCTGTTCAGGTATATTCATTTTCATTTTTTTCTGACAATGCAGCTGGTGGACTTGGTTGTTTTCCTTCTCTGACCTCTCCATCCATCACATTTATGGTCAATTGATATCTCACCTTATTTACAACTTATATTTTTGCCACAATTACAATATACTAGTGCTGCCCATAAGTCCCCAGATTAAGATGCACTGTTGCAGTAAAATAATCAGGGGACTTTCTATTAAAACACTGCCAGCTCATGTAGCTGTTTTACTTTTTGTAACCAGACTACATCCAGCACTGACTGTTCTATTCACTCTCACCATATAGTATATAACACTTTGGCTGCCTGTATATGCTACATTGATCCAGTCTAGTACTATTTAATTATTAGTGTTTTGTAAAGGGATTGTGTAATATACTGACTTGGCAAATTGAAATTAATAGAATTTGGAAGGTTAAATCCCATTTAGGGGAACATTATTCCAACATATGGACCAGGTTATGATCAAAATGGCACCCTGTAATGTGAACTAGGGCACCTTGTTAGTTTTTCTTCCCTCTGAAGTTTTTGTGCTCGCTAAAGCATTGGGCATGAAATAGCAATGCTGGCTTACTGAGGGTAACCAGAAACTTGATCTTCCTGAGGACAAAATTAATTCTCACTTGGAGAAGCATGGGTTAATAAGGGACGCCATCACGGATTTGTTAACGCGGTTTTGTTGTGTCTGACTGACCTGATTGAGTTATTTGATGAAGTAACAGAGACGGCTGATGAAGGTAGTGCAGTAGATGTTGTATATATGGACTTTCAAAAAGCATTTGATAGAGTACCTCAACAGATTTATTTGGAAAATAGAAGCACATGGTAGTAAAGGGACAGTGGTAACTTGGGTGCGTAATTGGCCAAGGAATAGGAGGCAGAGAGTGGTGGTGAACTGATGTTTTTCTGACTGGAGATAAATATGCAGTGGGGTCCCCCAGGGGTCGGTATTGGGACCAGTGCTTTTCTTGTTTATAAATGATGAGGACTTGGGTATACAGAGTATAATTTCAAAGTTTGAGGATGATACAAAACTTGGCAACATAGCAATTAGTGAGTAGGATAGTAGCAGACTTCAGGAGGACTTAGACAGACTGGTGAAATGGGCAGACACATGGCAGGTGCAATTTATGTGGCTAAGTGAAGTGATGCACGTTGGGAGAAACCTGGGGGTGCATATTCACAAATCTTTGAAGGTGGCAGGACAAGTTAATAAGGTGGTTAAGAAAACGTATGGGGTACTTGGCTTTGTGAATAGGGGCATTGAATACAAAAAAACAAGGAAGTCATGCTAAATCCTAACAAAATTTAAGCTGTGTTTAAAGATGGATATTACAAATTCGGGTCTGCTGTAGATACCTTCTCTGGGTTTAGTGACGAGGGTTGCTTCTGTAAACAGTCCGAGAGTCTTACTTTTATAGGAGTTGACTCACACTACCCAATATCTACTTGTATGATACCATAACTCGAGGTTGTAACAATAATATCTCCTTGTGACCTGATCCAGGTATTTGTTTCTTTCACATGTGTACTTCAATCTTCCTGAAGGCAGAGCGAGTAAACTTTTAGTGAGCTGAGGCCTATGAATCTATACGATGAACATAGAGAATGTCAGATCAAACTCGCTTAATTCAAACAGTAAAACATCCTCACAAATAAAGAAGATGCCTTGCTTCCTCACATCATTATATTCTCTTACTTGACCTAAACTAGATCACTTCTAACTGTCCCGCCAGTATTGCTGACCTCTTAATCTTGGAAAATTCCTTGCAGCTTTCTTTTAAGAATGTAATTGCCTTCACAGCTTTCCCATTTCAAAAATCATCTCCTGGCTAGTCTTTCTCCCAGTAACCAGCTTTTTATCTCTTGCTGATCACAGGCAGAAAGTAGAAACAAATGCTTTCCAGTGAATTGGTCGCGAGGTGTTTGCTGAGACAGTCTAGCAAATTTCTTATTATTTTACATTATATGAGGAAACAACATCAACACCAGCTCATTAGTATCTTAACACTGCTCATCCCATTTTTAAACATGTCTGAATGTGCTGTGCTTTTAAAAACTCAATATTAAAGGTAACTTTTGCCCCCAAATCCTTTCTATGGAAAAACAGTCAAAAAAAATGCCAAGATGTGACCGTGCAGATACACAATGAACCAGTACTGATTACTTAAATTTTGTTTTTATTCAGGTTACTTTGGAAGAGATAAATTCTCAGGTAGCTCTCGAGTATGGGCAGGCAATGACTGTCAAAATAAAGAAAGGAGATGGTGAAATTATGCGTAAGTGCATTTTTTTCAGGATTTCATCTTTTCCGTTGTCTCTGAAAATGTTAGGGTGTGGTAGTTCCATATATAATGCAACCCTATTACGAAACCTACAGTCCTCACTCATTCAGTATATCTGACTCTCTCATTTATGATCATTAAATCTTCTCTGCTCTGATGATTTGAGGATAAGATTCTAGTCATGAGTGAATCCCAGGGAGCTCAATAAGACTATCGGAAAGGAGATGAGGCTAGTTTCTGTTTGCCGATTCATCCTTAACTCCAATAGCACCTCCGCACAAAGAGGAGAGAGATGGAAGGAATCGCCTGCTGTGAAGTCAATCACACTGAAGCCTCATCAGTACAAAAGAGTATGTTGGAGCCTGTCAGCAACCTGCTTTTTAAAACTACCACCTGGTTGTCATTACAGCACCACACCTGGCTACATTCAGAGGTAGAATGTAGCCCATTGAGTTTTTATGTTTTGTGGCAGTAAGCTATACTCTAAAAGTCTACCTTTTATGCAGCTCCATAATTCATGCTCTCTCTCTTCAGCTGTAGTTGTGATTCAAAATGACACCGTCCTGGATCTGAAAAAAGCTATTCAGAGATATGTGCAACTGAAGCAAGAACGTGAAGGAGGAACGCAGTATATTAGTTGGTAAATTATGTTTGATATTCATTGTGTTAATTTCATACGGTAGTGCAACGATACATATCATGGAGGATACAGGTTTAGCATAACTTCCCTACTTTTCAATTCAATCCCCCTAGAAATAAACCCTAGTGCTTGGTTTGCTTTTTTTTATGGCCTTGCTAACCTGTGGCGTGACTTTTAGTGATTTGTACTCCGAGATCCCTTTGTTCCTCTACCCCACCTAGACTTGCCCCCTCCAAGTGATGTGACCTCCCTATTCTTCCTACCAAAATGTAATACCTCACATTTATCTGTGTTGAACTTCATTTGCCAATTATTTGCCCATTCTGCAAATTTATTAATGTCCTCCTGTAACTTGTTGCAGTCCTCCTCAGTATTAACTATACTCGCCAATTTGGTGTCATCTGCAAATTTAGAAATTGTGTTTTTGATTCCTAAGTCTAAATCGTTAATGTAAATTGTGAACAGCAGTGGTCCCAGCACTGATCCTTGTGGAACACCACTACCCACCTTCTGCCACTGTGAATAGCTACCCTTTACTCCTACTCTCTGCTTTCTGTTCTGAAGCCAGCCAGCAATCCATTCTCCTACTTGTCCCCTGACTCCACATTCTCTGACCTTGTTCATCAGTCTTATGGGGTACCTTATGAAAATCCAGATAATTACATCTTCTGCATCACCATTGTCTACTCTCTCTGTTACCTTTTCAAAAAATTCAATAAGGTTGGCCAAGCAAGACTTTCCCTTTTGAAATCCATGTTAACTATTCATTATTATCTTTTTGGTTATTAGATGTTCTTCTATTTTCTCCTTTAATGGGGATTCCATTATTTTTCCTACCATCGATGTTAATGTGACTGGTCTATAATTTCCTGGACATGATCTATCCCCCTTCTTAAATATCAGTATTACGTTAGCTATCCACCAGTCCTCTGGCACTATACCTTTTTCTAACGATTTATTAAATATGCGTAGTAATGCCTCTGCTATCTCTTCCCTAGATTCTTTTAAAATCTCACACACCTACTGGCTCCCCATAAACTTTAATGTTCCTCTTTGTCAACCAACTTTCTAATCCATTTGAAATAATTCATGGACTTTGCTTTAGCAGCAGTTTGTAGGGGCGAATTCCATGTTATCTGTGTAAAAATATTTTTTCTAATTCCTTTAATTCTGAGATTTGTGTTCTCTTGTTACTGTCGAACCGAACAGTGGAAACTATTTACTGTATCATAACTCTATCTTGTGGCTAATGAAAAAAGTCCTGACTTCTAAAGTTTCTGTTCATAACTATAACTCCTCATCCTGATAAAATGCTAGTAAATCAATGCTGCATCTTTTCCATTACTTTTATATCAAACAGAAATAAATTCTGGAAATCCAAAGCAATCCACTAGGTCTCAAGCCTTAAGCTCTTTTTTAGTGTTGTACTAAATGTCAATACTATGTCAGAAGACCTGCTTTACACTGGGTAGCTGTTCAACTTCTAGGAATATGGCAGGGCAACTGTCACCTGTTGTATGCCAATCCTGTGCCATCACAGAATCACAGAAACCCCACAGTGCAGATAGAGGCCATTTCGGCCCATCGAGCCTGCACCGACACATATCCCACCCGATCCCCGTAACCCCTACACCAACACATATCCCACCCTATCCCCGTAACCCCACGTATTTCATCCCCCTAACACTAAGGGTCAATTTATCATAGCCAATCAACCTAACCCGCACATCTTTGGACTGTGGGAGGAAACCGGAGCACCCGGAGGAAACCCATGCAAACACGGGGAGAATGTGCAAACTCCACACAGACAGTCACCTGAGGCCGGATTCGAACCCGGGTCCCTGGCGCTGTGAGGCAACAGTGCTAACCACTATGCCATGTGGGAACTCCAAGACACTTGTGTGACCTGGAGAACCACGTGTGCAGGAAGTGCCTCCGGCTGCTCGAGCTCAAGGTTACTAAGCTTGAGGAGTGGCTGGTGTCACTACTGTGCATATGGGACTCTGAAAGTTTTGTGTGTCGCGCATTACAGGAGGTGATCACCTTGCAGCCACAGAGTTCAGGAGGAGAGTGAGTGGGTGGCCACCCGGCATGGTTGGAAGAAGAGGCAAGCAGTGCAGGAATCCTCTGGGAGTGTGGTACTAGCAAATCGTTTTTCAGTGCTGAGGGTCAGTGAGGGTGACATCAGCTCGGGGGAGTGCAGTTTAAAGCAAATCCATGGCACTGTGGGGCAAGTGACAGCACAGAGAAGTGTAGCAATGCAGTTTGCAGTTGTCATAGGGGACTCGATGTTTAGGGGGATAGACAAATGTTTATGCAATCGCATGGTGTTGCCTCCCTGGTGCCAGGGTAGAGAATGCCATGGACGGGTACAGAACATTCTGCAAATGGGAGGGGAAACAGCCAGAATTCGTGGTCCATATGGAATCAATTATCTAGGGGAGGAAAGCTTTGAGGTGCAACAGCAGGTTTGGAGTGCATGAACGTGACAAATAAGATTGTCATTCAAGCCTTTGTTACCTCTAGACTTGACTATTCCAACACTCTCCTGGCCGGCCTCCCATCCTGCACCCTACATAAACTTGAGCTCATCCAAAATGCTACTGCCCGTATCCTAATTTGCACCAAGTCCCGTTCACCCATCACCCTGTGCTCACTGACCTACATTGGCTTCCAGTCTGACAACACTTCGATTTTCAAATCCTTCCATGGCCTCGCCCCTCCCTATTTTTGTAACCTCCTCCAGCCCTACAACCCTCCAAGAACTCTGCGCTCCTCCTATTGTGGCCTCTTGCACAGCCCCGATTTTACTCGCTCTACCATTGGCAGCCGTGCCTTCAGGTGCCTAGACACTAAGTTCTGAAATTTCCGCTCTCTACCTCTCTCTCTTTTAAGACGCTCCCTAAAACCTACCTGTTTGACCAGGCTTTTGGTCATCTGTCTTAATATCTCATGATGTGGCTCGGTGTCAAATTTTGTTTGATAACACTCCAGTGAAGTGCCTTGGGACGTTTTACTATGTTAAAGATACTATATAAATGCAAGTTGTTGTTGCTGTTTGTGAGCTGCAGACACACATTGCCATATGGGGTTATAATATGGTGGCAATTACGGAGACCTAGCTCCAACATGAGTAGGAATCCAAGTTCCTGGCTACATGTTTTCAGGAGTGATAGGGAAGAAAAAGGTATGGGGAATGGGGGAGGTGCAGTGTTGGGTGGCAGTGTTTATCAAAGATACTGTTACAGCCCATGAAAAGGATGATGTGGTAGAGGGTTCAAAGGCAAAATATATTTGCTTTAGAGTTAAGGAGCTGAAGAGGAGTTGCTGGGTATATACTATACATAAAAGGGAATCCAAAGGTCTTGTATAGGCCTATTAACAGTATAAGTGTTGTCAGAGGATTGGTGGGGCCGATTTGGGACCAAAATGGAGAACTATTGGTGGAGGCAGAAGGCATGGCTGAGGTACTAAATGTGTACTTTCCATCGGTGTTTACCAAGGAAGAGGACTTTGCCAAAGCTTTGGTAAATGAGGAGGATGTTGGGATACTGCATGAGATAAAAATAGATAGAGAGGAGGTACTAGAAAGGCTGACAGTACTTAGAGTGGATAAGTCACCTGGTCCGGATGGGATGCATCCTAGGTTGCTGAGGGAAGTATGGGTAGAAATGGCAGGGGTGCTGGCCACAATCTTCCAATCCTCCTTAGATACAGGGATGGTGCCAGAGGACGGGAGGATTGCAAATGTTACACCCTTGTTCAAAAAAGGGGAGAAGGATAAATCTGCCACATACAGGCTAGTCAGTTTAACATCAGTGATGGGGAAGCATTAATCCAGGAGAAAATTAACAGCCACTTGGACAAGTATATATGAACTAATAAAGGAGAGGCAGCACAGATTTGTTAAGGGCAAATCGTGTTTGACTAACTTGATTGAATTTTTTGATGAGGTAACAGAGCGAGTGGATGAGAGCAGTGCAGTCGATGTTGTGTATATGGACTTTCAAAAGGCATTTAATAAAGTACCGCTTGTTAACAAAATTGAAGCTCATGGGATAAAAGAGGCATAACAGCATGAATACCAAATTTGGCTAAGGGATAGAAACAGAGTGTTGTGGTGAATGGCTGTTTTTCAGACTGGGGGGAGGTATACGGTGGTACAGTACTAGAACCACTGCTGTTTTTGATGTACATTCATGACTTGGACTTGGGGGTACAGGGCGCAATTTCAAAATTTGCAGATGACACAAAACTTGGAAGTGTAGTAAACAGTGAGGAAGATAGTAATAGACTTCAAGAGGACATAGACAGGCTGGTGGAATGGGTGGACACATGGCAGATGAAATTCAACGCAGCAAAGTGAGGTGATACATTTTTGTAGGAAGAATGAAGAGAGACAATACAAGCTAAATGGTACAATTTTAAAGGGGGTGCAAGATCAGAGAAACCTGGAGGTGTTTGTGCACAAATCTTTGAAGGTGGCAGGACAGGTTAACAAAGCAGATAATAAAGCATATGGGATCCTGGGCTTTATAAATAGAGGCATAGAGTACAAAAGTCAGAAAGTTATGCTAAACCTTTATAAAACACTAGTTTGCCGCAGCTGGAGTGTTCTGTCCAATTCTGAGCACCAAACTTTAGGAAGGTTGTGAAGGCTTTGGAGAGGGTACAGCAAAGATTTACTGGAAACATAGAAGATAGGAGCAGGAGTAGGCCATTCGGCCCTGTTCTGCCATTTAATGAGATTATGCCTGATCATCCAAATTCAATACCCTGTCCCTGCTTTCTCCCCATATCCCTTGATCCCTTTAGCCTTAAGAAAATCTATCTAACTCCTTGCTGGGGTTGTTCTCCTTCAAGCAGAGAAGGCTAAGAGGAGATTTGATAGAGGTGTTTAAAATCATGAAGGGTGTAGATAGAGTAAATAAAGAGAAACTGTTTCCAGTGGCTGAAGGGTGGATAACCAGAGGGCACAGATTGAACTTGATTGACGAAAGAACCAGAAGAGAGATGAGGAAAAACATTTTTACAAAACGAGTGGTTAGGATTTTGAATGCACTGCCTGATAGAGTGGTGGAAACAGTTTTAATAGTAGCTTTCAAAGGGGAATTGGATAAATACTTGAAGGAGAATAAATTGCAGGGATACGGGGAAAGAGCCGGGGAGTGGGACTGACTGGATTGCTCTTCGAAAGAGCTGGCGCAAGAGTGGGCCGAACGGCCTCCTTCTGTGCTGTACTATTCCATGATTCTATATAATTTTAAAGAGGGTGTAGGAACAGAGAGAAATCTTTGAAGGTGGCAGGACAAGTTGATAAAGCTGTTAAAAAAGCATATGTGATCTTTGGCTTTCTAGTTAGAGACTTAGGGCTGGATTTTCATTTAGGAGGCGGGACTACAACTTTTGGGGTTGTAGTCCCGCCTCCATCGAGTTCTAGCCAACCCACGCGATTTAGACTTGATTGACCTTGTTGAGCCCGCCCAGCAGGCCAATTAAGGGCCACCCGGCAACAGGTGATGTCACAGATTGAAATTTCATCTGTCAAGACCTTTTGACAGATGAAATATCAGCGTTTCACAGCTGTTTGAAGCTGTCAAACACTGACAATCTGTACTCCAGGTTAATTCCTTCCTCTCAGGATAATTTGGAGATCTCCCCGGAACAGAAAGCAGAGGCTGCAGATTTTGACAGATCGCGGTCATTCTGCTTTCTGTGCCGGTCAGATGAGGGACTCCCGAGACTTGAAGGAAGGAAGGCTGTAAAGGTAAGTAAAGGTTAGTAGAACTTCTTTAAACACTTTACACAGATAAAACACACTTACCTCTGCACTCATGCACCCATCACTCACCTGAACTCATCGAACCCTCCAAGCCCTTCATCCTGACGGCCCGCCTCGCTAACTTGGCGTGGTTTGGAGCAGTTGGGAATCCCACATTTCAACAATGAAAATAGGGATTAGGCTAAAAACTGCCTGTTAACAGGCAGTTAATTGGCACTAATCCCCTTCCCGCCTCGGGGAGGCGGGTCCCAGTGCGGGGCGGGTACCCGCCTCCTTTGAAACTGGCATGGAGGTAGGTTGGGGGCAGGACCCCCGATTTCGGGATTTTAAACCCCCACACGCCTCCAATCCCAACTCCACGGCCCAATGAAAATCCAGCCCTTAGAGTACAAAAGCAAGGAAGTTATGCTGATCCTACCTTAATCATTGGTTAGGCCATAGCATTTCTTTCAGCAACTTCTGCAATGGGCACACTGAAGTGATAAGGGGTCCTCAGCTGAAACACTAACTTAGAACATGCTGGAAATACTCAGCAGGTCAGGCAGCATCTGTGGAGAGAGAAACAGAGTTAACGTTTCAGGCCGATGACCTTTCGTCAGAACTGCATTGTTAGAAGGTCATCGGCCTGAACTGTCAACTCAGTTTCTCGCTACACAGATGCTGCCTGACCTGCTGAGTACTTCCAGCATTTTCTGTTTTCATTTCCATCATCCGCAGTATTTTGCTTTTGAAACAATAACTCATCTGTTCTCATCATAGATACTGACTGACCTGCTGAGTGTATGAAGAGGCTCCCCCTGAATAGGTGCTACATAATGGGACATGTGTCATTTTTAGCATTTTCTGTTTTTGATTCAAACTTCTGTTGCATTCTTTCCATTAGAAATGGATAATTAGAGGGCTCCAGGAAGAAGCCTTATAATTTTCTATTATTCAAAATGTCAGCCTTTGGAGAAACAAATGGGCGATCAGGGAAAAATTTGGAATATATTTCTATTCCCCTTAAGGAACCTGAAATGAATAATTGGCAAGAAATTATCCTTGTAATGTTCAGAAACTGAAACTAACTCAGTCCCAAGACTTGTGTTTATTTAATTCTTATTTTGCATTCCAAATATAAGCATCACATTTTAAGTGTACTGTAAAAATCATTTCATAGAATCATACAGCACAGAAAGAGGCCATTCGGCCCAACGTGCCTGTGCCAGCTCTTTGAAAGAGCTATTCAATTAGTCCCACTCCCCTGCTCTTTCCCCATAGCCCTGCAATTTCTTCCCTTCACATATTTATCCAATTCCATTTCTGTTACATTTATAAATAATTTAATGAGAAGATTTAGGAGATCTTTTTGTTGGTGTTAGAGTAAAATATTATAATCTTTCATTGTGCAGAAGAAAAGGTGAATGGAATGAATTCTATGAAATGTTATAGTGCAAATTACACGGTTTTCTTTCTGATATTTTCCTAATTGGACACATAGGAAATATATCTGGCGGACATACCATCTGACCTTTGATGGAGAGAAACTAACTGATGACAAAATGAAACTCAAAGAGTAAGTATTAACAAGCTTATGGAATATGACTTTCCCTTCTTATGTCCTCCCGATCACCAATGAGTGGCTTTATGTCAATCTTTTGAATAAAACTTTAAAAATGCACATATCTTTCCAAAGGTTATTTGATAGAAAAGGGGAAATGTATGTCAAGGTGGTGCCGAAAGTCTCGAGTACCTGTACAAGAATACCTCTCGTATTGCAAGATAGATGTTGAAATTCTTTGACAAAGTACAAGAATGTAGAGTACGTTGTCAGAAACTGTTGAAAAAAGGCTAAACATTTAAGGTTGCCTCATTTTCTCTCTGCTTTATCATTTTCCTGCTTGTTCTAGCACCCTCCTAAGAGGTGGAGAATAGAGTAGGAAAATGACAGGAGGCCTCTTAACAGACTGGGTAAAACAGGACAGACAGGAAAAAGCAGAGAGAAAATGAAGCGACCATAAATGTCTGACGTGGAGGAACTCATTACCATGCTAAGAAAGTTCAAACCAAACTATTTAGATTCAGATCGGCAAGAACCAAGACTGAAGGACTCCCACGTATCTGTAGAGATTCTACTGGATTTTAACCAGCTGAAACCCCACAGCTTCTTAGTACAGACTGTGCGGAAACTTCCTACTGATTTTCCAGCTAAGACCACCCTACCTTTTGGGGCATTGGGTTATAAGGTTATCTGGAACTGAGTGAGAATGATTCCAGCCCACAGTGGCAGGTCTATCAATCAGGTCCCATCAATGAGCCAAGCTGGCTAGAAAGTCATCAATAGTGTCTGGTATATTGCAAGCCTACTTGGATTACTGAGCCTGCCACAGAGGACTGACTGTTCCAATCCCCACTCGCCAGACATATTATCTTGAAGTTAACTAAACTCCAAGAGAACATGATTACTGCTTATCTTCCCCCTTTTGTCCATTGGAAAATAGTTACTAAAAATAGTAACTTATAAAATACTCTAAGCAAAGCATTACTCTAAGGAAGCTAAAGGGATTGAAGGTGGACAAATCCCCAGGGCCTGATAACATGCATCCTAGGGTACTGAAGGAGGTGGCCCTAGAGATAGCGGATGCACTAAGGATGATTTTTCAGAATTCATTAGACTCGGGAACAGTGCCGATGGATTGGAGGGTAGCTAACGTTACCCCACTATTCAAAAAGGGGGGTAGGGAAAAAGCAGGTAATTACAGACCTGTAAGCCTTACATCAGTTGTGGGCAAAATGCTGGAGTCCATCATTAAGGATGAAATAGCGGAGCACTTAGCAAATGGGGACAGGATAGGACAGAGTCAACATGGATTTACAAAGGGTAAATCGTGCTTGACTAATCTATTGGAATTTTTTGAGGGAGTAACTGGTAGAATAGATGGGGGAGAGCCAGTAGATGTGGTGTACCTGGACTTCCAAAAGGCCTTCGATAAGGTCCCACATAAAAGATTAGCATGGAAAATTGAGGCTCATGGGATAAAGGGGAAAGTTTTGGCGTGGATAGGGAACTGGCTGTCAGATAGAAAACAGAGAGTTGGAATAAACGGCTCATTTTCTGAATGGCAGGCAGTAACAAGTGGGGTACCACAGGGATCTGTCCTGGGCCCCCAGCTGTTCACAATTTACATTAATGACCTGGATCAGGGAGTCGGATGCAGCATTTCCAAATTTGCAGACGACACTAAACTAGGAGGTGGGGTGGGCTCAGAGGAAGAGACCAGGAAGCTCCAGAGCGATTTGGACAGACTGGGCGATTGGGCGGATAAATGGCAGATGCACTATAATGTGGACAAGTGCGAAGTTATCCACCTTGGGTGCAGGAACGGGAGGGCAAATTATTATTTAAATGGCAATAGATTGGGAGAGGGGGAAGTACAGAGAGACCTGGGTGTTCTTGTACACCAGTCACTGAAGGCGAGCATGCAGGTGCAACAGGCGGTCAAGAAGGCAAACGGTATGCTGGCCTTCATAGCAAAAGGGTTAGAATACAGGAACAGGGATACCTTGCTGCAGCTGTACAGGGCACTGGTGAGACCACACCTCGAGTACTGTGTACAGTTTTGGTCGCCTCATCTGAGGAAGGATGTTCTTGCCATGGAGGGGGTGCAGCGGCGATTCACCAGGCTGATACCAGGAATGGCGGGAATGACCTATGAGGAGAGACTATGTAGTTTAGGGATGTACACACTGGAGTTTAGAAGATTGAGAGGGGACCTCATAGAAGTGTATAAAATTCTGACAGGTCTAGACAGACTGGATGCAGAAGGAATGTTTCCCTTGGCGGGTGAGAACAGAACTAGAGGACATAATTTAAGGATAAGGGCTAAACCATTTAGGACAGAGATGAGGGGGAATTTCTTCACTCAGAGAGTGGTGAACCTGTGGAACTCATTGCCACAGAGGGCAGTGTACGCCAGCTCATTAAATATATTTAAGAGGGAATTAGATATATTTCTACGGGCAAAAGGGGTTAAGGGTTACGGAGAGAAGGCGGGGACGGGATACTGAATTAAAGGATCAGCCATGATCTCATTAAATGGCGGAGCAGGCACGAAGGGCCGAATGGCCTACTCCTGCTCCTATCTTCTATGTATCTATGTATCTATGTAAAAGGCATAATTCAGTTTTAGCAATTCAGGAACACTAGCCAATATATAGCAAAATTTAAAATAGTCTTTCAAACAAATGTTCTCATATCATGTTAAACTTTCTCTTACAATAATAGGCAGGTTTAAGGCTTCAAAAGCAAACATAAAGCATTTGAGCTTTGCTCTAGTTGTTTGACGTTATCTGAATTACATGATTGGATCACTAGTTTTCATCGCAGTTAATGGATAACATTGAAATGAATCAAAAAGAAACCTCGTTATTCACAGTACATTTTGTGATTTGTTGGAAAACTCATAATCATTTATTCAATGTCGTAGGCTTAAGGCCAGCTCTACCGTCTTGTTTACTTTATCACCTAGCTGCCAACTCTGGCACTGCTATAAGTAGGTACAATTTGCATGGTATCTGTGCCTGGTTTCTTGTTGGCTCTTCAATTAATACATAACCTCACATACTAGCATGGAAAAGGAAAACTTGCTTAACAAGAAATGCTTGCTCGATTCTAAAATGTAAACTTTTCACTTGCAGTTATGGTGTAAGGAATCGAGATGAAGTTACCTTCATAAAGAAGCTTCGTAAAAAATAAAAGGTTTGTATTCCTGTCAGTAGTTTGGGGGTTTTATTTTCCACTTTTAGTGCACAGTATCTCCCCCATGTCTCATTCATATAATTTATCAAAAAGCCCTTCTTATTCAGAGCCAATGTTTCTCCAAACATGTCACGTCCCAAAGGAGTCCCTACAGTTCAGGTCCAGTAAGATATGCTCAGCTATTAGCCACAGTTAGTCAGTAAGTGTCTTCATTGAGGAGAGTCCTAGTTTGAAGCTGTCAGTATTTCATACTGGCTGAGTGCACATCATTATTCACAAGGTAGTAATTTAACTAACGAGAGATGATGTCATAAACACTTAAGAGAACTGCCTCAGTAGCTCAACGAGTTTATCCAGTGTGTGGCTGAAGCATACAGACTGGAAAGGTCCCAGGTTCCTGGTGGAGAATCTCAGCCGGGGTGGCATTAGGGGGCACTACAGTTAATGAGGGTTACTGTGCCTGATTGCTTGCTTGAAGAATGTCATGCCCCTTTAAAAACTGACTGGCTCAAATTTAACGTTAATGGGATGGCAAAACGATCTTCACCGTTTTGCAAGTTGGCATTTAATTCAGTGACAAAGGGTTCAGATCCCAGTGGTTCAGCAACTGTCTAGCTTAGTTTTGTTCTTGTGACAATCAGCATCTATTTGATTCACATCTATTTTGCTGCTGTGAAAGAAAATCTGATAGTTACACCCAAGAGTAGTAATGTGTTTTCTTTGATAAGCTTAACCCAGTGACCCAGGTGCTTGCAACTTTTCTATTATGTTGGTATCTTGAAACTGAAGTTCCTTTAAAAAACAATTAGTGGGAAGTGAAGCAGATTCACAATTCTACTAATGTCTTAGTGCATGTATTGGTCAGAGTTCATATAGAAATACCCATTACAATGATTTGAAACCTAGGTGTGAGCTCATTGAAAGTACTGCTAATGGAAAGACAAGTCTCTTGATATTAGCTGGAGACTGCAAACATTTCTCAGGTAGTGAAACCTAGGAATGAGCTTCTGTTTCTTAACTAAATTCAGAATATCTTGAGTGATTCAATTCATAGGACCTCAATACAATGATTGTGTTTCTGTTGTCAAGCTTGTTAATTAAAGGGGAACAAAAGTCTTTTAATTGGATAAAATATATGTTAATAAAAATATGGCTACTATACTATAAAAAGGACATAGCAACACTGAAGAACGTGCAGAAAAGATTTATAAGGATGGTACCAGAACTGAGAAATTACAGCTATCAGTAAAGATTGAACAGTTTGGAGCTTTTTCTTTTTGAAAGAGAAGACTTAGAGGTGACCTGATAGAGGTCTTTAAAATGATGAATGGGTTGGACAGGGTAGATGTGGAGAGAATGTTTCCACTTGTGGGAGAATCCAAAACTAAGGGCTATAAATACAAGATACAGGTAGTTACTAATAAACCCAATAGGAAATAAGGAGAAATGTCTTTACACAGAGAGTGGTTAGAATGTGGAACTCACTACCACAGGAATTGGTTGAGATAAATAGCTTAGATACTTTCAAAAGGAAAGTAGATGAGTACATGAGAGAAAAGGGAATAGAAAGATATGCTGAAAGGCTGAGATGAGGCGGATGGAATAGGAGGAGACTCGTGTGGAGTATAAACACCAGCACTGACTAGCTGGGCCGAATGGCCTGTTTCTGTGCAGTTTATTCTATGTAACAACCCATGCTAGAAACATATATGTGTGAATGTTGGATGAGAACATTTCTGAGGTTGAATAACTTGAACATAACTAAAGGCCACTTGAGCAAAGTACCAGAGGGTGAGTGGCACCTGTGGAACTACATCCCAGAAGGAGTCAACACCTTCAAAAGGAGGAAAATTGGCCAAAAAGAGAGGCACTCGATTGATTTACTTTGCCAATATTTATTATATATGCAGTGTAATGCTGATTTTTTTTTGTTTTCATCTGACATATGCTGAGCATGGTAGAACTGGCATCAAGTAGGTGAAGCTTAAGGCTTCAAAATGTGCCATTGTATGTTTGGCACTGCGATTTCAGCAGGGGCTGGCTGAGAAATACCTACACACCGGGGGTGAATTAGCTTGAGGTTTCTCCCGCTTGACCACTAACTTTGGTGGAAAGCCTGCATACCTTCAAATCTCTGCAGCAGTCAGTGGTAGCTCTAGCTTCACTTTCACATTGCCTGAACCCGCAACCAGTTACAGTTTTGTGAGGCGCCTTTTTTAATTCTCTGTCTTTATACTTAGAGAAAAAGTTAAGAACTATTTTAACACCGCTGCTTTTCTGGGTTTTTTTTCCCTTCCAGATCTACGTATCTCTTACAATGGTCTGATTGTGTTCTTTAGAGAGAGATCAGCTCCTCTCTTTGTGCTTCTGACAAAACTCTTTTCCCTATCAAACTATGGTAAAGGAAGAAACGAGGCACACAGACTTGAATTGTTCATTAGAACTTTAAAGGTCAAGTAACAAAACCTTTTTAGAATTGTCACTGTTTGTAATTCTATGTACAGTATTCTTTTGGAAGAATTGTTTTTCAGCACAATAAAGTGTTATTGAATTGTTCAGTCTGTTTTAGAGATTAGCTTTTATCTTTGCATTCTAACTTACTGATTATGTCATAGTCCCATTATGTCTCTGGTCTGTTCGAATACAGGAATATCACACATCAGACTAGACCTGTACAGATTAAAATCATTATAGTGTAGCAGTTCGTGTTCACCTAGGTAGGTATCGGACGAATGACTACTAAATAATCGAGTTCGACTTCAGGAGAACAATCTAGAAATTGTTTATTTACAAGAACAGACGAAATACAGCAGGTAAGGCGGTTGGATGCAAGAGCACCGTGAAGTAGGTCTTTCCCCAGCGGGGACGTCACGAGGGCTGAGTCCGCAGTCTTGTGGAGAGCGTCACGCTCGGTCGCGTTTTCCCGCGCTTGTGTGGTCACGTGACCGCGTCGTGACGTTCGCGCGTTTGCCCGCGCTTGGGCGGTCACGTGACCTGCGTCGGCGCGTTGCTGTGGCTGGCCGTTGTGGCCGAAGTCGTGGGAGCGAAAGGCACCCGGCACTTCAGCTGGCCGATGCGGCCGAAGTCGCAGGCGCGGTAGGCCCGCTGTGCCGGCGGCCGTTACGGGAGGCTGAGCCGGGCCGGCGGCCGCCGCGTGTGCGTCACGTGATGCACGACGTGACGTCAGCACGTCACGTCGCGTTCTTAAAGGGGCAACGGCCCAAACTGGTAAGTTAAAGGGGCAATGGCCCAAACAGGTAAGTTATATACATACAGTTAGGTTAAAGTGAATTATGTACATTATATATGTAAGGGACACCCGGTGGAACCACCACATGCGCCCCCCCAGAATTCGCTTTAACGAAAGTCCAAAGATGAGATGGTCTGACAAGCTAGTGGTCTCGGCGGGCGTGCTGTCTCGACTTGGCGGGCCAGGTCTGAAGATGCTGGTCGTAAGCAGATCCTTACGCACGTCGTGGCGAATAAAACGTATCCATCAGGCGAAGGACCGTGGAGACGGGGCGAAACAGCAGGCCTTGTCAGAGTAACGGGCAGGTTGGGCGGACGCGGGCGATGTCTCCGTTGATGTTGAAACAAGTCCTTGTTCTAACGAACTCTGCAGGAACGCCAAACGAGCGATCCAGAAGGACTTGACAGGCGAGGTTGGTGAACTCGCCGACAGGTGAGCGAAACCTTCAGGAGGCTGGAACGCACAGAACGGTGCGTGCCATAGTGCTACGACGATAACACAACGGAGGGTGAAAAGTAGCTGCGTTGATCAGTGATCGGTGAGGACAGCAACTTTCACGTGGCTGATCGCGGCCGCGGGATGCCCGTTGGACCCGTCCTCGATGTTTGCAGCGTCAGTAGATGTTTGCGTTTGTTAAGGAGAAAACTGGAGAAAGGGCGGCAACGGTTCTAGTTGTTTTCGATTTTGGTAGAGGAAAACTGCCGAGAGGGCGGCACGCTTCTCTTTCTCGACGAAAAGTGTGGTAGGTAACACAACCAGCAGGCTGACGGGCTGGTGCGTCGTCGGCGGGGAATGAGTCTTCGTGGTTCACGAGGGCAGGGTCTTCGTGGTTCACGAGGGCAGGGTCCTCGTGGTTCGCGAGGGCTGGGTCCTCGTGGTTCGCGAGGGATGGGTCCTCATGGTTCGCGAGGGATGGGCCCTCGTGGGTCGTGAGGAGCGAGTCCTCGTGGTTCGTGAGGGTGAGTCCTCGTGGTATCCCCGCAGGGCGCGCTCCGATCTTGTGGGCCCGAACATGCTGTACCCCGTGCTTGGAGAGATTTATACTTGCTGTTGCGTTGGACGTAGAAGCGGACGACCTGCGTGGCGGTAGAATAGTCGAATACGGAGACCGTAAGCAAGTGCGTGGTCTGCGCCGCATCGATGTTCTCGGCGAACGGGGCTTCTACCTTTACAAAGCACGAGGGCGGTTGTTTCTCCCTGAATTGCGGTAGCGACAGCAAAATGGCTGGTGCTTCCATGGGGTGCTTCTTTTGTGAAAATTGTTCACAAAAATCGGGGTCCGGCTGCGTTTAGTCTGTGAAAAACGGGATCACCTCTAGGCTGTGCTTCCTTTGCGAATGGGGTCGCCAATGTAGGAACTGGTGTTCGTCGGTTGCTATTCGTCGGTTGTCTTCTGTGAAGACGAGGTTCAGGCTGTGCGTTTCATCCGTGAAAAACGTTCACGGATACGGGGTCACCAATGTAGGTATTGATGAGCCCCCGCACTCACGTCATTGGGTCACCAATGTAGCAGTTCGCACTCACATCGTTGGGTCACCAATGTAGCAGTTCGTGTTCACCTAGGTAGATATCGGACGAATGACTACTAAATAATCGAGTTTGACTTCAGGAGAACAATCTAGAAGTTGTTTACTTACAAGAACAGACGAAATACAGCAGGTAAGGCGGTTGGATGCAGGAGCACTGTGAAGTAGGTCTTTCCCCAGCGGGGACGCCACGAGGACTGAGTCCACAGTCCTGTGGAGAGCGTGATGACGTCATCACGCTCGGTCGCGTTTTCCCGCACTTGTGTGGTCACGTGACCGCGTCGTGACGTTAGTGCGTTTGCCCGCGTTTGGGTGGTCACGTGACCTGCGCCGTTGCGTCGGCGCGTTGCTGTGGCTGGCTGTTGCGGCCGAAGTCGCGGGAGCGAAAGGTACCCGGCACTGCAGCTGGCCTATGCGGCCAAAGTTGCGGGCGCGGTAGGCCCGCTGTGCCGGCGGCCGTTACGGGAGGCTGGGCCGGCGGCCGCCGCGCGTGCATCACGTGATGCGCGACGTGACGTCAGCACGTCACGTCGCGTTCTTAAAGGGGCAACGGCCCAAACTGGTAAGTTATATACATACAGTTAGGTTAAAGTGAATTATGTACATTATATATGTAAGGGACACCCGGTGGAACCGCCACAATAGAATGTATTTACAGATTAAGTGATATTTAAGCAGAGCACTATAAAAGTACCATACAGTACATATAGTTTTTAAAAAGACACAGAGTTAGAATGTCTATTTAAAACCAGTTATTCTTTCAGCTTTTCTCTATTAGTAATGTTCACAAAGGTAAAATTCAACCTGTTCAAACGACTATCCTGGGCGATAATCAGCCCTTTTGAGGCTTCAAAAACAATGGAGTAGAATTTATGCAGGGGTTCTCCCGATCTCTTGCTATAACGTTAGCAGATGATTGGAGAAAGCCCTGGACAATGTCTGACTGGAACTGGTCGTTTCTGCCATTCCACAGGTTTCTGCCAAAGTTACGGCCGGAGATTGGGAGACCCCATAGATATTCTATTCCTTAGATTCTGGGGAGGATTTCCACCAGTAAGTCAGATTATCTCCCTGTGTCTGTAGCCAAAATTATGGCTTCTTTTAACTTGGTTTTCCATGTGAAACTAGGACTTTCAATTGAGCGTGAATAAATTGGATAACAAAATAACAATATTTTGACATATGACAATAGCACTGTCTCTTAATATTTCACCAATATTAATTACAAGAGTACTTGTAAGTAAGTAATTGCATTGAGGCCAATAATCCAAGGCCCTTCTGGCACACTCCTCCGTAAATCCAGTGAGTGTGACGGTAGGACTGCAAATTAAGCTGGGACCCAAATAGACTGGGTTCCGTTAGTTTCCATGAAGCTTTTATCGAGGTGGAACCTCTGCCTCCACCAAACATGGTTCCACACATCAGAAGGGGTGTTGTTGGTGAAGGGGATTCCCAGGCCAGGAGTTTCCTCAACCCCAGCCTGGGAATGCCAGTGGGACGATATGCATTCTGGTCTGCTGGTCAATGGAAGTGGGGGCCATCTGGGGGTCTGGGCCTGGGCCCCCGAAGAGTAAACATTTCAGCTAACGTTTTGGAGCCTGTCCATGTTGGGATTCCAAGCCTTCCCTCGTCACCATTGTATATCGAGTTGGACTGGACTTTACCAATCAGGAGATGGCTGTCATTTATGAAATTCTCTTTTCCAAGAAGGAAAATGAATTAAATAGTAGAAATATGTAGATAAAATAATCAGGGACTGGATGGCTAAATACAAGTAGCATTTTTCAGATTGTTCCTGTTGCAATAGATACAAATATAAATTTTCAATAAACTTATGAGCATCATTTTCTATCATCATTCTTTTAAAAGGGCAGATAGATGCTTTCTCAGTGTGTTTTATCAAAATGTCTGCAGCGCATTTCCTTTGCTTCTCATTCAGATTTATCTCAATAAACTGAAGGAAGTAGAATACAATATAATACAGGTGTAACAGCATTACACTAAGAACCTAAGACTGGGGTAGCAGTTAGCTTGAGGACCTGTGAGCTGGGGGCGGGGGTGGGGTGGAAACAGCCAGAGTTATGCTCCTAACTGCTAATCAGTGGCACTTGCTGGAGATCGTGCATGTAAGATCAGATCAGGACAGGATTGGGCTTGGCTGTGATACCCTCCCGCTTTGAATAACCATCTGTCATCGCCTGGGTTCACCCAAGAATGGCTGCTAGCACCCCTGGAACTGTACACCACCAATATGCAGCTGCTTCAAGAGAAAAGGGGAGAAACTTGGAAAAGAACAGGGAAAAGGCAATTAATTGGGTCCAACAGCTTGCCCCTTTTTTATAGATCTCAGCCTCACCTACTTGCTCTCGTTTCATGTCCATGAATCTTTTTCTCCATATCTAATTGTCCCCTGAACCCAGTTATACTGCCTGATTTCCTTGCTTATCCTTCATTTCATCATTTTTAATTATTATCCATTGGTAAGAAATAATTTATCATAAGCAATTTTCTTGGGTCAACTTTGCCAATCCCCTTCATAATCTTAAACTTTGGCGAGTTCACCTTCCAAAGAAAAGTGTGTGAGGTCATCCATTTTGGACCAAAATAGGATAGATCTGAGTATTTAAATGGTGAAAAGCTAGGAACAATGGAGGCCGAAGAGATTTAGGGGTCCATGTACACAGATCATTAAAATGTAGCCATTTATCTACTTGAACGGTAGAAATAATTAATATTTTGATCGGCTGAATAGTTATCTTTGATCTTGGTGTAGTGAACCTTGTCTTTGAAATTCCCATAAAGTTGTATAAGAGCTGAGGAATTTAGTTCTCTGCTTTGCACTGCTTATTTCCGGCAGAGGCAGTCAAGTGGGATTCCATGGGGCTTTGTGACTGTGTCTATTTCCATCACTGTGCTGGGAATAGTAAACATCTTACCAACAGAAAGTAGGACAACACACACCCAACACTTTGTCTGAAATGTGTAATTTGATCCAGCCTGCTATGGTGTAATTCAAGTTCTCTGGAATGTGTAATTTGATCCAATCATTATCAGGTAGCCTACAGAGTTCAGACAAGGCACTGTGTTAACACTACTGATTTTAGAGAACCAACAGTGCTCACACTCCCGAGTTCAGAAAACGCACAGCACTAACACTACCGAGTTCAGATAGGAAACGGTGAGGCCTTGGAGGGATTTCAACATGAGGATGCGAATTATAAATTCAAGGTGTTGGTACACCAGGAGCCAATGTAGTTCAACGAGCACTGGGGTGATGGGTGAACAAGACTTGCTGTGAGTTAGGATAGAGGCAGCAGTTTTGGAATGAGCTCAAATTTATTGACAGTGGAAGGATGGGACACTGGCCAGGAGAGCATTGGTGTCGTTGAGTCTGGAGGTAACAAAGGCATGAATGAGGCTTTCAGCAGCAGATGCACTGAGGCAGGGGTTGAGACTGCCACAGTCACCAGGGTCATCCTCACTTCATGTCCTGCCTTCCTCATTGCTTTGCAGATTCTGGTTCTGGACTCCTCCAATTATCCCATCATGAGAGAAAAGACTTTCTCCACTGCCTGCATGTCATAGAGTCATAGAGTAATACAGCACGGATAGAGGCCCTTCGGCCCATCGTGTCCGCACCGGCCATCAAGCCCTGTCTAATCTAATCCCATATTCCAGCATTTGGTCCGTAGCCTTGTATGCTATGGCATTTCAAGTGCTAATCCAAATGCTTCTTAAATGTTGTGAGGGTTTCTGCCTCCACAACCCTTTCAGGGTGAGACCAATGCTCCTGAATCATTGCTCTTTAACAGCCTAGGCCCCTGAGAGCTTGGTTTTACAATACTCAGCTGAGGCTTCTTGCTTATGTCACCTCTGGGAAGAGACAGATGTCTCCTCAAAGTTGCCTACCAGTTCCTCCTGCTCACTGCTGCTCTGCGATCCTCCCAGTCATACCTGCTTTGCGGCAGTAATACCGGTTCCTTAAATGGGTGTATCTGAGCTGTTGCTTGCGTAAACAAGATGCCATGACAGAATGGGTGAATCAGGTGCAGGAAGGGTCCTTCGGGCTACTCAGATGCTTCTTTCTCTAAGCATTCAGCACCTTTGAGGGATGCAAAGGACAACCAACTGACTTGTGCATCATAAGGTCGTGCCGCTCCTCTATCGCAGTGTTTCCCTGTATCTTGTCGAGAGCTAACTGCTGCCATTGTAAAGGCTTTACAATGATTCTCTCAGAATTCTGGCCCTTGCACACCCAGAGGTGAGTGGTAATCATTGAAGTGTCATGCACCAAGGTACAAAGAGAACTCGGTGAGGGGTCACAAAACTAGTTCTCTGGCCAGACAGAGGAGTAGCACAGCAGCTACTTCCCTGGTTTAGGGCTGACCAAACAGAGAAGCAGGTGAATTAAGTTGCTCTAAGGACTGGCCAGTCTGGCAAGCCAGGTCTCACTCTATAGAGGGCTGTATGGCACCAATTTGATTGAAGAACTCTCACAGACCGCAAACCAGGAAGTAAAAAGCACTGATTATCATTCACTTTTCAATCATTTTACAGAGAACAAAATAAATATTGGGACATACACATGGGATTAATGTAGAGGCTGAAATGTCAAACAAACTTTAAAAAAATAAAATAAAGTAATTTTTATTATTTTAAAAATCTATGGAATTTTTATCATGAAATGGAGGGAATGACACTTCACACTTCTAAAATTAGTTTTCAGCGCCAGGTAGGTTGTTCAGCAGTAATTATGACTTAGTACCCCGTTAAAAACACAGTTACACCTCATTGGCTTAACTTTTTCAACAGTTTTTAGAGCGAGGATAGTGCATAAAAAGTTGAAGTTCACGTTAAATGACTGATTCTGTGTTGATTGCATCGGTGAAGACTTTAACAGCGCACCCTGTGGAGGAGCAGGTTATCACTGACAGCCACTTCCGGATTTCCATGTTTAACTGCGCATGTACGGATGCCAGAAGTTGCTGTCAGTTTTACACAGTAATGATGGCGAATGCTGACGTTTCGTCATCATTACAACTGCAAATTCCGGGGCATTGTGATTCAATGTTGGTGGGATGGATTACACTAAAGCAAAATAAACAATGTATGATTTCAGGTGAGCTAATTTTAGGGCAATGAAAGAAGAGCTGGAGAAGATAAATTGGAGAATAAAAATTGGAAGTAGAACAAAAACATTTTTTTTTTTTTTAAAGGAATATACTAGAGAACACGCAAATGCAATCATATCACCCTTTTAAATGGCATACATCAAAACTTGGGCCAAGATAGGGAGGTTAGCAAATGCCTCATGAAAACATGAAAGTTTTAAGGAAACAGAAGGAGGATTGGAAAATATACAAAGGCACAGTAAAAGATCCTAAAATTAGGTGAATAAAAAGCGTGTCTGAAAATGAAACGATAATGAATATTTGGGGCATTATAAGAAATGTGTTCACATTTGCAGCAGGCATAGAGCACAGGTTGAAGAAAGAAAGAAAAGCTTGCGTTTCTGTAGCGCATTTCTATAGCACCGGACATCCCAAAGTGCTTTACAGCCAATGAAGTACTTTTTGGAGTGTAGTCACTGTTGTAATGTAGGAAACACGACAGCGAATTTGCGCACAGCAAGCTCCCACAAACAGCAATGTGATAATGACCAGATAATGTATTTTAGTGATGTTGATTGAGGGATAAATATTGGCCAGGACACGCTGCTCTTCTTCGAAATAGTGCCATGGGATCTTTTACATCCACCTGAGAGATCAGATGGGGCCTTGGTTTAACATCTCATCCAAAATCCTGAAGTGTCAGCTTAGATCTTTTGTGCTCAAGTCTCTGGAGTGGGACTTTGAACCCACAACCTTCTGACTGAGAGGGGAGAGTGCTACCAATTGAGCCACAGCTGACACCTCAAGGTTTAAGGGCCAAGCAGTGAGGGACTTCTACAGTAAGGTGGTGCTCTTAATTGGCCTTTCTGCAGCACTTTTTCTTTTATTCGTTCCTGGGATGTGGGCATCACTGGCAAGGCCAGCATTTATTGCCCATCCCTAATTGCCCTTGAGAAGGTTTTCCACCACAGAAGATGATAGTCATATTCCTAAATGAGTCGTCGTCTTCTTAAGCAGTCCCTCGGAACCGAGGATGACTTGCTTCCACATTAATGAATATGGAATTGCTGGTGAATATATTCAGGTGCATAAAGAAAAAAGTGGAAACAACTAATTGGTCATTAAGAAATTTGAGTCTAATAGGTTCATAATATATTAGGCCTAGATGGAATACAAATCTGGAAATTACTGGTCTTGCACTGTTCACTTTATCATCTGCATGTATAACAGTGTACAGTAAACTGGATAACTTTTACATTAAAGATTCCAACAAAGAAGTCCATTTTGGGAGTGATGGTCCTACTGCACATATTGCAGAGAAATACTAGACCAAGATTATAACCAATGTGATTTATTGCACAAGGAGTTTAAATGACAAGCATGCAAAACATTCAAATATGTTTTCTTTTGAGCAGAAAATTGACTCTTTTCCAACCTGATTCTGTGGAGCGCAAAGATTGAGATAAAAAAGGGAGATTTAGAATGGTGTGGCCAACTGTGTTGAAAGCTGCAGCGAAGTCCAGGATGCTGAAGAATGATAACACATTGCAGTCACAGTCACAATCACAATGAATGTTGTTCATGACTTTGACCAATGCCATCTCCATACTACAGGATGTCAGACTAAAGGGATTTGAACAGGAAGCGGTGGGAGGTTTGTGGTGACAACACCTTTTAGAGCTTTAAAGTAGAAAAGGAGCTGATGAAGAAGGTGGAAAGATCAGGCATAGGCTTTTCAAATTCAGTTTTCCTGGTGTTCAGACCAATATTCCTCTCTCTCAACTAACACCACTAAAAATTGATCAACTAGTCTTTCACTGATATGCAGTTTGTGAGACACTTCAGCGCACATGTTGTCTGTCAAGTTTGTCCTTCAAAAATAGTCCATTGATTGATCCTATGGCACAATATGAATGCAAGTTCTATATACATAAAAGTCTCACATCGCACATCTCTGTCACACACCAGGTGCAAAACAGTCTTAAGGAAACCCATCATTGACCTGCAGCCTGAAATTTACGGACAATTTACTGACTTCTAGTTGACCTGATTGGTTTAAAAGCAAATACAATTACCTCTATTCTATGATCTTAAAGGTTGGCAGTTAAACACAGCAACAGTCTCCAGACAGCCTGTCAGTAACATCATATGTATATATATATATATGAGAGAGAGATTAGATATAGATGTACATCTCCTATGGCATTGCACAAGAGGAGTTAAAACCAAGTGTAGTTTTCAGGTGAAGCAAGGTTGGAGACTGGGGGATATTTGGACCAGAGCATGTAGACGTCATTCAGCCCCCATTTTAAAGTCATATATTTTACTCCTATAAGAACATAAGAAATAGGAGCAGGAGTAGACCAGTTGTGAGGAGGATGCAAAGAGGCTTCAAGGCGATTTAGACAAGTTGAGTGAGTGGGAAAATACATGGCAGATGCAGTATAACGTGGAAAAATGTGAAGTTATACACTTCAGTAGGAAAAACAGAAAGGCAGAGTATTATTTAAATGGTGATAGATTGAGAAATGGTGATGTACAGAGGGACCTGGGTGTCCTTGTACACCAGTCACTGAAAGCAAACATGCAGGTGCAGCAAGCAATTAGGAAGGCAAATGGTATGTTGGCCTTCATTGCAAGAGGATTTGAGTACAGGAGCAAGGATGTCTTACTACAGTTATACAGGGCCTTGGTGAGACCACACCTGGAGTACTGTGTGCAGTTTTGGTCTCCTTATCTAAGAAAGGATATACTTGCCATAGAGGGAATGCAGCAAAGGTTCACCAGACTGATTCCTGGGATGGCAGGACTGTCGTATGAGGAGCGATTGGGTTTACTAGGCCTGTATTCACTAGAGTTTAGAAGAATGAAAGGGGATCTCATTGAAACATATAAAATTCTGACAGGGCTAGACTGACTGGATGCAGGGAGGATGTTTCCCCTGGCTGGGGGGTCTAGAACGAGGGGCCACAGCCTCAGGATACGGGGTAGGACGTTTAGGACTGAGATAAGGAGAAATTTCTTCACTCAGAGGGTGGTGAACCTGTGGAATTCTCTACCGCAGAAGGCTGTGGAGGCCAAGTCACTGAATATATTTAAGAAGGAGATAGATAGATTTCCAGACACAAAAGGCATCAAGGGGTATGGGGAGAGAGCAGGAATATGGTATTGAGATAGAGGATCAGCCATGACCATATTGAATGGCGGAGCAGGCTTGAAGGGTCGAATAGCCTACTCCTGCTCCTATTTTTCTATGTTTCTATTTGGCCCTTCGAGCCGGCTTCGCCATTCAATAAGATCATGGCTGATCTTCTACCTCATCTCCACTTTACTGCACTATCCCCATATCCCTTGATTCCCTTAATATTCAAAAATCTATCAATCTCTGTCTTGAATATACTCAACGACTGAGCCTCCACAGCCCTCTGGGGTAGAGAATTCCAAAGATTCACCACCCTCTGAGTGACGACACTTCCCCTCATCTCAGTCCAGTCCTAAATCATCATCGCTGCATCTACCCTGTCAAGCCCTGTAAGAATTTTGTATGTTTCATTGAGATCACCTCTCATTCTTCTAAACTCTAGTAAATATAAGCCTAGTCTACTCAATCTCACCTCATAGGACGATCCCCCCCATCCCAGGAACCTTTGTTGCACTCCCTTTATGGCAAGTATATCCTTCCTTAAGTAAGGAGGCCAAAACTGTACACAATACTCCAGGTGTGGTCTCGCATTTTTATATTTCCATTATAAATTCTTATGCCCATATTTACAAATGGAAACTGCCTTTTTAACTTGTCACTGTAATTGCACCCGCCCAACTGCACTGCTCCCACTGGAGGGAGGATGTATTTACAGTGTGAGAAGTTTACACAGGCAGTTTCCATTATAAACATGAACATTGGAATTAATAATGGTAAAAGTTAATGAAAAGTGCATGTATATGAAAGATTTTCATATTGGTCTCCTGTGGTGTTGCATACGGGGAGTCAAGCCCAAGTCCAGTATTCAGGTCAAGTAGGTTACAAGCAATGTTCCCTATAAGTTGCGCTTTGTTCTGCACGGCCTGTGTCTTTTAATGCGCGGCCCCTTAAGATTTCTGTGCATGGGCGGTATTTACAAAAAGTAAAAGCCAGTGAGCTGCCTGCGCAGGACCTTTCAGATTACTCTGCGGCTGTGCGGGAGTACATTGTTTACAAGACGGTAACTGAACCCAAATTGGAGCGTGGTTTCAAAAGAGAGGGGAGGAGGGAGGCAGGGAAAAGAGGAGAGTGGGGTGCAAGCGGGGTTAAAGTGAATTATGTACATTATATATGTAAGGGACACCCGGCGCCCCCCCAGAATTCGCTTTAACGAAAGTCCAAAGATGAGATGGTCTGACGAGCTAGTGGTCTCGGCGGGCGTGCTGCCTCGACTTGGCGGGCCAGGTCTGAAGATGCTGGTCGTAAGCAGATCCTTACGCACGTCGTGGCGAATAAAACGTATCCGTCAGGCGAAGGACCGTGGAGACGGGGCGAAACAGCAGGCCTTGTCAGAGTAACGGGCAGGTTGGGCGGACGCGGGTGATGTCTCCGTTGATGTTGAAACAAGTCCTTGTTCTAACGAACTCTGCAGGAACGCCAAACGAGCGATCCAGAAGGACTTGACAGGCGAGGTTGGTGAACTCGCCGACAGGTGAGCGAAACCTTCAGGAGGCTGGAACGCACAGAACGGTGCGTGCCATAGTGCTACGACGATAACACAACGGAGGGTGAAAAGTAGCTGCGTTGATCAGTGATCGGTGAGGACAGCACCTTTCACGTGGCTGATCGCGGCCGCGGGATGCCCGTTGGACCCGTCCTCGATGTTTGCAGCGTCAGTAGATGTTTGCGTTTGTTAAGGAGAAAACTGGAGAAAGGGCGGCAACGGTTCTAGTTGTTTTCGATTTTGGTAGAGGAAAACTGCCGAGAGGGCGGCACGCTTCTCTTTCTCGACGAAAAGTGTGGTAGGTAACACAACCAGCAGGCTGACGGGCTGGTGCGTCGTCGGCGGGGAATGAGTCTTCGTGGTTCGCGAGGGCAGGGTCCTCGTGGTTCGCGAGGGCTGGGTCCTCGTGGTTCGCAAGGGATGGGTCCTCATGGTTCGCGAGGGATGGGCCCTCGTGAGTCGTGAGGAGCGAGTCCTCGTGGTTCGTGAGGGTGAGTCCTCGTGGTATCCCCGCAGGGCGCGCTCCGATCTTGTGGGCCCGAACATGCTGTACCCCGTGCTTGGAGAGATTTATACTTGCTGTTGCGTTGGACGTAGAAGCGGACGACCCGCGTGGCGGTAGAATAGTCGAATACGGAGACCGTAAGCAAGTGCGTGGTCTGCGCCGCATCGATGTTCTCGGCGAACGGGGCTTCTACCTTTACAAAGCACGAGGGCGGTTGTTTCTCCCTGAATTGCGGTAGCGACAGCAAAATGGCTGGTGCTTCCATGGCGTGCTTCTTTTGTGAAAATTGTTCACAAAAATCGGGGTCCGGCTGCGTTTTGTCTGTGAAAAACGGGATCACCTCTAGGCTGTGCTTCCTTTGCGAATGGGGTCGCCAATGTAGGAACTGGTGTTCGTCGGTTGCTATTCGTCGGTTGTCTTCTGTGAAGACGAGGTTCAGGCTGTGCGTTTCATCCGTGAAAAACGTTCACGGATACGGGGTCACCAATGTAGGTATTGATGAGCCCCCGCACTCACGTCGTTGGGTCACCAATGTAGCAGTTCGCACTCACATCGTTGGGTCACCAATGTAGCAGTTCGCACTCACATCGTTGGGTCACCAATGTAGCAGTTCGTGTTCACCTAGGTAGATATCGGACGAATGACTACTAAATAATCGAGTTTGACTTCAGGAGAACAATCTAGAAGTTGTTTACTTACAAGAACAGACGAAATACAGCAGGTAAGGCGGTTGGATGCAGGAGCACTGTGAAGTAGGTCTTTCCCCAGCGGGGACGCCACGAGGACTGAGTCCACAGTCCTGTGGAGAGCGTGATGACGTCATCACGCTCGGTCGCGTTTTCCCGCGCTTGTGTGGTCACGTGACTGCGTCGTGACGTTAATGCGTTTGCCCGCGTTTGGGTGGTCACGTGACCTGCGCCGTTGCGTTACTGTGGCTGGCTATTGCGGCCGAAGTCGCGGGAGCGAAAGGTACCCGGCATTGCAGCTGGCCGATGCGGCCAAAGTTGCGGGCGCGGTAGGCCCGCTGTGCCGGCGGCCGTTACGGGAGGCTGAGCCGGCGGCCGCCGCGCGTGCATCACGTGATGCGCGACGTGACGTCAGCGCGTCACGTCGCGTTCTTAAAGGGGCAACGGCCCAAACTAGTAAGTTATATACATACAGTTAGGTTAAAGTGAATTATGTACATTATATATGTAAGGGACACCCGGTGGAACCGCCACAATAGAATGTATTTACAGATTAAGTGATATTTAAGCAGAGCACTATAAAAGTACCATACAGTACATATAGTTTTTAAAAAGACACAGAGTTAGAATGTCTATTTAAAACCAGTTATTCTTTCAGCTTTTCTCTATTAGTAATGTTCACAAAGGTAAAATTCAACCTGTTCAAACGACTATCCTGGGCGATAATCAGCCCTTTTGAGGCTTCAAAAACAATGGAGTAGAATTTATGCAGGGTTTTCCCGATCTCTCGCTATAACGTTAGCAGATGATTGGAGAAAGCCCTGGACAATGTCTGACTGGAACTGGTCGTTTCTGCCATTCCACAGGTTTCTGCCAAAGTTACGGCCGGAGATTGGGAGACCCCATAGATATTCTATTCCTTAGATTCTGGGGAGGATTTCCACCAGTAAGTCAGATTATCTCCCTGTGTCTGTAGCCAAAATTATGGCTTCTTTTAACTTGGTTTTCCATGTGAAACTAGGACTTTCAATTGAGCGTGAATAAATTGGATAACAAAATAACAATATTTTGACACATGACAATAGCACTGTCTCTTAATATTTCACCAATATTAATTACAAGAGCACTTGTAAGTAAGTAATTGCATTGAGGCCAATAATCCAAGGCCCTTCTGGCACACTCCTCCGTAAATCCAGTGAGAGTGTGACGGTAGGGCTGCAAATTAAGCTGGGACCCAAATAGACTGGGTTCCGTTAGTTTCCATGAAGCTTTTATTGAGGTGGAACCTCTGCCTCCACCAAACATGGTTCCACACATCAGAAGGGGTGTTGTTGGTGAAGGGGATTCCCAGGCCAGGAGTTTCCTCAACCCCAGCCTGGGAATGCCAGTGGGACGATATGCATTCTGGTCTGCTGGTCAATGGAAGTGGGGGCCATCTGGGGGTCTGGGCCTGGGCCCCCGAAGAGTAAACATTTCAGCTAACGTTTTGGAGCCTGTCCATGTTGGGATTCCAAGCCTTCCCTCGTCACCATTGTATATCGAGTTGGACTGGACTTTACCAATCAGGAGATGGCTGTCATTTATGAAATTCTCTTTTCCAAGAAGGAAAATGAATTAAATAGTAGAAATATGTAGATAAAATAATCAGGGACAGGATGGCTAAATACAAGTAGCATTTTTCAGATTGTTCCTGTTGCAATAGATACAAATATAAATTTTCAATAAACTTATGAGCATCATTTTCTATCATCATTCTTTTAAAAGGGCAGATAGATGCTTTCTCAGTGTGTTTTATCAAAATGTCTGCAGCGCATTTCCTTTGCTTCTCATTCAGATTTATCTCAATAAACTGAAGGAAGTAGAATACAATATAATACAGGTGTAACAGCATTACACTAAGAACCTAAGACTGGGGTAGCAGTTAGCTTGAGGACCTGTGAGCTGGGGGCGGGGGTGGGGTGGAAACAGCCAGAGTCATGCTCCTAACTGCTAATCAGTGGCACTTGCTGGAGATCGTGCATGTAAGATCAGATCAGGACAGGATTGGGCTTGGCTGTGATACCCTCCCGCTTTGAATAACCATCTGTCATCGCCTGGGTTCACCCAAGAATGGCTGCTAGCACCCCTGGAACTGTACACCACCAATATGCAGCTGCTTCAAGAGAAAAGGGGAGAAACTTGGAAAAGAACAGGGAAAAGGCAATTAATTGGGTCCAACAGCTTGCCCCTTTTTTATAGATCTCAGCCTCACCTACTTGCTCTCGTTTCATGTCCATGAATCTTTTCTTCCATATCTAATTGTCCCCTGAACCCAGTTATACTGCCTGATTTCCTTGCTTATCCTTCATTTCATCATTTTTAATTATTATCCATTGGTAAGAAATAATTTATCATAAGCAATTTTCTTGGGTCAACTTTGCCAATCCCCTTCATAATCTTAAACTTTGGCGAGTTCACCTTCCAAAGAAAAGTGTGTGAGGTCATCCATTTTGGACCAAAATAGGATAGATCTGAGTATTTAAATGGTGAAAAGCTAGGAACAATGGAGGCCGAAGAGATTTAGGGGTTCATGTACACAGATTATTAAAATGTAGCCATTTATCTACTTGAATGGTAGAAATAATTAATATTTTGATCGGCTGAATAGTTATCTTTGATCTTGGTGTAGTGAACCTTGTCTTTGAAATTCCCATAAAGTTGTATAAGAGCTGAGGAATTTAGTTCTCTGCTTTGCACTGCTTATTTCCGGCAGAGGCAGTCAAGTGGGATTCCATGGGGCTTTGTGACTGTGTCTATTTCCATCACTGCTGGGAATAGTAAACATCTTACCAACAGAAAGTAGGACAACACACACCCAACACTTTGTCTGAAATGTGTAATTTGATCCAGCCTGCTATGGTGTAATTCAAGTTCTCTGGAATGTGTAATTTGATCCAATCATTATCAGGTAGCCTACAGAGTTCAGACAAGGCACTGTGTTAACACTACTGATTTTAGAGAACCAACAGTGCTCACACTCCCGAGTTCAGAAAACGCACAGCACTAACACTACCGAGTTCAGATAGGAAACGGTGAGGCCTTGGAGGGATTTCAACATGAGGATGCGAATTATAAATTCAAGGTGTTGGTACACCAGGAGCCAATGTAGTTCAACGAGCACTGGGGTGATGGGTGAACAAGACTTGCTGTGAGTTAGGATAGAGGCAGCAGTTTTGGAATGAGCTCAAATTTATTGACAGTGGAAGGATGGGACACTGGCCAGGAGAGCATTGGTGTCGTTGAGTCTGGAGGTAACAAAGGCATGAATGAGGCTTTCAGCAGCAGATGCACTGAGGCAGGGGTTGAGACTGCCACAGTCACCAGGGTCATCCTCACTTCATGTCCTGCCTTCCTCATTGCTTTGCAGATTCTGGTTCTGGACTCCTCCAATTATCCCATCATGAGAGAAAAGACTGTCTCCACTGCCTGCATGTCATAGAGTCATAGAGTAATACAGCACGGATAGAGGCCCTTCGGCCCATCGTGTCCGCACCGGCCATCAAGCCCTGTCTAATCTAATCCCATATTCCAGCATTTGGTCCGTAGCCTTGTATGCTATGGCATTTCAAGTGCTAATCCAAATGCTTCTTAAATGTTGTGAGGGTTTCTGCCTCCACAACCCTTTCAGGGTGAGACCAATGCTCCTGAATCATTGCTCTTTAACAGCCTAGGCCCCTGAGAGCTTGGTTTTACAATACTCAGCTGAGGCTTCTTGCTTATGTCACCTCTGGGAAGAGACAGATGTCTCCTCAAAGTTGCCTACCAGTTCCTCCTGCTCACTGCTGCTCTGCGATCCTCCCAGTCATACCTGCTTTGCGGCAGTAATACCGGTTCCTTAAATGGGTGTATCTGAGCTGTTGCTTGCGTAAACAAGATGCCATGACAGAATGGGTGAATCAGGTGCAGGAAGGGTCCTTCGGGCTACTCAGATGCTTCTTTCTCTAAGCATTCAGCACCTTTGAGGGATGCAAAGGACAACCAACTGACTTGTGCATCATAAGGTCGTGCCGCTCCTCTATCGCAGTGTTTCCCTGTATCTTGTCGAGAGCTAACTGCTGCCATTGTAAAGGCTTTACAATGATTCTCTCAGAATTCTGGCCCTTGCACACCCAGAGGTGAGTGGTAATCATTGAAGTGTCATGCACCAAGGTACAAAGAGAACTCGGTGAGGGGTCACAAAACTAGTTCTCTGGCCAGACAGAGGAGTAGCACAGCAGCTACTTCCCTGGTTTAGGGCTGACCAAACAGAGAAGCAGGTGAATTAAGTTGCTCTAAGGACTGGCCAGTCTGGCAAGCCAGGTCTCACTCTATAGAGGGCTGTATGGCACCAATTTGATTGAAGAACTCTCACAGACCGCAAACCAGGAAGTAAAAAGCACTGATTATCATTCACTTTTCAATCATTTTACAGAGAACAAAATAAATATTGGGACATACACATGGGATTAATGTAGAGGCTGAAATGTCAAACAAACTTTAAAAAAATAAAATAAAGTAATTTTTATTATTTTAAAAATCTATGGAATTTTTATCATGAAATGGAGGGAATGACACTTCACACTTCTAAAATTAGTTTTTCAGCGCCAGGTAGGTTGTTCAGCAGTAATTATGACTTAGTACCCCGTTAAAAACACAGTTACACCTCATTGGCTTAACTTTTTCAACAGTTTTTAGAGCGAGGATAGTGCATAAAAAGTTGAAGTTCACGTTAAATGACTGATTCTGTGTTGATTGCATCGGTGAAGACTTTAACAGCGCACCCTGTGGAGGAGCAGGTTATCACTGACAGCCACTTCCGGATTTCCATGTTTAACTGCGCATGTACGGATGCCAGAAGTTGCTGTCAGTTTTACACAGTAATGATGGCGAATGCTGACGTTTCGTCATCATTACAACTGCAAATTCCGGGGCATTGTGATTCAATGTAGGTGGGATGGATTACACTAAAGCAAAATAAACAATGTATGATTTCAGGTGAGCTAATTTTAGGGCAATGAAAGAAGAGCTGGAGAAGATAAATTGGAGAATAAAAATTGGAAGTAGAACAAAAACATTTTTTTTTTTTTAAAGGAATATACTAGAGAACACGCAAATGCAATCATATCACCCTTTTAAATGGCATGCATCAAAACTTGGGCCAAGATAGGGAGGTTAGCAAATGCCTCATGAAAACATGAAAGTTTTAAGGAAACAGAAGGAGGATTGGAAAATATACAAAGGCACAGTAAAAGATCCTAAAATTAGGTGAATAAAAAGCGTGTCTGAAAATGAAACGATAATGAATATTTGGGGCATTATAAGAAATGTGTTCACATTTGCAGCAGGCATAGAGCACAGGTTGAAGAAAGAAAGAAAAGCTTGCGTTTCTGTAGCGCATTTCTATAGCACCGGACATCCCAAAGTGCTTTACAGCCAATGAAGTACTTTTTGGAGTGTAGTCACTGTTGTAATGTAGGAAACACGACAGCGAATTTGCGCACAGCAAGCTCCCACAAACAGCAATGTGATAATGACCAGATAATGTATTTTAGTGATGTTGATTGAGGGATAAATATTGGCCAGGACACGCTGCTCTTCTTCGAAATAGTGCCATGGGATCTTTTACATCCACCTGAGAGATCAGATGGGGCCTTGGTTTAACATCTCATCCAAAATCCTGAAGTGTCAGCTTAGATCTTTTGTGCTCAAGTCTCTGGAGTGGGACTTTGAACCCACAACCTTCTGACTGAGAGGGGAGAGTGCTACCAATTGAGCCACAGCTGACACCTCAAGGTTTAAGGGCCAAGCAGTGAGGGACTTCTACAGTAAGGTGGTGCTCTTAATTGGCCTTTCTGCAGCACTTTTTCTTTTATTCGTTCCTGGGATGTGGGCATCACTGGCAAGGCCAGCATTTATTGCCCATCCCTAATTGCCCTTGAGAAGGTTTTCCACCACAGAAGATGATAGTCATATTCCTAAATGAGTCGTCGTCTTCTTAAGCAGTCCCTCGGAACCGAGGATGACTTGCTTCCACATTAATGAATATGGAATTGCTGGTGAATATATTCAGGTGCATAAAGAAAAAAGTGGAAACAACTAATTGGTCATTAAGAAATTTGAGTCTAATAGGTTCATAATATATTAGGCCTAGATGGAATACAAATCTGGAAATTACTGGTCTTGCACTGTTCACTTTATCATCTGCATGTATAACAGTGTACAGTAAACTGGATAACTTTTACATTAAAGATTCCAACAAAGAAGTCCATTTTGGGAGTGATGGTCCTACTGCACATATTGCAGAGAAATACTAGACCAAGATTATAACCAATGTGATTTATTGCACAAGGAGTTTAAATGACAAGCATGCAAAACATTCAAATATGTTTTCTTTTGAGCAGAAAATTGACTCTTTTCCAACCTGATTCTGTGGAGCGCAAAGATTGAGATAAAAAAGGGAGATTTAGAATGGTGTGGCCAACTGTGTTGAAAGCTGCAGCGAAGTCCAGGATGCTGAAGAATGATAACACATTGCAGTCACAGTCACAATCACAATGAATGTTGTTCATGACTTTGACCAATGCCATCTCCATACTACAGGATGTCAGACTAAAGGGATTTGAACAGGAAGCGGTGGGAGGTTTGTGGTGACAACACCTTTTAGAGCTTTAAAGTAGAAAAGGAGCTGATGAAGAAGGTGGAAAGATCAGGCATAGGCTTTTCAAATTCAGTTTTCCTGGTGTTCAGACCAATATTCCTCTCTCTCAACTAACACCACTAAAAATTGATCAACTAGTCTTTCACTGATATGCAGTTTGTGAGACACTTCAGCGCACATGTTGTCTGTCAAGTTTGTCCTTCAAAAATAGTCCATTGATTGATCCTATGGCACAATATGAATGCAAGTTCTATATACATAAAAGTCTCACATCGCACATCTCTGTCACACACCAGGTGCAAAACAGTCTTAAGGAAACCCATCATTGACCTGCAGCCTGAAATTTACGGACAATTTACTGACTTCTAGTTGACCTGATTGGTTTAAAAGCAAATACAATTACCTCTATTCTATGATCTTAAAGGTTGGCAGTTAAACACAGCAACAGTCTCCAGACAGCCTGTCAGTAACATCATATGTATATATATATATATGAGAGAGAGATTAGATATAGATGTACATCTCCTATGGCATTGCACAAGAGGAGTTAAAACCAAGTGTAGTTTTCAGGTGAAGCAAGGTTGGAGACTGGGGGATATTTGGACCAGAGCATGTAGACGTCATTCAGCCCCCATTTTAAAGTCATATATTTTACTCCTATAAGAACATAAGAAATAGGAGCAGGAGTAGACCAGTTGTGAGGAGGATGCAAAGAGGCTTCAAGGCGATTTAGACAAGTTGAGTGAGTGGGAAAATACATGGCAGATGCAGTATAACGTGGAAAAATGTGAAGTTATACACTTCAGTAGGAAAAACAGAAAGGCAGAGTATTATTTAAATGGTGATAGATTGAGAAATGGTGATGTACAGAGGGACCTGGGTGTCCTTGTACACCAGTCACTGAAAGCAAACATGCAGGTGCAGCAAGCAATTAGGAAGGCAAATGGTATGTTGGCCTTCATTGCAAGAGGATTTGAGTACAGGAGCAAGGATGTCTTACTACAGTTATACAGGGCCTTGGTGAGACCACACCTGGAGTACTGTGTGCAGTTTTGGTCTCCTTATCTAAGAAAGGATATACTTGCCATAGAGGGAATGCAGCAAAGGTTCACCAGACTGATTCCTGGGATGGCAGGACTGTCGTATGAGGAGCGATTGGGTTTACTAGGCCTGTATTCACTAGAGTTTAGAAGAATGAAAGGGGATCTCATTGAAACATATAAAATTCTGACAGGGCTAGACTGACTGGATGCAGGGAGGATGTTTCCCCTGGCTGGGGGGTCTAGAACGAGGGGCCACAGCCTCAGGATACGGGGTAGGACGTTTAGGACTGAGATAAGGAGAAATTTCTTCACTCAGAGGGTGGTGAACCTGTGGAATTCTCTACCGCAGAAGGCTGTGGAGGCCAAGTCACTGAATATATTTAAGAAGGAGATAGATAGATTTCCAGACACAAAAGGCATCAAGGGGTATGGGGAGAGAGCAGGAATATGGTATTGAGATAGAGGATCAGCCATGACCATATTGAATGGCGGAGCAGGCTTGAAGGGTCGAATAGCCTACTCCTGCTCCTATTTTTCTATGTTTCTATTTGGCCCTTCGAGCCGGCTTCGCCATTCAATAAGATCATGGCTGATCTTCTACCTCATCTCCACTTTACTGCACTATCCCCATATCCCTTGATTCCCTTAATATTCAAAAATCTATCAATCTCTGTCTTGAATATACTCAACGACTGAGCCTCCACAGCCCTCTGGGGTAGAGAATTCCAAAGATTCACCACCCTCTGAGTGACGACACTTCCCCTCATCTCAGTCCAGTCCTAAATCATCATCGCTGCATCTACCCTGTCAAGCCCTGTAAGAATTTTGTATGTTTCATTGAGATCACCTCTCATTCTTCTAAACTCTAGTAAATATAAGCCTAGTCTACTCAATCTCACCTCATAGGACGATCCCCCCCATCCCAGGAACCTTTGTTGCACTCCCTTTATGGCAAGTATATCCTTCCTTAAGTAAGGAGGCCAAAACTGTACACAATACTCCAGGTGTGGTCTCGCATTTTTATATTTCCATTATAAATTCTTATGCCCATATTTACAAATGGAAACTGCCTTTTTAACTTGTCACTGTAATTGCACCCGCCCAACTGCACTGCTCCCACTGGAGGGAGGATGTATTTACAGTGTGAGAAGTTTACACAGGCAGTTTCCATTATAAACATGAACATTGGAATTAATAATGGTAAAAGTTAATGAAAAGTGCATGTATATGAAAGATTTTCATATTGGTCTCCTGTGGTGTTGCATACGGGGAGTCAAGCCCAAGTCCAGTATTCAGGTCAAGTAGGTTACAAGCAATGTTCCCTATAAGTTGCGCTTTGTTCTGCACGGCCTGTGTCTTTTAATGCGCGGCCCCTTAAGATTTCTGTGCATGGGCGGTATTTACAAAAAGTAAAAGCCAGTGAGCTGCCTGCGCAGGACCTTTCAGATTACTCTGCGGCTGTGCGGGAGTACATTGTTTACAAGACGGTAACTGAACCCAAATTGGAGCGTGGTTTCAAAAGAGAGGGGAGGAGGGAGGCAGGGAAAAGAGGAGAGTTAATGGGGAGGTGGATGTGGAGAGAGAGAGAGAGGGGAGGAAGAACTGGAAGGGTCTAGGACCAATGTTTCCTCTAGTTTTTTTGGGTGCGTGGATCCTTTAATGGGCTGCGTGGCTCATTCAAATTTCGACGCCATTTAAAAGCCTGTGAAGTGGCTGCAGGTGACCTCCAGACCGCTGCACGGCCACGTAGCCACATGGCTGCGCAACTGAAAGGGAACATTGTTTAATACAGGAGCAGGGGATTGAAGCATTTAAAGATGAGTTCACTAACCTTGACCACTCGTGTGAGGTCATTGAACTTTTTGCGGCACTGCATCTAGGCCCTTGGGGCTTGACTTCTGGCATTGACCGCCATAGCTACCTGCTCCCACTGCCTTCGCAGAATTTGCCTGGAGGACCTCCTGGCCCGCTGTGGACAGAGGACCTCTCTCCTTCTGTCCACCTCCTCCACCAAGGCCTCCAGTGCAGCATCCGAGAAACTTGGTGCACACTCTCTCCCCCCGTTGCACCATAATTCAGTGTTCTTGCAAGTCAGACTCTCTTCCCCAGCCACTTCCAGTACCTACTGTAGCCAGAATGCACCTCCCCTTTAAGAGGTGCAGGCTGGCTTTAAGTGGTGCAGGCGGACTTTAAGTGGTGCTAGCCATTGAACAGTACGTTTAGCGCTACCTTAACACTGCAATCATGTAAATTAAATGGCAGCACAAAGCTTGCATGCTGCCTGCACCGGAAGCAACAGGTGTGGGTTAATCGCGCATCGCGATCCTCAGGGCTATCGAATTTAGCCCCCAAATATTCTCACCAAAGGGTTTGGAGACCACAGGTGTGTAGCAGATTGTTCCACCCTGAGTTCTGGAAAATAAGTATTACATTTGCTGAGCAGACCAGAAAGATGCGCTAGCAGCTGTGGTTTGATTATGTCAAAGTCAAAGGGGGAAAAATTTGGTCGTGCCCCCTTTGGGGCGCTAACTTTGCCGGGGCGCTACTTTTAGCATCCCGAAAACGTTAGCGCCCCACACCGTAAATTGAGCGGGAGCGCCCCAAGCAGGAGCACTCCCCCTCCTTCTTGGGCGCTACCATTCAATATGTGCGTCGACACGTAGCGCCGTGGTATTACAGGCCTCCCTCCCCTGATTAAAGGGGAGGGGCCTAGCGCAGCGTGCACCGGGGCCCTGCTGGACCACTGGGGAGCGGGATGCCGGGAAAACAGCCCAGCACGCAAGAGGAGTGCCGGGCTGACCGATCGCAAGAGGGGGCAGGACAAAAATGGCCGCCCGGCACCTGCCCTTTAATTTTTGCCGCTGTGGCTGCAAAAACGCCCCCCTGACCCTGTTGGACATATCATCCGGTGTTAGGTCAGGGGGCGCAACTGAAGTTTCCTGTGGGGTGCAAGCGGGGTTAAAGTGAATTATGTACATTATATATGTAAGGGACACCCGGCGCCCCCCCAGAATTCGCTTTAACGAAAGTCCAAAGATGAGATGGTCTGACGAGCTAGTGGTCTCGGCGGGCGTGCTGCCTCGACTTGGCGGGCCAGGTCTGAAGATGCTGGTCGTAAGCAGATCCTTACGCACGTCGTGGCGAATAAAACGTATCCGTCAGGCGAAGGACCGTGGAGACGGGGCGAAACAGCAGGCCTTGTCAGAGTAACGGGCAGGTTGGGCGGACGCGGGTGATGTCTCCGTTGATGTTGAAACAAGTCCTTGTTCTAACGAACTCTGCAGGAACGCCAAACGAGCGATCCAGAAGGACTTGACAGGCGAGGTTGGTGAACTCGCCGACAGGTGAGCGAAACCTTCAGGAGGCTGGAACGCACAGAACGGTGCGTGCCATAGTGCTACGACGATAACACAACGGAGGGTGAAAAGTAGCTGCGTTGATCAGTGATCGGTGAGGACAGCACCTTTCACGTGGCTGATCGCGGCCGCGGGATGCCCGTTGGACCCGTCCTCGATGTTTGCAGCGTCAGTAGATGTTTGCGTTTGTTAAGGAGAAAACTGGAGAAAGGGCGGCAACGGTTCTAGTTGTTTTCGATTTTGGTAGAGGAAAACTGCCGAGAGGGCGGCACGCTTCTCTTTCTCGACGAAAAGTGTGGTAGGTAACACAACCAGCAGGCTGACGGGCTGGTGCGTCGTCGGCGGGGAATGAGTCTTCGTGGTTCGCGAGGGCAGGGTCCTCGTGGTTCGCGAGGGCTGGGTCCTCGTGGTTCGCAAGGGATGGGTCCTCATGGTTCGCGAGGGATGGGCACTCGTGAGTCGTGAGGAGCGAGTCCTCGTGGTTCGTGAGGGTGAGTCCTCGTGGTATCCCCGCAGGGCGCGCTCCGATCTTGTGGGCCCGAACATGCTGTACCCCGTGCTTGGAGAGATTTATACTTGCTGTTGCGTTGGACGTAGAAGCGGACGACCCGCGTGGCGGTAGAATAGTCGAATACGGAGACCGTAAGCAAGTGCGTGGTCTGCGCCGCATCGATGTTCTCGGCGAACGGGGCTTCTACCTTTACAAAGCACGAGGGCGGTTGTTTCTCCCTGAATTGCGGTAGCGACAGCAAAATGGCTGGTGCTTCCATGGCGTGCTTCTTTTGTGAAAATTGTTCACAAAAATCGGGGTCCGGCTGCGTTTTGTCTGTGAAAAACGGGATCACCTCTAGGCTGTGCTTCCTTTGCGAATGGGGTCGCCAATGTAGGAACTGGTGTTCGTCGGTTGCTATTCGTCGGTTGTCTTCTGTGAAGACGAGGTTCAGGCTGTGCGTTTCATCCGTGAAAAACGTTCACGGATACGGGGTCACCAATGTAGGTATTGATGAGCCCCCGCACTCACGTCGTTGGGTCACCAATGTAGCAGTTCGCACTCACATCGTTGGGTCACCAATGTAGCAGTTCGCACTCACATCGTTGGGTCACCAATGTAGCAGTTCGTGTTCACCTAGGTAGATATCGGACGAATGACTACTAAATAATCGAGTTTGACTTCAGGAGAACAATCTAGAAGTTGTTTACTTACAAGAACAGACGAAATACAGCAGGTAAGGCGGTTGGATGCAGGAGCACTGTGAAGTAGGTCTTTCCCCAGCGGGGACGCCACGAGGACTGAGTCCACAGTCCTGTGGAGAGCGTGATGACGTCATCACGCTCGGTCGCGTTTTCCCGCGCTTGTGTGGTCACGTGACCGCGTCGTGACGTTCGCGCGTTTGCCCGCGCTTGGGCGGTCACGTGACCTGCGTCGGCGCGTTGCTGTGGCTGGCCGTTGTGGCCGAAGTCGTGGGAGCGAAAGGCACCCGGCACTTCAGCTGGCCGATGCGGCCGAAGTCGCAGGCGCGGTAGGCCCGCTGTGCCGGCGGCCGTTACGGGAGGCTGAGCCGGGCCGGCGGCCGCCGCGCGTGCGTCACGTGATGCACGACGTGACGTCAGCACGTCACGTCGCGTTCTTAAAGGGGCAACGGCCCAAACTGGTAAGTTAAAGGGGCAATGGCCCAAACAGGTAAGTTATATGTAAGGGACACCCGGTGGAACCACCACATGCGCCCCCCCAGAATTCGCTTTAACGAAAGTCCAAAGATGAGATGGTCTGACGAGCTAGTGGTCTCGGCGGGCGTGCTGTCTCGACTTGGCGGGCCAGGTCTGAAGATGCTGGTCATAAGCAGATCCTTACGCACGTCGTGGCGAATAAAACGTATCCATCAGGCGAAGGACCGTGGAGACGGGGCGAAACAGCAGGCCTTGTCAGAGTAACGGGCAGGTTGGGCGGACGCGGGCGATGTCTCCGTTGATGTTGAAACAAGTCCTTGTTCTAACGAACTCTGCAGGAACGCCAAACGAGCGATCCAGCAGGACTTGACAGGCGAGGTTGGTGAACTCGCCGACAGGTGAGCGAAACCTTCAGGAGGCTGGAACGCACAGAACGGTGCGTGCCATAGTGCTACGACGATAACACAACGGAGGGTGAAAAGTAGCTGCGTTGATCAGTGATCGGTGAGGACAGCAACTTTCACGTGGCTGATCGCGGCCGCGGGATGCCCGTTGGACCCGTCCTCGATGTTTGCAGCATCAGTAGATGTTTGCGTTTGTTAAGGAGAAAACTGGAGAAAGGGCGGCAACGGTTCTAGTTGTTTTCGATTTTGGTAGAGGAAAACTGCCGAGAGGGCGGCACGCTTCTCTTTCTCGACGAAAAGTGTGGTAGGTAACACAACCAGCAGGCTGACGGGCTGGTGCGTCGTCGGCGGGGAATGAGTCTTCGTGGTTCACGAGGGCAGGGTCTTCGTGGTTCACGAGGGCAGGGTCCTCGTGGTTCGCGAGGGCTGGGTCCTCGTGGTTCGCGAGGGATGGGTCCTCATGGTTCGCGAGGGATGGGCCCTCGTGGGTCGTGAGGAGCGAGTCCTCGTGGTTCGTGAGGGTGAGTCCTCGTGGTATCCCCGCAGGGCGCGCTCCGATCTTGTGGGCCCGAACATGCTGTACCCCGTGCTTGGAGAGATTTATACTTGCTGTTGCGTTGGACGTAGAAGCGGACGACCCGCGTGGCGGTAGAATAGTCGAATACGGAGACCGTAAGCAAGTGCGTGGTCTGCGCCGCATCGATGTTCTCGGCGAACGGGGCTTCTACCTTTACAAAGCACGAGGGCGGTTGTTTCTCCCTGAATTGCGGTAGCGACAGCAAAATGGCTGGTGCTTCCATGGGGTGCTTCTTTTGTGAAAATTGTTCACAAAAATCGGGGTCCGGCTGCGTTTAGTCTGTGAAAAACGGGATCACCTCTAGGCTGTGCTTCCTTTGCGAATGGGGTCGCCAATGTAGGAACTGGTGTTCGTCGGTTGCTATTCGTCGGTTGTCTTCTGTGAAGACGAGGTTCAGGCTGTGCGTTTCATCCGTGAAAAACGTTCACGGATACGGGGTCACCAATGTAGGTATTGATGAGCCCCCGCACTCACGTCATTGGGTCACCAATGTAGCAGTTCGCACTCACATCGTTGGGTCACCAATGTAGCAGTTCGTGTTCACCTAGGTAGATATCGGACGAATGACTACTAAATAATCGAGTTTGACTTCAGGAGAACAATCTAGAAGTTGTTTACTTACAAGAACAGACGAAATACAGCAGGTAAGGCGGTTGGATGCAGGAGCACTGTGAAGTAGGTCTTTCCCCAGCGGGGACGCCACGAGGACTGAGTCCACAGTCCTGTGGAGAGCGTGATGACGTCATCACGCTCGGTCGCGTTTTCCCGCACTTGTGTGGTCACGTGATCGCGTCGTGACGTTAGTGCGTTTGCCCGCGTTTGGGTGGTCACGTGACCTGCGCCGTTGCGTCGGCGCGTTGCTGTGGCTGGCTGTTGCGGCCGAAGTCGCGGGAGCGAAAGGTACCCGGCACTGCAGCTGGCCTATGCGGCCAAAGTTGCGGGCGCGGTAGGCCCGCTGTGCCGGCGGCCGTTACGGGAGGCTGGGCCGGCGGCCGCCGCGCGTGCATCACGTGATGCGCGACGTGACGTCAGCACGTCACGTCGCGTTCTTAAAGGGGCAACGGCCCAAACTGGTAAGTTATATACATACAGTTAGGTTAAAGTGAATTATGTACATTATATATGTAAGGGACACCCGGTGGAACCGCCACAATAGAATGTATTTACAGATTAAGTGATATTTAAGCAGAGCACTATAAAAGTACCATACAGTACATATAGTTTTTAAAAAGACACAGAGTTAGAATGTCTATTTAAAACCAGTTATTCTTTCAGCTTTTCTCTATTAGTAATGTTCACAAAGGTAAAATTCAACCTGTTCAAACGACTATCCTGGGCGATAATCAGCCCTTTTGAGGCTTCAAAAACAATGGAGTAGAATTTATGCAGGGGTTCTCCCGATCTCTTGCTATAACGTTAGCAGATGATTGGAGAAAGCCCTGGACAATGTCTGACTGGAACTGGTCGTTTCTGCCATTCCACAGGTTTCTGCCAAAGTTACGGCCGGAGATTGGGAGACCCCATAGATATTCTATTCCTTAGATTCTGGGGAGGATTTCCACCAGTAAGTCAGATTATCTCCCTGTGTCTGTAGCCAAAATTATGGCTTCTTTTAACTTGGTTTTCCATGTGAAACTAGGACTTTCAATTGAGCGTGAATAAATTGGATAACAAAATAACAATATTTTGACATATGACAATAGCACTGTCTCTTAATATTTCACCAATATTAATTACAAGAGTACTTGTAAGTAAGTAATTGCATTGAGGCCAATAATCCAAGGCCCTTCTGGCACACTCCTCCGTAAATCCAGTGAGTGTGACGGTAGGACTGCAAATTAAGCTGGGACCCAAATAGACTGGGTTCCGTTAGTTTCCATGAAGCTTTTATCGAGGTGGAACCTCTGCCTCCACCAAACATGGTTCCACACATCAGAAGGGGTGTTGTTGGTGAAGGGGATTCCCAGGCCAGGAGTTTCCTCAACCCCAGCCTGGGAATGCCAGTGGGACGATATGCATTCTGGTCTGCTGGTCAATGGAAGTGGGGGCCATCTGGGGGTCTGGGCCTGGGCCCCCGAAGAGTAAACATTTCAGCTAACGTTTTGGAGCCTGTCCATGTTGGGATTCCAAGCCTTCCCTCGTCACCATTGTATATCGAGTTGGACTGGACTTTACCAATCAGGAGATGGCTGTCATTTATGAAATTCTCTTTTCCAAGAAGGAAAATGAATTAAATAGTAGAAATATGTAGATAAAATAATCAGGGACAGGATGGCTAAATACAAGTAGCAGTTTTCAGATTGTTCCTGTTGCAATAGATACAAATATAAATTTTCAATAAACTTATGAGCATCATTTTCTATCATCATTCTTTTAAAAGGGCAGATAGATGCTTTCTCAGTGTGTTTTATCAAAATGTCTGCAGCGCATTTCCTTTGCTTCTCATTCAGATTTATCTCAATAAACTGAAGGAAGTAGAATACAATATAATACAGGTGTAACAGCATTACACTAAGAACCTAAGACTGGGGTAGCAGTTAGCTTGAGGACCTGTGAGCTGGGGGCGGGGGTGGGGTGGAAACAGCCAGAGTCATGCTCCTAACTGCTAATCAGTGGCACTTGCTGGAGATCGTGCATGTAAGATCAGATCAGGACAGGATTGGGCTTGGCTGTGATACCCTCCCGCTTTGAATAACCATCTGTCATCGCCTGGGTTCACCCAAGAATGGCTGCTAGCACCCCTGGAACTGTACACCACCAATATGCAGCTGCTTCAAGAGAAAAGGGGAGAAACTTGGAAAAGAACAGGGAAAAGGCAATTAATTGGGTCCAACAGCTTGCCCCTTTTTTTATAGATCTCAGCCTCACCTACTTGCTCTCGTTTCATGTCCATGAATCTTTTTCTCCATATCTAATTGTCCCCTGAACCCAGTTATACTGCCTGATTTCCTTGCTTATCCTTCATTTCATCATTTTTAATTATTATCCATTGGTAAGAAATAATTTATCATAAGCAATTTTCTTGGGTCAACTTTGCCAATCCCCTTCATAATCTTAAACTTTGGCGAGTTCACCTTCCAAAGAAAAGTGTGTGATGTATGAATAGAACTGCGTTTATGTGCTAAACCATAAATGTATTTTGATGCTTTGGCAACATAAGATGTAACTTATCATGCCAATAAAGCGATTTGAATTGTGAATTGTGAAATTGTGTGAGGTCATCCATTTTGGACCAAAATAGGATAGATCTGAGTATTTAAATGGTGAAAAGCTAGGAACAATGGAGGCCGAAGAGATTTAGGGGTCCATGTACACAGATCATTAAAATGTAGCCATTTATCTACTTGAACGGTAGAAATAATTAATATTTTGATCGGCTGAATAGTTATCTTTGATCTTGGTGTAGTGAACCTTGTCTTTGAAATTCCCATAAAGTTGTATAAGAGCTGAGGAATTTAGTTCTTTGCTTTGCACTGCTTATTTCCGGCAGAGGCAGTCAAGTAGGATTCCATGGGGCTTTGTGACTGTGTCTATTTCCATCACTGTGCTGGGAATAGTAAACATCTTACCAACAGAAAGTAGGACAACACACACCCAACACTTTGTCTGAAATGTGTAATTTGATCCAGCCTGCTATGGTGTAATTCAAGTTCTCTGGAATGTGTAATTTGATCCAATCATTATCAGGCAGCCTACAGAGTTCAGACAAGGCACTGTGTTAACACTACTGATTTTAGAGAACCAACAGTGCTCACACTCCCGAGTTCAGAAAACGCACAGCACTAACACTACCGAGTTCAGATAGGAAACGGTGAGGCCTTGGAGGGATTTCAACATGAGGATGCGAATTATAAATTCAAGGTGTTGGTACACCAGGAGCCAATGTAGTTCAACGAGCACTGGGGTGATGGGTGAACAAGACTTGCTGTGAGTTAGGATAGAGGCAGCAGTTTTGGAATGAGCTGAAATTTATTGACAGTGGAAGGATGGGACACTGGCCAGGAGAGCATTGGTGTCGTTGAGTCTGGAGGTAACAAAGGCATGAATGAGGCTTTCAGCAGCAGATGCACTGAGGCAGGGGTTGAGACTGCCACAGTCACCAGGGTCATCCTCACTTCATGTCCTGCCTTCCTCATTGCTTTGCAGATTCTGGTTCTGGACTCCTCCAATTATCCCATCATGAGAGAAAAGACTGTCTCCACTGCCTGCATGTGAGACCAATGCTCCTGAATCATTGCTCTTTAACAGCCTAGGCCCCTGAGAGCTTGGTTTTACAATACTCAGCTGAGGCTTCTTGCTTATGTCACCTCTGGGAAGAGACAGATGTCTCCTCAAAGTTGCCTACCAGTTCCTCCTGCTCACTGCTGCTCTGCGATCCTCCCAGTCATACCTGCTTTGCGGCAGTAATACCGGTTCCTTAAATGGGTGTATCTGAGCTGTTGCTTGCGTAAACAAGATGCCATGACAGAATGGGTGAATCAGGTGCAGGAAGGGTCCTTCGGGCTACTCAGATGCTTCTTTCTCTAAGCATTCAGCACCTTTGAGGGATGCAAAGGACAACCAACTGACTTGTGCATCATAAGGTCGTGCCGCTCCTCTATCGCAGTGTTTCCCTGTATCTTGTCGAGAGCTAACTGCTGCCATTGTAAAGGCTTTACAATGATTCTCTCAGAATTCTGGCCCTTGCACACCCAGAGGTGAGTGGTAATCATTGAAGTGTCATGCACCAAGGTACAAAGAGAACTCGGTGAGGGGTCACAAAACTAGTTCTCTGGCCAGACAGAGGAGTAGCACAGCAGCTACTTCCCTGGTTTAGGGCTGACCAAACAGAGAAGCAGGTGAATTAAGTTGCTCTAAGGACTGGCCAGTCTGGCAAGCCAGGTCTCACTCTATAGAGGGCTGTATGGCACCAATTTGATTGAAGAACTCTCACAGACCGCAAACCAGGAAGTAAAAAGCACTGATTATCATTCACTTTTCAATCATTTTACAGAGAACAAAATAAATATTGGGACATACACATGGGATTAATGTAGAGGCTGAAATGTCAAACAAACTTTAAAAAAATAAAATAAAGTAATTTTTATTATTTTAAAAATCTATGGAATTTTTATCATGAAATGGAGGGAATGACACTTCACACTTCTAAAATTAGTTTTTCAGCGCCAGGTAGGTTGTTCAGCAGTAATTATGACTTAGTACCCCGTTAAAAACACAGTTACACCTCATTGGCTTAACTTTTTCAACAGTTTTTAGAGCGAGGATAGTGCATAAAAAGTTGAAGTTCACGTTAAATGACTGATTCTGTGTTGATTGCATCGGTGAAGACTTTAACAGCGCACCCTGTGGAGGAGCAGGTTATCACTGACAGCCACTTCCGGATTTCCATGTTTAACTGCGCATGTACGGATGCCAGAAGTTGCTGTCAGTTTTACACAGTAATGATGGCGAATGCTGACGTTTCGTCATCATTACAACTGCAAATTCCGGGGCATTGTGATTCAATGTAGGTGGGATGGATTACACTAAAGCAAAATAAACAATGTATGATTTCAGGTGAGCTAAGTTTAGGGCAATGAAAGAAGAGCTGGAGAAGATAAATTGGAGAATAAAAATTGGAAGTAGAACAAAAACATTTTTTTTTTTTTTAAAGGAATATACTAGAGAACACGCAAATGCAATCATATCACCCTTTTAAATGGCATGCATCAAAACTTGGACCAAGATAGGGAGGTTAGCAAATGCCTCATGAAAACATGAAAGTTTTAAGGAAACAGAAGGAGGATTGGAAAATATACAAAGGCACAGTAAAAGATCCTAAAATTAGGTGAATAAAAAGCGTGTCTGAAAATGAAACGATAATGAATATTTGGGGCATTATAAGAAATGTGTTCACATTTGCAGCAGGCATAGAGCACAGGTTGAAGAAAGAAAGAAAAGCTTGCGTTTCTGTAGCGCATTTCTATAGCACCGGACATCCCAAAGTGCTTTACAGCCAATGAAGTACTTTTTGGAGTGTAGTCACTGTTGTAATGTAGGAAACACGACAGCGAATTTGCGCACAGCAAGCTCCCACAAACAGCAATGTGATAATGACCAGATAATGTATTTTAGTGATGTTGATTGAGGGATAAATATTGGCCAGGACACGCTGCTCTTCTTCGAAATAGTGCCATGGGATCTTTTACATCCACCTGAGAGATCAGATGGGGCCTTGGTTTAACATCTCATCCAAAATCCTGAAGTGTCAGCTTAGATCTTTTGTGCTCAAGTCTCTGGAGTGGGACTTTGAACCCACAACCTTCTGACTGAGAGGGGAGAGTGCTACCAATTGAGCCACAGCTGACACCTCAAGGTTTAAGGGCCAAGCAGTGAGGGACTTCTACAGTAAGGTGGTGCTCTTAATTGGCCTTCCTGCAGCACTTTTTCTTTTATTCGTTCCTGGGATGTGGGCATCACTGGCAAGGCCAGCATTTATTGCCCATCCCTAATTGCCCTTGAGAAGGTTTTCCACCACAGAAGATGATAGTCATATTCCTAAATGAGTCGTCGTCTTCTTAAGCAGTCCCTCGGAACCGAGGATGACTTGCTTCCACATTAATGAATATGGAATTGCTGGTGAATATATTCAGGTGCATAAAGAAAAAAGTGGAAACAACTAATTGGTCATTAAGAAATTTGAGTCTAATAGGTTCATAATATATTAGGCCTAGATGGAATACAAATCTGGAAATTACTGGTCTTGCACTGTTCACTTTATCATCTGCATGTATAACAGTGTACAGTAAACTGGATAACTTTTACATTAAAGATTCCAACAAAGAAGTCCATTTTGGGAGTGATGGTCCTACTGCACATATTGCAGAGAAATACTAGACCAAGATTATAACCAATGTGATTTATTGCACAAGGAGTTTAAATGACAAGCATGCAAAACATTCAAATATGTTTTCTTTTGAGCAGAAAATTGACTCTTTTCCAACCTGATTCTGTGGAGCGCAAAGATTGAGATAAAAAAGGGAGATTTAGAATGGTGTGGCCAACTGTGTTGAAAGCTGCAGCGAAGTCCAGGATGCTGAAGAATGATAACACATTGCAGTCACAGTCACAATCACAATGAATGTTGTTCATGACTTTGACCAATGCCATCTCCATACTACAGGATGTCAGACTAAAGGGATTTGAACAGGAAGCGGTGGGAGGTTTGTGGTGACAACACCTTTTAGAGCTTTAAAGTAGAAAAGGAGCTGATGAAGAAGGTGGAAAGATCAGGCATAGGCTTTTCAAATTCAGTTTTCCTGGTGTTCAGACCAATATTCCTCTCTCTCTCAACTAACACCACTAAAAATTGATCAACTAGTCTTTCACTGATATGCAGTTTGTGAGACACTTCAGCGCACATGTTGTCTGTCAAGTTTGTCCTTCAAAAATAGTCCATTGATTGATCCTATGGCACAATATGAATGCAAGTTCTATATACATAAAAGTCTCACATCGCACATCTCTGTCACACACCAGGTGCAAAACAGTCTTAAGGAAACCCATCATTGACCTGCAGCCTGAAATTTACGGACAATTTACTGACTTCTAGTTGACCTGATTGGTTTAAAAGCAAATACAATTACCTCTATTCTATGATCTTAAAGGTTGGCAGTTAAACACAGCAACAGTCTCCAGACAGCCTGTCAGTAACATCATATGTATATATATATATATGAGAGAGAGATTAGATATAGATGTACATCTCCTATGGCATTGCACAAGAGGAGTTAAAACCAAGTGTAGTTTTCAGGTGAAGCAAGGTTGGAGACTGGGGGATATTTGGACCAGAGCATGTAGACGTCATTCAGCCCCCATTTTAAAGTCATATATTTTACTCCTATAAGAACATAAGAAATAGGAGCAGGAGTAGACCAGTTGTGAGGAGGATGCAAAGAGGCTTCAAGGCGATTTAGACAAGTTGAGTGAGTGGGAAAATACATGGCAGATGCAGTATAACGTGGAAAAATGTGAAGTTATACACTTCAGTAGGAAAAACAGAAAGGCAGAGTATTATTTAAATGGTGATAGATTGAGAAATGGTGATGTACAGAGGGACCTGGGTGTCCTTGTACACCAGTCACTGAAAGCAAACATGCAGGTGCAGCAAGCAATTAGGAAGGCAAATGGTATGTTGGCCTTCATTGCAAGAGGATTTGAGTACAGGAGCAAGGATGTCTTACTACAGTTATACAGGGCCTTGGTGAGACCACACCTGGAGTACTGTGTGCAGTTTTGGTCTCCTTATCTAAGAAAGGATATACTTGCCATAGAGGGAATGCAGCAAAGGTTCACCAGACTGATTCCTGGGATGGCAGGACTGTCGTATGAGGAGCGATTGGGTTTACTAGGCCTGTATTCACTAGAGTTTAGAAGAATGAAAGGGGATCTCATTGAAACATATAAAATTCTGACAGGGCTAGACTGACTGGATGCAGGGAGGATGTTTCCCCTGGCTGGGGGGTCTAGAACGAGGGGCCACAGCCTCAGGATACGGGGTAGGACGTTTAGGACTGAGATAAGGAGAAATTTCTTCACTCAGAGGGTGGTGAACCTGTGGAATTCTCTACCGCAGAAGGCTGTGGAGGCCAAGTCACTGAATATATTTAAGAAGGAGATAGATAGATTTCCAGACACAAAAGGCATCAAGGGGTATGGGGAGAGAGCAGGAATATGGTATTGAGATAGAGGATCAGCCATGACCATATTGAATGGCGGAGCAGGCTTGAAGGGTCGAATAGCCTACTCCTGCTCCTATTTTTCTATGTTTCTATTTGGCCCTTCGAGCCGGCTTCGCCATTCAATAAGATCATGGCTGATCTTCTACCTCATCTCCACTTTACTGCACTATCCCCATATCCCTTGATTCCCTTAATATTCAAAAATCTATCAATCTCTGTCTTGAATATACTCAACGACTGAGCCTCCACAGCCCTCTGGGGTAGAGAATTCCAAAGATTCACCACCCTCTGAGTGACGACACTTCCCCTCATCTCAGTCCAGTCCTAAATCATCATCGCTGCATCTACCCTGTCAAGCCCTGTAAGAATTTTGTATGTTTCATTGAGATCACCTCTCATTCTTCTAAACTCTAGTAAATATAAGCCTAGTCTACTCAATCTCACCTCATAGGACGATCCCCCCCATCCCAGGAACCTTTGTTGCACTCCCTTTATGGCAAGTATATCCTTCCTTAAGTAAGGAGGCCAAAACTGTACACAATACTCCAGGTGTGGTCTCGCATTTTTATATTTCCATTATAAATTCTTATGCCCATATTTACAAATGGAAACTGCCTTTTTAACTTGTCACTGTAATTGCACCCGCCCAACTGCACTGCTCCCACTGGAGGGAGGATGTATTTACAGTGTGAGAAGTTTACACAGGCAGTTTCCATTATAAACATGAACATTGGAATTAATAATGGTAAAAGTTAATGAAAAGTGCATGTATATGAAAGATTTTCATATTGGTCTCCTGTGGTGTTGCATACGGGGAGTCAAGCCCAAGTCCAGTATTCAGGTCAAGTAGGTTACAAGCAATGTTCCCTATAAGTTGCGCTTTGTTCTGCACGGCCTGTGTCTTTTAATGCGCGGCCCCTTAAGATTTCTGTGCATGGGCGGTATTTACAAAAAGTAAAAGCCAGTGAGCTGCCTGCGCAGGACCTTTCAGATTACTCTGCGGCTGTGCGGGAGTACATTGTTTACAAGACGGTAACTGAACCCAAATTGGAGCGTGGTTTCAAAAGAGAGGGGAGGAGGGAGGCAGGGAAAAGAGGAGAGTTAATGGGGAGGTGGATGTGGAGAGAGAGAGAGAGAGGGGAGGAAGAACTGGAAGGGTCTAGGACCAATGTTTCCTCTAGTTTTTTTGGGTGCGTGGATCCTTTAATGGGCTGCGTGGCTCATTCAAATTTCGACGCCATTTAAAAGCCTGTGAAGTGGCTGCAGGTGACCTCCAGACCGCTGCACGGCCACGTAGCCACATAGCTGCGCAACTGAAAGGGAACATTGTTTAATACAGGAGCAGGGGATTGAAGCATTTAAAGATGAGTTCACTAACCTTGACCACTCGTGTGAGGTCATTGAACTTTTTGCGGCACTGCATCTAGGCCCTTGGGGCTTGACTTCTGGCATTGACCGCCATAGCTACCTGCTCCCACTGCCTTCGCAGAATTTGCCTGGAGGACCTCCTGGCCCGCTGTGGACAGAGGACCTCTCTCCTTCTGTCCACCTCCTCCACCAAGGCCTCCAGTGCAGCATCCGAGAAACTTGGCGCACACTCTCTCCCCCCGTTGCACCATAATTCAGTGTTCTTGCAAGTCAGACTCTCTTCCCCAGCCACTTCCAGTACCTACTGTAGCCAGAATGCACCTCCCCTTTAAGAGGTGCAGGCTGGCTTTAAGTGGTGCAGGCGGACTTTAAGTGGTGCTAGCCATTGAACAGTACGTTTAGCGCTACCTTAACACTGCAATCATGTAAATTAAATGGCAGCACAAAGCTTGCATGCTGCCTGCACCGGAAGCAACAGGTGTGGGTTAATCGCGCATCGCGATCCTCAGGGCTATCGAATTTAGCCCCCAAATATTCTCACCAAAGGGTTTGGAGACCACAGGTGTGTAGCAGATTGTTCCACCCTGAGTTCTGGAAAATAAGTATTACATTTGCTGAGCAGACCAGAAAGATGCGCTAGCAGCTGTGGTTTGATTATGTCAAAGTCAAAGGGGGAAAAATTTGGTCGTGCCCCCTTTGGGGCGCTAACTTCGCCGGGGCGCTACTTTTAGCATCCCGAAAACGTTAGCGCCCCACACCGTAAATTGAGCGGGAGCGCCCCAAGCAGGAGCACTCCCCCTCCTTCTTGGGCGCTACCATTCAATATGTGCATCGACACGTAGCGCCGTGGTATTACAGGCCTCCCTCCCCTGATTAAAGGGGAGGGGCCTAGCGCAGCGTGCACCGGGGCCCTGCTGGACCACTGGGGAGCGGGATGCCGGGAAAACAGCCCAGCACGCAAGAGGAGTGCCGGGCTGACCGATCGCAAGAGGGGGCAGGACAAAAATGGCCGCCCGGCACCTGCCCTTTAATTTTTGCCGCTGTGGCTGCAAAAACGCCCCCCTGACCCTGTTGGACATATCATCCGGTGTTAGGTCAGGGGGCACAACTGAAGTTTCCTGTGGGGTGCAAGCGGGGTTAAAGTGAATTATGTACATTATATATGTAAGGGACACCCGGCGCCCCCCCAGAATTCGCTTTAACGAAAGTCCAAAGATGAGATGGTCTGACGAGCTAGTGGTCTCGGCGGGCGTGCTGCCTCGACTTGGCGGGCCAGGTCTGAAGATGCTGGTCGTAAGCAGATCCTTACGCACGTCGTGGCGAATAAAACGTATCCGTCAGGCGAAGGACCGTGGAGACGGGGCGAAACAGCAGGCCTTGTCAGAGTAACGGGCAGGTTGGGCGGACGCGGGTGATGTCTCCGTTGATGTTGAAACAAGTCCTTGTTCTAACGAACTCTGCAGGAACGCCAAACGAGCGATCCAGAAGGACTTGACAGGCGAGGTTGGTGAACTCGCCGACAGGTGAGCGAAACCTTCAGGAGGCTGGAACGCACAGAACGGTGCGTGCCATAGTGCTACGACGATAACACAACGGAGGGTGAAAAGTAGCTGCGTTGATCGGTGAGGACAGCACCTTTCACGTGGCTGATCGCGGCCGCGGGATGCCCGTTGGACCCGTCCTCGATGTTTGCAGCGTCAGTAGATGTTTGCGTTTGTTAAGGAGAAAACTGGAGAAAGGGCGGCAACGGTTCTAGTTGTTTTCGATTTTGGTAGAGGAAAACTGCCGAGAGGGCGGCACGCTTCTCTTTCTCGACGAAAAGTGTGGTAGGTAACACAACCAGCAGGCTGACGGGCTGGTGCGTCGTCGGCGGGGAATGAGTCTTCGTGGTTCGCGAGGGCAGGGTCCTCGTGGTTCGCGAGGGCTGGGTCCTCGTGGTTCGCAAGGGATGGGTCCTCATGGTTCGCGAGGGATGGGCCCTCGTGAGTCGTGAGGAGCGAGTCCTCGTGGTTCGTGAGGGTGAGTCCTCGTGGTATCCCCGCAGGGCGCGCTCCGATCTTGTGGGCCCGAACATGCTGTACCCCGTGCTTGGAGAGATTTATACTTGCTGTTGCGTTGGACGTAGAAGCGGACGACCCGCGTGGCGGTAGAATAGTCGAATACGGAGACCGTAAGCAAGTGCGTGGTCTGCGCCGCATCGATGTTCTCGGCGAACGGGGCTTCTACCTTTACAAAGCACGAGGGCGGTTGTTTCTCCCTGAATTGCGGTAGCGACAGCAAAATGGCTGGTGCTTCCATGGCGTGCTTCTTTTGTGAAAATTGTTCACAAAAATCGGGGTCCGGCTGCGTTTTGTCTGTGAAAAACGGGATCACCTCTAGGCTGTGCTTCCTTTGCGAATGGGGTCGCCAATGTAGGAACTGGTGTTCGTCGGTTGCTATTCGTCGGTTGTCTTCTGTGAAGACGAGGTTCAGGCTGTGCGTTTCATCCGTGAAAAACGTTCACGGATACGGGGTCACCAATGTAGGTATTGATGAGCCCCCGCACTCACGTCGTTGGGTCACCAATGTAGCAGTTCGCACTCACATCGTTGGGTCACCAATGTAGCAGTTCGCACTCACATCGTTGGGTCACCAATGTAGCAGTTCGTGTTCACCTAGGTAGATATCGGACGAATGACTACTAAATAATCGAGTTTGACTTCAGGAGAACAATCTAGAAGTTGTTTACTTACAAGAACAGACGAAATACAGCAGGTAAGGCGGTTGGATGCAGGAGCACTGTGAAGTAGGTCTTTCCCCAGCGGGGACGCCACGAGGACTGAGTCCACAGTCCTGTGGAGAGCGTGATGACGTCATCACGCTCGGTCGCGTTTTCCCGCGCTTGTGTGGTCACGTGACTGCGTCGTGACGTTAATGCGTTTGCCCGCGTTTGGGTGGTCACGTGACCTGCGCCGTTGCGTTACTGTGGCTGGCTGTTGCGGCCGAAGTCGCGGGAGCGAAAGGTACCCGGCATTGCAGCTGGCCGATGCGGCCAAAGTTGCGGGCGCGGTAGGCCCGCTGTGCCGGCGGCCGTTACGGGAGGCTGGGCCGGCGGCCGCCGCGCGTGCATCATGTGATGCGCGACGTGACGTCAACGCGTCACGTCGCGTTCTTAAAGGGGCAACGGCCCAAACTAGTAAGTTATATACATACATGACCAGTAAGTCAGATTATCTCCCTGTGTCTGTCGCCAAAATTATGGCTTCTTTTAACTTGGTTTTCCATGTGAAACTAGGACTTTCAATTGAGCGTGAATAAATTGGATAACAAAATAACAATATTTTGACACATGACAATAGCACTGTCTCTTAATATTTCACCAATATTAATTACAAGAGCACTTGTAAGTAAGTAATTGCATTGAGGCCAATAATCCAAGGCCCTTCTGGCACACTCCTCCGTAAATCCAGTGAGAGTGTGACGGTAGGGCTGCAAATTAAGCTGGGACCCAAATAGACTGGGTTCCGTTAGTTTCCATGAAGCTTTTATTGAGGTGGAACCTCTGCCTCCACCAAACATGGTTCCACACATCAGAAGGGGTGTTGTTGGTGAAGGGGATTCCCAGGCCAGGAGTTTCCTCAACCCCAGCCTGGGAATGCCAGTGGGACGATATGCATTCTGGTCTGCTGGTCAATGGAAGTGGGGGCCATCTGGGGGTCTGGGCCTGGGCCCCCGAAGAGTAAACATTTCAGCTAACGTTTTGGAGCCTGTCCATGTTGGGATTCCAAGCCTTCCCTCGTCACCATTGTATATCGAGTTGGACTGGACTTTACCAATCAGGAGATGGCTGTCATTTATGAAATTCTCTTTTCCAAGAAGGAAAATGAATTAAATAGTAGAAATATGTAGATAAAATAATCAGGGACAGGATGGCTAAATACAAGTAGCAGTTTTCAGATTGTTCCTGTTGCAATAGATACAAATATAAATTTTCAATAAACTTATGAGCATCATTTTCTATCATCATTCTTTTAAAAGGGCAGATAGATGCTTTCTCAGTGTGTTTTATCAAAATGTCTGCAGCGCATTTCCTTTGCTTCTCATTCAGATTTATCTCAATAAACTGAAGGAAGTAGAATACAATATAATACAGGTGTAACAGCATTACACTAAGAACCTAAGACTGGGGTAGCAGTTAGCTTGAGGACCTGTGAGCTGGGGGCGGGGGTGGGGTGGAAACAGCCAGAGTCATGCTCCTAACTGCTAATCAGTGGCACTTGCTGGAGATCGTGCATGTAAGATCAGATCAGGACAGGATTGGGCTTGGCTGTGATACCCTCCCGCTTTGAATAACCATCTGTCATCGCCTGGGTTCACCCAAGAATGGCTGCTAGCACCCCTGGAACTGTACACCACCAATATGCAGCTGCTTCAAGAGAAAAGGGGAGAAACTTGGAAAAGAACAGGGAAAAGGCAATTAATTGGGTCCAACAGCTTGCCCCTTTTTTATAGATCTCAGCCTCACCTACTTGCTCTCGTTTCATGTCCATGAATCTTTTTCTCCATATCTAATTGTCCCCTGAACCCAGTTATACTGCCTGATTTCCTTGCTTATCCTTCATTTCATCATTTTTAATTATTATCCATTGGTAAGAAATAATTTATCATAAGCAATTTTCTTGGGTCAACTTTGCCAATCCCCTTCATAATCTTAAACTTTGGCGAGTTCACCTTCCAAAGAAAAGTGTGTGATGTATGAATAGAACTGCGTTTATGTGCTAAACCATAAATGTATTTTGATGCTTTGGCAACATAAGATGTAACTTATCATGCCAATAAAGCGATTTGAATTGTGAATTGTGAAATTGTGTGAGGTCATCCATTTTGGACCAAAATAGGATAGATCTGAGTATTTAAATGGTGAAAAGCTAGGAACAATGGAGGCCGAAGAGATTTAGGGGTCCATGTACACAGATTATTAAAATGTAGCCATTTATCTACTTGAACGGTAGAAATAATTAATATTTTGATCGGCTGAATAGTTATCTTTGATCTTGGTGTAGTGAACCTTGTCTTTGAAATTCCCATAAAGTTGTATAAGAGCTGAGGAATTTAGTTCTTTGCTTTGCACTGCTTATTTCCGGCAGAGGCAGTCAAGTAGGATTCCATGGGGCTTTGTGACTGTGTCTATTTCCATCACTGTGCTGGGAATAGTAAACATCTTACCAACAGAAAGTAGGACAACACACACCCAACACTTTGTCTGAAATGTGTAATTTGATCCAGCCTGCTATGGTGTAATTCAAGTTCTCTGGAATGTGTAATTTGATCCAATCATTATCAGGCAGCCTACAGAGTTCAGACAAGGCACTGTGTTAACACTACTGATTTTAGAGAACCAACAGTGCTCACACTCCCGAGTTCAGAAAACGCACAGCACTAACACTACCGAGTTCAGATAGGAAACGGTGAGGCCTTGGAGGGATTTCAACATGAGGATGCGAATTATAAATTCAAGGTGTTGGTACACCAGGAGCCAATGTAGTTCAACGAGCACTGGGGTGATGGGTGAACAAGACTTGCTGTGAGTTAGGATAGAGGCAGCAGTTTTGGAATGAGCTCAAATTTATTGACAGTGGAAGGATGGGACACTGGCCAGGAGAGCATTGGTGTCGTTGAGTCTGGAGGTAACAAAGGCATGAATGAGGCTTTCAGCAGCAGATGCACTGAGGCAGGGGTTGAGACTGCCACAGTCACCAGGGTCATCCTCACTTCATGTCCTGCCTTCCTCATTGCTTTGCAGATTCTGGTTCTGGACTCCTCCAATTATCCCATCATGAGAGAAAAGACTGTCTCCACTGCCTGCATGTGAGACCAATGCTCCTGAATCATTGCTCTTTAACAGCCTAGGCCCCTGAGAGCTTGGTTTTACAATACTCAGCTGAGGCTTCTTGCTTATGTCACCTCTGGGAAGAGACAGATGTCTCCTCAAAGTTGCCTACCAGTTCCTCCTGCTCACTGCTGCTCTGCGATCCTCCCAGTCATACCTGCTTTGCGGCAGTAATACCGGTTCCTTAAATGGGTGTATCTGAGCTGTTGCTTGCGTAAACAAGATGCCATGACAGAATGGGTGAATCAGGTGCAGGAAGGGTCCTTCGGGCTACTCAGATGCTTCTTTCTCTAAGCATTCAGCACCTTTGAGGGATGCAAAGGACAACCAACTGACTTGTGCATCATAAGGTCGTGCCGCTCCTCTATCGCAGTGTTTCCCTGTATCTTGTCGAGAGCTAACTGCTGCCATTGTAAAGGCTTTACAATGATTCTCTCAGAATTCTGGCCCTTGCACACCCAGAGGTGAGTGGTAATCATTGAAGTGTCATACACCAAGGTACAAAGAGAACTCGGTGAGGGGTCACAAAACTAGTTCTCTGGCCAGACAGAGGAGTAGCACAGCAGCTACTTCCCTGGTTTAGGGCTGACCAAACAGAGAAGCAGGTGAATTAAGTTGCTCTAAGGACTGGCCAGTCTGGCAAGCCAGGTCTCACTCTATAGAGGGCTGTATGGCACCAATTTGATTGAAGAACTCTCACAGGCCGCAAACCAGGAAGTAAAAAGCACTGATTATCATTCACTTTTCAATCATTTTACAGAGAACAAAATAAATATTGGGACATACACATGGGATTAATGTAGAGGCTGAAATGTCAAACAAACTTTAAAAAAATAAAATAAAGTAATTTTTATTATTTTAAAAATCTATGGAATTTTTATCATGAAATGGAGGGAATGACACTTCACACTTCTAAAATTAGTTTTTCAGCGCCAGGTAGGTTGTTCAGCAGTAATTATGACTTAGTACCCCGTTAAAAACACAGTTACACCTCATTGGCTTAACTTTTTCAACAGTTTTTAGAGCGAGGATAGTGCATAAAAAGTTGAAGTTCACGTTAAATGACTGATTCTGTGTTGATTGCATCGGTGAAGACTGCAACAGCGCACCCTGTGGAGGAGCAGGGTATCACTGACAGCCACTTCCGGATTTCCATGTTTAACTGCGCATGTACGGATGCCAGAAGTTGCTGTCAGTTTTACACAGTAATGATGGCGAATGCTGACGTTTCGTCATCATTACAACTGCAAATTCCGGGGCATTGTGATTCAATGTAGGTGGGATGGATTACACTAAAGCAAAATAAACAATGTATGATTTCAGGTGAGCTAATTTTAGGGCAATGAAAGAAGAGCTGGAGAAGATAAATTGGAGAATAAAAATTGGAAGTAGAACAAAAACATTTTTTTTTTTTTAAAGGAATATACTAGAGAACACGCAAATACAATCATATCACCCTTTTAAATGGCATGCATCAAAACTTGGGCCAAGATAGGGAGGTTAGCAAATGCCTCATGAAAACATGAAAGTTTTAAGGAAACAGAAGGAGGATTGGAAAATATACAAAGGCACAGTAAAAGATCCTAAAATTAGGTGAATAAAAAGCGTGTCTGAAAATGAAACGATAATGAATATTTGGGGCATTATAAGAAATGTGTTCACATTTGCAGCAGGCATAGAGCACAGGTTGAAGAAAGAAAGAAAAGCTTGCGTTTCTGTAGCGCATTTCTATAGCACCGGACATCCCAAAGTGCTTTACAGCCAATGAAGTACTTTTTGGAGTGTAGTCACTGTTGTAATGTAGGAAACACGACAGCGAATTTGCGCACAGCAAGCTCCCACAAACAGCAATGTGATAATGACCAGATAATGTATTTTAGTGATGTTGATTGAGGGATAAATATTGGCCAGGACACGCTGCTCTTCTTCGAAATAGTGCCATGGGATCTTTTACATCCACCTGAGAGATCAGATGGGGCCTTGGTTTAACATCTCATCCAAAATCCTTAGATCTTTTGTGCTCAAGTCTCTGGAGTGGGACTTTGAACCCACAACCTTCTGACTGAGAGGGGAGAGTGCTACCAATTGAGCCACAGCTGACACCTCAAGGTTTAAGGGCCAAGCAGTGAGGGACTTCTACAGTAAGGTGGTGCTCTTAATTGGCCTTTCTGCAGCACTTTTTCTTTTATTCGTTCCTGGGATGTGGGCATCACTGGCAAGGCCAGCATTTATTGCCCATCCCTAATTGCCCTTGAGAAGGTTTTCCACCACAGAAGATGATAGTCATATTCCTAAATGAGTCGTCGTCTTCTTAAGCAGTCCCTCGGAACCGAGGATGACTTGCTTCCACATTAATGAATATGGAATTGCTGGTGAATATATTCAGGTGCATAAAGAAAAAAGTGGAAACAACTAATTGGTCATTAAGAAATTTGAGTCTAATAGGTTCATAATATATTAGGCCTAGATGGAATACAAATCTGGAAATTACTGGTCTTGCACTGTTCACTTTATCATCTGCATGTATAACAGTGTACAGTAAACTGGATAACTTTTACATTAAAGATTCCAACAAAGAAGTCCATTTTGGGAGTGATGGTCCTACTGCACATATTGCAGAGAAATACTAGACCAAGATTATAACCAATGTGATTTATTGCACAAGGAGTTTAAATGACAAGCATGCAAAACATTCAAATATGTTTTCTTTTGAGCAGAAAATTGACTCTTTTCCAACCTGATTCTGTGGAGCGCAAAGATTGAGATAAAAAAGGGAGATTTAGAATGGTGTGGCCAACTGTGTTGAAAGCTGCAGCGAAGTCCAGGATGCTGAAGAATGATAACACATTGCAGTCACAGTCACAATCACAATGAATGTTGTTCATGACTTTGACCAATGCCATCTCCATACTACAGGATGTCAGACTAAAGGGATTTGAACAGGAAGCGGTGGGAGGTTTGTGGTGACAACACCTTTTAGAGCTTTAAAGTAGAAAAGGAGCTGATGAAGAAGGTGGAAAGATCAGGCATAGGCTTTTCAAATTCAGTTTTCCTGGTGTTCAGACCAATATTCCTCTCTCTCAACTAACACCACTAAAAATTGATCAACTAGTCTTTCACTGATATGCAGTTTGTGAGACACTTCAGCGCACATGTTGTCTGTCAAGTTTGTCCTTCAAAAATAGTCCATTGATTGATCCTATGGCACAATATGAATGCAAGTTCTATATACATAAAAGTCTCACATCGCACATCTCTGTCACACACCAGGTGCAAAACAGTCTTAAGGAAACCCATCATTGACCTGCAGCCTGAAATTTACGGACAATTTACTGACTTCTAGTTGACCTGATTGGTTTAAAAGCAAATACAATTACCTCTATTCTATGATCTTAAAGGTTGGCAGTTAAACACAGCAACAGTCTCCAGACAGCCTGTCAGTAACATCATATGTATATATATATATATGAGAGAGAGATTAGATATAGATGTACATCTCCTATGGCATTGCACAAGAGGAGTTAAAACCAAGTGTAGTTTTCAGGTGAAGCAAGGTTGGAGACTGGGGGATATTTGGACCAGAGCATGTAGACGTCATTCAGCCCCCATTTTAAAGTCATATATTTTACTCCTATAAGAACATAAGAAATAGGAGCAGGAGTAGACCAGTTGTGAGGAGGATGCAAAGAGGCTTCAAGGCGATTTAGACAAGTTGAGTGAGTGGGAAAATACATGGCAGATGCAGTATAACGTGGAAAAATGTGAAGTTATACACTTCAGTAGGAAAAACAGAAAGGCAGAGTATTATTTAAATGGTGATAGATTGAGAAATGGTGATGTACAGAGGGACCTGGGTGTCCTTGTACACCAGTCACTGAAAGCAAACATGCAGGTGCAGCAAGCAATTAGGAAGGCAAATGGTATGTTGGCCTTCATTGCAAGAGGATTTGAGTACAGGAGCAAGGATGTCTTACTACAGTTATACAGGGCCTTGGTGAGACCACACCTGGAGTACTGTGTGCAGTTTTGGTCTCCTTATCTAAGAAAGGATATACTTGCCATAGAGGGAATGCAGCAAAGGTTCACCAGACTGATTCCTGGGATGGCAGGACTGTCGTATGAGGAGCGATTGGGTTTACTAGGCCTGTATTCACTAGAGTTTAGAAGAATGAAAGGGGATCTCATTGAAACATATAAAATTCTGACAGGGCTAGACTGACTGGATGCAGGGAGGATGTTTCCCCTGGCTGGGGGGTCTAGAACGAGGGGCCACAGCCTCAGGATACGGGGTAGGACGTTTAGGACTGAGATAAGGAGAAATTTCTTCACTCAGAGGGTGGTGAACCTGTGGAATTCTCTACCGCAGAAGGCTGTGGAGGCCAAGTCACTGAATATATTTAAGAAGGAGATAGATAGATTTCCAGACACAAAAGGCATCAAGGGGTATGGGGAGAGAGCAGGAATATGGTATTGAGATAGAGGATCAGCCATGACCATATTGAATGGCGGAGCAGGCTTGAAGGGTCGAATAGCCTACTCCTGCTCCTATTTTTCTATGTTTCTATTTGGCCCTTCGAGCCGGCTTTGCCATTCAATAAGATCATGGCTGATCTTCTACCTCATCTCCACTTTACTGCACTATCCCCATATCCCTTGATTCCCTTAATATTCAAAAATCTATCAATCTCTGTCTTGAATATACTCAACGACTGAGCCTCCACAGCCCTCTGGGGTAGAGAATTCCAAAGATTCACCACCCTCTGAGTGACGACATTTCCCCTCATCTCAGTCCAGTCCTAAATCATCATCGCTGCATCTACCCTGTCAAGCCCTGTAAGAATTTTGTATGTTTCATTGAGATCACCTCTCATTCTTCTAAACTCTAGTAAATATAAGCCTAGTCTACTCAATCTCACCTCATAGGACGATCCCCCCCATCCCAGGAACCTTTGTTGCACTCCCTTTATGGCAAGTATATCCTTCCTTAAGTAAGGAGGCCAAAACTGTACACAATACTCCAGGTGTGGTCTCGCATTTTTATATTTCCATTATAAATTCTTATGCCCATATTTACAAATGGAAACTGCCTTTTTAACTTGTCACTGTAATTGCACCCGCCCAACTGCACTGCTCCCACTGGAGGGAGGATGTATTTACAGTGTGAGAAGTTTACACAGGCAGTTTCCATTATAAACATGAACATTGGAATTAATAATGGTAAAAGTTAATGAAAAGTGCATGTATATGAAAGATTTTCATATTGGTCTCCTGTGGTGTTGCATACGGGGAGTCAAGCCCAAGTCCAGTATTCAGGTCAAGTAGGTTACAAGCAATGTTCCCTATAAGTTGCGCTTTGTTCTGCACGGCCTGTGTCTTTTAATGCGCGGCCCCTTAAGATTTCTGTGCATGGGCGGTATTTACAAAAAGTAAAAGCCAGTGAGCTGCCTGCGCAGGACCTTTCAGATTACTCTGCGGCTGTGCGGGAGTACATTGTTTACAAGACGGTAACTGAACCCAAATTGGAGCGTGGTTTCAAAAGAGAGGGGAGGAGGGAGGCAGGGAAAAGAGGAGAGTTAATGGGGAGGTGGATGTGGAGAGAGAGAGAGAGAGGGGAGGAAGAACTGGAAGGGTCTAGGACCAATGTTTCCTCTAGTTTTTTTGGGTGCGTGGATCCTTTAATGGGCTGCGTGGCTCATTCAAATTTCGACGCCATTTAAAAGCCTGTGAAGTGGCTGCAGGTGACCTCCAGACCGCTGCACGGCCACGTAGCCACATAGCTGCGCAACTGAAAGGGAACATTGTTTAATACAGGAGCAGGGGATTGAAGCATTTAAAGATGAGTTCACTAACCTTGACCACTCGTGTGAGGTCATTGAACTTTTTGCGGCACTGCATCTAGGCCCTTGGGGCTTGACTTCTGGCATTGACCGCCATAGCTACCTGCTCCCACTGCCTTCGCAGAATTTGCCTGGAGGACCTCCTGGCCCGCTGTGGACAGAGGACCTCTCTCCTTCTGTCCACCTCCTCCACCAAGGCCTCCAGTGCAGCATCCGAGAAACTTGGCGCACACTCTCTCCCCCCGTTGCACCATAATTCAGTGTTCTTGCAAGTCAGACTCTCTTCCCCAGCCACTTCCAGTACCTACTGTAGCCAGAATGCACCTCCCCTTTAAGAGGTGCAGGCTGGCTTTAAGTGGTGCAGGCGGACTTTAAGTGGTGCTAGCCATTGAACAGTACGTTTAGCGCTACCTTAACACTGCAATCATGTAAATTAAATGGCAGCACAAAGCTTGCATGCTGCCTGCACCGGAAGCAACAGGTGTGGGTTAATCGCGCATCGCGATCCTCAGGGCTATCGAATTTAGCCCCCAAATATTCTCACCAAAGGGTTTGGAGACCACAGGTGTGTAGCAGATTGTTCCACCCTGAGTTCTGGAAAATAAGTATTACATTTGCTGAGCAGACCAGAAAGATGCGCTACCAGCTGTGGTTTGATTATGTCAAAGTCAAAGGGGGAAAAATTTGGTCGTGCCCCCTTTGGGGCGCTAACTTCGCCGGGGCGCTACTTTTAGCATCCCGAAAACGTTAGCGCCCCACACCGTAAATTGAGCGGGAGCGCCCCAAGCAGGAGCACTCCCCCTCCTTCTTGGGCGCTACCATTCAATATGTGCGTCGACACGTAGCGCCGTGGTATTACAGGCCTCCCTCCCCTGATTAAAGGGGAGGGGCCTAGCGCAGCGTGCACCGGGGCCCTGCTGGACCACTGGGGAGCGGGATGCCGGGAAAACAGCCCAGCACGCAAGAGGAGTGCCGGGCTGACCGATCGCAAGAGGGGGCAGGACAAAAATGGCCGCCCGGCACCTGCCCTTTAATTTTTGCCGCTGTGGCTGCAAAAACGCCCCCCTGACCCTGTTGGACATATCATCCGGTGTTAGGTCAGGGGGCGCAACTGAAGTTTCCTGTGGGGTGCAAGCGGGGTTAAAGTGAATTATGTACATTATATATGTAAGGGACACCCGGCGCCCCCCCAGAATTCGCTTTAACGAAAGTCCAAAGATGAGATGGTCTGACGAGCTAGTGGTCTCGGCGGGCGTGCTGCCTCGACTTGGCGGGCCAGGTCTGAAGATGCTGGTCGTAAGCAGATCCTTACGCACGTCGTGGCGAATAAAACGTATCCGTCAGGCGAAGGACCGTGGAGACGGGGCGAAACAGCAGGCCTTGTCAGAGTAACGGGCAGGTTGGGCGGACGCGGGTGATGTCTCCGTTGATGTTGAAACAAGTCCTTGTTCTAACGAACTCTGCAGGAACGCCAAACGAGCGATCCAGAAGGACTTGACAGGCGAGGTTGGTGAACTCGCCGACAGGTGAGCGAAACCTTCAGGAGGCTGGAACGCACAGAACGGTGCGTGCCATAGTGCTACGACGATAACACAACGGAGGGTGAAAAGTAGCTGCGTTGATCAGTGATCGGTGAGGACAGCACCTTTCACGTGGCTGATCGCGGCCGCGGGATGCCCGTTGGACCCGTCCTCGATGTTTGCAGCGTCAGTAGATGTTTGCGTTTGTTAAGGAGAAAACTGGAGAAAGGGCGGCAACGGTTCTAGTTGTTTTCGATTTTGGTAGAGGAAAACTGCCGAGAGGGCGGCACGCTTCTCTTTCTCGACGAAAAGTGTGGTAGGTAACACAACCAGCAGGCTGACGGGCTGGTGCGTCGTCGGCGGGGAATGAGTCTTCGTGGTTCGCGAGGGCAGGGTCCTCGTGGTTCGCGAGGGCTGGGTCCTCGTGGTTCGCAAGGGATGGGTCCTCATGGTTCGCGAGGGATGGGCCCTCGTGAGTCGTGAGGAGCGAGTCCTCGTGGTTCGTGAGGGTGAGTCCTCGTGGTATCCCCGCAGGGCGCGCTCCGATCTTGTGGGCCCGAACATGCTGTACCCCGTGCTTGGAGAGATTTATACTTGCTGTTGCGTTGGACGTAGAAGCGGACGACCCGCGTGGCGGTAGAATAGTCGAATACGGAGACCGTAAGCAAGTGCGTGGTCTGCGCCGCATCGATGTTCTCGGCGAACGGGGCTTCTACCTTTACAAAGCACGAGGGCGGTTGTTTCTCCCTGAATTGCGGTAGCGACAGCAAAATGGCTGGTGCTTCCATGGCGTGCTTCTTTTGTGAAAATTGTTCACAAAAATCGGGGTCCGGCTGCGTTTTGTCTGTGAAAAACGGGATCACCTCTAGGCTGTGCTTCCTTTGCGAATGGGGTCGCCAATGTAGGAACTGGTGTTCGTCGGTTGCTATTCGTCGGTTGTCTTCTGTGAAGACGAGGTTCAGGCTGTGCGTTTCATCCGTGAAAAACGTTCACGGATACGGGGTCACCAATGTAGGTATTGATGAGCCCCCGCACTCACGTCGTTGGGTCACCAATGTAGCAGTTCGCACTCACATCGTTGGGTCACCAATGTAGCAGTTCGCACTCACATCGTTGGGTCACCAATGTAGCAGTTCGTGTTCACCTAGGTAGATATCGGACGAATGACTACTAAATAATCGAGTTTGACTTCAGGAGAACAATCTAGAAGTTGTTTACTTACAAGAACAGACGAAATACAGCAGGTAAGGCGGTTGGATGCAGGAGCACTGTGAAGTAGGTCTTTCCCCAGCGGGGACGCCACGAGGACTGAGTCCACAGTCCTGTGGAGAGCGTGATGACGTCATCACGCTCGGTCGCGTTTTCCCGCGCTTGTGTGGTCACGTGACTGCGTCGTGACGTTAATGCGTTTGCCCGCGTTTGGGTGGTCACGTGACCTGCGCCGTTGCGTTACTGTGGCTGGCTGTTGCGGCCGAAGTCGCGGGAGCGAAAGGTACCCGGCATTGCAGCTGGCCGATGCGGCCAAAGTTGCGGGCGCGGTAGGCCCGCTGTGCCGGCGGCCGTTACGGGAGGCTGGGCCGGCGGCCGCCGCGCGTGCATCATGTGATGCGCGACGTGACGTCAACGCGTCACGTCGCGTTCTTAAAGGGGCAACGGCCCAAACTAGTAAGTTATATACATACATGACCAGTAAGTCAGATTATCTCCCTGTGTCTGTAGCCAAAATTATGGCTTCTTTTAACTTGGTTTTCCATGTGAAACTAGGACTTTCAATTGAGCGTGAATAAATTGGATAACAAAATAACAATATTTTGACACATGACAATAGCACTGTCTCTTAATATTTCACCAATATTAATTACAAGAGCACTTGTAAGTAAGTAATTGCATTGAGGCCAATAATCCAAGGCCCTTCTGGCACACTCCTCCGTAAATCCAGTGAGAGTGTGACGGTAGGGCTGCAAATTAAGCTGGGACCCAAATAGACTGGGTTCCGTTAGTTTCCATGAAGCTTTTATTGAGGTGGAACCTCTGCCTCCACCAAACATGGTTCCACACATCAGAAGGGGTGTTGTTGGTGAAGGGGATTCCCAGGCCAGGAGTTTCCTCAACCCCAGCCTGGGAATGCCAGTGGGACGATATGCATTCTGGTCTGCTGGTCAATGGAAGTGGGGGCCATCTGGGGGTCTGGGCCTGGGCCCCCGAAGAGTAAACATTTCAGCTAACGTTTTGGAGCCTGTCCATGTTGGGATTCCAAGCCTTCCCTCGTCACCATTGTATATCGAGTTGGACTGGACTTTACCAATCAGGAGATGGCTGTCATTTATGAAATTCTCTTTTCCAAGAAGGAAAATGAATTAAATAGTAGAAATATGTAGATAAAATAATCAGGGACAGGATGGCTAAATACAAGTAGCAGTTTTCAGATTGTTCCTGTTGCAATAGATACAAATATAAATTTTCAATAAACTTATGAGCATCATTTTCTATCATCATTCTTTTAAAAGGGCAGATAGATGCTTTCTCAGTGTGTTTTATCAAAATGTCTGCAGCGCATTTCCTTTGCTTCTCATTCAGATTTATCTCAATAAACTGAAGGAAGTAGAATACAATATAATACAGGTGTAACAGCATTACACTAAGAACCTAAGACTGGGGTAGCAGTTAGCTTGAGGACCTGTGAGCTGGGGGCGGGGGTGGGGTGGAAACAGCCAGAGTCATGCTCCTAACTGCTAATCAGTGGCACTTGCTGGAGATCGTGCATGTAAGATCAGATCAGGACAGGATTGGGCTTGGCTGTGATACCCTCCCGCTTTGAATAACCATCTGTCATCGCCTGGGTTCACCCAAGAATGGCTGCTAGCACCCCTGGAACTGTACACCACCAATATGCAGCTGCTTCAAGAGAAAAGGGGAGAAACTTGGAAAAGAACAGGGAAAAGGCAATTAATTGGGTCCAACAGCTTGCCCCTTTTTTATAGATCTCAGCCTCACCTACTTGCTCTCGTTTCATGTCCATGAATCTTTTTCTCCATATCTAATTGTCCCCTGAACCCAGTTATACTGCCTGATTTCCTTGCTTATCCTTCATTTCATCATTTTTAATTATTATCCATTGGTAAGAAATAATTTATCATAAGCAATTTTCTTGGGTCAACTTTGCCAATCCCCTTCATAATCTTAAACTTTGGCGAGTTCACCTTCCAAAGAAAAGTGTGTGATGTATGAATAGAACTGCGTTTATGTGCTAAACCATAAATGTATTTTGATGCTTTGGCAACATAAGATGTAACTTATCATGCCAATAAAGCGATTTGAATTGTGAATTGTGAAATTGTGTGAGGTCATCCATTTTGGACCAAAATAGGATAGATCTGAGTATTTAAATGGTGAAAAGCTAGGAACAATGGAGGCCGAAGAGATTTAGGGGTCCATGTACACAGATCATTAAAATGTAGCCATTTATCTACTTGAACGGTAGAAATAATTAATATTTTGATCGGCTGAATAGTTATCTTTGATCTTGGTGTAGTGAACCTTGTCTTTGAAATTCCCATAAAGTTGTATAAGAGCTGAGGAATTTAGTTCTTTGCTTTGCACTGCTTATTTCCGGCAGAGGCAGTCAAGTAGGATTCCATGGGGCTTTGTGACTGTGTCTATTTCCATCACTGTGCTGGGAATAGTAAACATCTTACCAACAGAAAGTAGGACAACACACACCCAACACTTTGTCTGAAATGTGTAATTTGATCCAGCCTGCTATGGTGTAATTCAAGTTCTCTGGAATGTGTAATTTGATCCAATCATTATCAGGCAGCCTACAGAGTTCAGACAAGGCACTGTGTTAACACTACTGATTTTAGAGAACCAACAGTGCTCACACTCCCGAGTTCAGAAAACGCACAGCACTAACACTACCGAGTTCAGATAGGAAACGGTGAGGCCTTGGAGGGATTTCAACATGAGGATGCGAATTATAAATTCAAGGTGTTGGTACACCAGGAGCCAATGTAGTTCAACGAGCACTGGGGTGATGGGTGAACAAGACTTGCTGTGAGTTAGGATAGAGGCAGCAGTTTTGGAATGAGCTCAAATTTATTGACAGTGGAAGGATGGGACACTGGCCAGGAGAGCATTGGTGTCGTTGAGTCTGGAGGTAACAAAGGCATGAATGAGGCTTTCAGCAGCAGATGCACTGAGGCAGGGGTTGAGACTGCCACAGTCACCAGGGTCATCCTCACTTCATGTCCTGCCTTCCTCATTGCTTTGCAGATTCTGGTCCTGGACTCCTCCAATTATCCCATCATGAGAGAAAAGACTGTCTCCACTGCCTGCATGTGAGACCAATGCTCCTGAATCATTGCTCTTTAACAGCCTAGGCCCCTGAGAGCTTGGTTTTACAATACTCAGCTGAGGCTTCTTGCTTATGTCACCTCTGGGAAGAGACAGATGTCTCCTCAAAGTTGCCTACCAGTTCCTCCTGCTCACTGCTGCTCTGCGATCCTCCCAGTCATACCTGCTTTGCGGCAGTAATACCGGTTCCTTAAATGGGTGTATCTGAGCTGTTGCTTGCGTAAACAAGATGCCATGACAGAATGGGTGAATCAGGTGCAGGAAGGGTCCTTCGGGCTACTCAGATGCTTCTTTCTCTAAGCATTCAGCACCTTTGAGGGATGCAAAGGACAACCAACTGACTTGTGCATCATAAGGTCGTGCCGCTCCTCTATCGCAGTGTTTCCCTGTATCTTGTCGAGAGCTAACTGCTGCCATTGTAAAGGCTTTACAATGATTCTCTCAGAATTCTGGCCCTTGCACACCCAGAGGTGAGTGGTAATCATTGAAGTGTCATGCACCAAGGTACAAAGAGAACTCGGTGAGGGGTCACAAAACTAGTTCTCTGGCCAGACAGAGGAGTAGCACAGCAGCTACTTCCCTGGTTTAGGGCTGACCAAACAGAGAAGCAGGTGAATTAAGTTGCTCTAAGGACTGGCCAGTCTGGCAAGCCAGGTCTCACTCTATAGAGGGCTGTATGGCACCAATTTGATTGAAGAACTCTCACAGGCCGCAAACCAGGAAGTAAAAAGCACTGATTATCATTCACTTTTCAATCATTTTACAGAGAACAAAATAAATATTGGGACATACACATGGGATTAATGTAGAGGCTGAAATGTCAAACAAACTTTAAAAAAATAAAATAAAGTAATTTTTATTATTTTAAAAATCTATGGAATTTTTATCATGAAATGGAGGGAATGACACTTCACACTTCTAAAATTAGTTTTTCAGCGCCAGGTAGGTTGTTCAGCAGTAATTATGACTTAGTACCCCGTTAAAAACACAGTTACACCTCATTGGCTTAACTTTTTCAACAGTTTTTAGAGCGAGGATAGTGCATAAAAAGTTGAAGTTCACGTTAAATGACTGATTCTGTGTTGATTGCATCGGTGAAGACTGCAACAGCGCACCCTGTGGAGGAGCAGGGTATCACTGACAGCCACTTCCGGATTTCCATGTTTAACTGCGCATGTACGGATGCCAGAAGTTGCTGTCAGTTTTACACAGTAATGATGGCGAATGCTGACGTTTCGTCATCATTACAACTGCAAATTCCGGGGCATTGTGATTCAATGTAGGTGGGATGGATTACACTAAAGCAAAATAAACAATGTATGATTTCAGGTGAGCTAATTTTAGGGCAATGAAAGAAGAGCTGGAGAAGATAAATTGGAGAATAAAAATTGGAAGTAGAACAAAAACATTTTTTTTTTTTAAAGGAATATACTAGAGAACATGCAAATGCAATCATATCACCCTTTTAAATGGCATGCATCAAAACTTGGACCAAGATAGGGAGGTTAGCAAATGCCTCATGAAAACATGAAAGTTTTAAGGAAACAGAAGGAGGATTGGAAAATATACAAAGGCACAGTAAAAGATCCTAAAATTAGGTGAATAAAAAGCGTGTCTGAAAATGAAACGATAATGAATATTTGGGGCATTATAAGAAATGTGTTCACATTTGCAGCAGGCATAGAGCACAGGTTGAAGAAAGAAAGAAAAGCTTGCGTTTCTGTAGCGCATTTCTATAGCACCGGACATCCCAAAGTGCTTTACAGCCAATGAAGTACTTTTTGGAGTGTAGTCACTGTTGTAATGTAGGAAACACGACAGCGAATTTGCGCACAGCAAGCTCCCACAAACAGCAATGTGATAATGACCAGATAATGTATTTTAGTGATGTTGATTGAGGGATAAATATTGGCCAGGACACGCTGCTCTTCTTCGAAATAGTGCCATGGGATCTTTTACATCCACCTGAGAGATCAGATGGGGCCTTGGTTTAACATCTCATCCAAAATCCTGAAGTGTCAGCTTAGATCTTTTGTGCTCAAGTCTCTGGAGTGGGACTTTGAACCCACAACCTTCTGACTGAGAGGGGAGAGTGCTACCAATTGAGCCACAGCTGACACCTCAAGGTTTAAGGGCCAAGCAGTGAGGGACTTCTACAGTAAGGTGGTGCTCTTAATTGGCCTTTCTGCAGCACTTTTTCTTTTATTCGTTCCTGGGATGTGGGCATCACTGGCAAGGCCAGCATTTATTGCCCATCCCTAATTGCCCTTGAGAAGGTTTTCCACCACAGAAGATGATAGTCATATTCCTAAATGAGTCGTCGTCTTCTTAAGCAGTCCCTCGGAACCGAGGATGACTTGCTTCCACATTAATGAATATGGAATTGCTGGTGAATATATTCAGGTGCATAAAGAAAAAAGTGGAAACAACTAATTGGTCATTAAGAAATTTGAGTCTAATAGGTTCATAATATATTAGGCCTAGATGGAATACAAATCTGGAAATTACTGGTCTTGCACTGTTCACTTTATCATCTGCATGTATAACAGTGTACAGTAAACTGGATAACTTTTACATTAAAGATTCCAACAAAGAAGTCCATTTTGGGAGTGATGGTCCTACTGCACATATTGCAGAGAAATACTAGACCAAGATTATAACCAATGTGATTTATTGCACAAGGAGTTTAAATGACAAGCATGCAAAACATTCAAATATGTTTTCTTTTGAGCAGAAAATTGACTCTTTTCCAACCTGATTCTGTGGAGCGCAAAGATTGAGATAAAAAAGGGAGATTTAGAATGGTGTGGCCAACTGTGTTGAAAGCTGCAGCGAAGTCCAGGATGCTGAAGAATGATAACACATTGCAGTCACAGTCACAATCACAATGAATGTTGTTCATGACTTTGACCAATGCCATCTCCATACTACAGGATGTCAGACTAAAGGGATTTGAACAGGAAGCGGTGGGAGGTTTGTGGTGACAACACCTTTTAGAGCTTTAAAGTAGAAAAGGAGCTGATGAAGAAGGTGGAAAGATCAGGCATAGGCTTTTCAAATTCAGTTTTCCTGGTGTTCAGACCAATATTCCTCTCTCTCAACTAACACCACTAAAAATTGATCAACTAGTCTTTCACTGATATGCAGTTTGTGAGACACTTCAGCGCACATGTTGTCTGTCAAGTTTGTCCTTCAAAAATAGTCCATTGATTGATCCTATGGCACAATATGAATGCAAGTTCTATATACATAAAAGTCTCACATCGCACATCTCTGTCACACACCAGGTGCAAAACAGTCTTAAGGAAACCCATCATTGACCTGCAGCCTGAAATTTACGGACAATTTACTGACTTCTAGTTGACCTGATTGGTTTAAAAGCAAATACAATTACCTCTATTCTATGATCTTAAAGGTTGGCAGTTAAACACAGCAACAGTCTCCAGACAGCCTGTCAGTAACATCATATGTATATATATATATATGAGAGAGAGATTAGATATAGATGTACATCTCCTATGGCATTGCACAAGAGGAGTTAAAACCAAGTGTAGTTTTCAGGTGAAGCAAGGTTGGAGACTGGGGGATATTTGGACCAGAGCATGTAGACGTCATTCAGCCCCCATTTTAAAGTCATATATTTTACTCCTATAAGAACATAAGAAATAGGAGCAGGAGTAGACCAGTTGTGAGGAGGATGCAAAGAGGCTTCAAGGCGATTTAGACAAGTTGAGTGAGTGGGAAAATACATGGCAGATGCAGTATAACGTGGAAAAATGTGAAGTTATACACTTCAGTAGGAAAAACAGAAAGGCAGAGTATTATTTAAATGGTGATAGATTGAGAAATGGTGATGTACAGAGGGACCTGGGTGTCCTTGTACACCAGTCACTGAAAGCAAACATGCAGGTGCAGCAAGCAATTAGGAAGGCAAATGGTATGTTGGCCTTCATTGCAAGAGGATTTGAGTACAGGAGCAAGGATGTCTTACTACAGTTATACAGGGCCTTGGTGAGACCACACCTGGAGTACTGTGTGCAGTTTTGGTCTCCTTATCTAAGAAAGGATATACTTGCCATAGAGGGAATGCAGCAAAGGTTCACCAGACTGATTCCTGGGATGGAAGGACTGTCGTATGAGGAGCGATTGGGTTTACTAGGCCTGTATTCACTAGAGTTTAGAAGAATGAAAGGGGATCTCATTGAAACATATAAAATTCTGACAGGGCTAGACTGACTGGATGCAGGGAGGATGTTTCCCCTGGCTGGGGGGTCTAGAACGAGGGGCCACAGCCTCAGGATACGGGGTAGGACGTTTAGGACTGAGATAAGGAGAAATTTCTTCACTCAGAGGGTGGTGAACCTGTGGAATTCTCTACCGCAGAAGGCTGTGGAGGCCAAGTCACTGAATATATTTAAGAAGGAGATAGATAGATTTCCAGACACAAAAGGCATCAAGGGGTATGGGGAGAGAGCAGGAATATGGTATTGAGATAGAGGATCAGCCATGACCATATTGAATGGCGGAGCAGGCTTGAAGGGTCGAATAGCCTACTCCTGCTCCTATTTTTCTATGTTTCTATTTGGCCCTTCGAGCCGGCTTCGCCATTCAATAAGATCATGGCTGATCTTCTACCTCATCTCCACTTTACTGCACTATCCCCATATCCCTTGATTCCCTTAATATTCAAAAATCTATCAATCTCTGTCTTGAATATACTCAACGACTGAGCCTCCACAGCCCTCTGGGGTAGAGAATTCCAAAGATTCACCACCCTCTGAGTGACGACACTTCCCCTCATCTCAGTCCAGTCCTAAATCATCATCGCTGCATCTACCCTGTCAAGCCCTGTAAGAATTTTGTATGTTTCATTGAGATCACCTCTCATTCTTCTAAACTCTAGTAAATATAAGCCTAGTCTACTCAATCTCACCTCATAGGACGATCCCCCCCATCCCAGGAACCTTTGTTGCACTCCCTTTATGGCAAGTATATCCTTCCTTAAGTAAGGAGGCCAAAACTGTACACAATACTCCAGGTGTGGTCTCGCATTTTTATATTTCCATTATAAATTCTTATGCCCATATTTACAAATGGAAACTGCCTTTTTAACTTGTCACTGTAATTGCACCCGCCCAACTGCACTGCTCCCACTGGAGGGAGGATGTATTTACAGTGTGAGAAGTTTACACAGGCAGTTTCCATTATAAACATGAACATTGGAATTAATAATGGTAAAAGTTAATGAAAAGTGCATGTATATGAAAGATTTTCATATTGGTCTCCTGTGGTGTTGCATACGGGGAGTCAAGCCCAAGTCCAGTATTCAGGTCAAGTAGGTTACAAGCAATGTTCCCTATAAGTTGCGCTTTGTTCTGCACGGCCTGTGTCTTTTAATGCGCGGCCCCTTAAGATTTCTGTGCATGGGCGGTATTTACAAAAAGTAAAAGCCAGTGAGCTGCCTGCGCAGGACCTTTCAGATTACTCTGCGGCTGTGCGGGAGTACATTGTTTACAAGACGGTAACTGAACCCAAATTGGAGCGTGGTTTCAAAAGAGAGGGGAGGAGGGAGGCAGGGAAAAGAGGAGAGTGGGGTGCAAGCGGGGTTAAAGTGAATTATGTACATTATATATGTAAGGGACACCCGGCGCCCCCCCAGAATTCGCTTTAACGAAAGTCCAAAGATGAGATGGTCTGACGAGCTAGTGGTCTCGGCGGGCGTGCTGCCTCGACTTGGCGGGCCAGGTCTGAAGATGCTGGTCGTAAGCAGATCCTTACGCACGTCGTGGCGAATAAAACGTATCCGTCAGGCGAAGGACCGTGGAGACGGGGCGAAACAGCAGGCCTTGTCAGAGTAACGGGCAGGTTGGGCGGACGTGGGTGATGTCTCCGTTGATGTTGAAACAATTCCTTGTTCTAACGAACTCTGCAGGAACGCCAAACGAGCGATCCAGAAGGACTTGACAGGCGAGGTTGGTGAACTCGCCGACAGGTGAGCGAAACCTTCAGGAGGCTGGAACGCACAGAACGGTGCGTGCCATAGTGCTACGACGATAACACAACGGAGGGTGAAAAGTAGCTGCGTTGATCAGTGATCGGTGAGGACAGCACCTTTCACGTGGCTGATCGCGGCCGCGGGATGCCCGTTGGACCCGTCCTCGATGTTTGCAGCGTCAGTAGATGTTTGCGTTTGTTAAGGAGAAAACTGGAGAAAGGGCGGCAACGGTTCTAGTTGTTTTCGATTTTGGTAGAGGAAAACTGCCGAGAGGGCGGCACGCTTCTCTTTCTCGACGAAAAGTGTGGTAGGTAACACAACCAGCAGGCTGACGGGCTGGTGCGTCGTCGGCGGGGAATGAGTCTTCGTGGTTCGCGAGGGCAGGGTCCTCGTGGTTCGCGAGGGCTGGGTCCTCGTGGTTCGCAAGGGATGGGTCCTCATGGTTCGCGAGGGATGGGCCCTCGTGAGTCGTGAGGAGCGAGTCCTCGTGGTTCGTGAGGGTGAGTCCTCATGGTATCCCCGCAGGGCGCGCTCCGATCTTGTGGGCCCGAACATGCTGTACCCCGTGCTTGGAGAGATTTATACTTGCTGTTGCGTTGGACGTAGAAGCGGACGACCCGCGTGGCGGTAGAATAGTCGAATACGGAGACCGTAAGCAAGTGCGTGGTCTGCGCCGCATCGATGTTCTCGGCGAACGGGGCTTCTACCTTTACAAAGCACGAGGGCGGTTGTTTCTCCCTGAATTGCGGTAGCGACAGCAAAATGGCTGGTGCTTCCATGGCGTGCTTCTTTTGTGAAAATTGTTCACAAAAATCGGGGTCCGGCTGCGTTTTGTCTGTGAAAAACGGGATCACCTCTAGGCTGTGCTTCCTTTGCGAATGGGGTCGCCAATGTAGGAACTGGTGTTCGTCGGTTGCTATTCGTCGGTTGTCTTCTGTGAAGACGAGGTTCAGGCTGTGCGTTTCATCCGTGAAAAACGTTCACGGATACGGGGTCACCAATGTAGGTATTGATGAGCCCCCGCACTCACGTCGTTGGGTCACCAATGTAGCAGTTCGCACTCACATCGTTGGGTCACCAATGTAGCAGTTCGTGTTCACCTAGGTAGATATCGGACGAATGACTACTAAATAATCGAGTTTGACTTCAGGAGAACAATCTAGAAGTTGTTTACTTACAAGAACAGACGAAATACAGCAGGTAAGGCGGTTGGATGCAGGAGCACTGTGAAGTAGGTCTTTCCCCAGCGGGGACGCCACGAGGACTGAGTCCACAGTCCTGTGGAGAGCGTGATGACGTCATCACGCTCGGTCGCGTTTTCCCGCGCTTGTGTGGTCACGTGACTGCGTCGTGACGTTAATGCGTTTGCCCGCGTTTGGGTGGTCACGTGACCTGCGCCGTTGCGTTGCTGTGGCTGGCTGTTGCGGCCGAAGTCGCGGGAGCGAAAGGTACCCGGCATTGCAGCTGGCCGATGCGGCCAAAGTTGCGGGCGCGGTAGACCCGCTGTGCCGGCGGCCGTTACGGGAGGCTGGGCCGGCGGCCACCGCGCGTGCATCACGTGATGCGCGACGTGACGTCAGCGCGTCACGTCGCGTTCTTAAAGGGGCAACGGCCCAAACTAGTAAGTTATATACATACAGTTAGGTTAAAGTGAATTATGTACATTATATATGTAAGGGACACCCGGTGGAACCGCCACAATAGAATGTATTTACAGATTAAGTGATATTTAAGCAGAGCACTATAAAAGTACCATACAGTACATATAGTTTTTAAAAAGACACAGAGTTAGAATGTCTATTTAAAACCAGTTATTCTTTCAGCTTTTCTCTATTAGTAATGTTCACAAAGGTAAAATTCAACCTGTTCAAACGACTATCCTGGGCGATAATCAGCCCTTTTGAGGCTTCAAAAACAATGGAGTAGAATTTATGCAGGGTTTTCCCGATCTCTCGCTATAACGTTAGCAGATGATTGGAGAAAGCCCTGGACAATGTCTGACTGGAACTGGTCGTTTCTGCCATTCCACAGGTTTCTGCCAAAGTTACGGCCGGAGATTGGGAGACCCCATAGATATTCTATTCCTTAGATTCTGGGGAGGATTTCCACCAGTAAGTCAGATTATCTCCCTGTGTCTGTAGCCAAAATTATGGCTTCTTTTAACTTGGTTTTCCATGTGAAACTAGGACTTTCAATTGAGCGTGAATAAATTGGATAACAAAATAACAATATTTTGACACATGACAATAGCACTGTCTCTTAATATTTCACCAATATTAATTACAAGAGCACTTGTAAGTAAGTAATTGCATTGAGGCCAATAATCCAAGGCCCTTCTGGCACACTCCTCCGTAAATCCGGTGAGAGTGTGACGGTAGGGCTGCAAATTAAGCTGGGACCCAAATAGACTGGGTTCCGTTAGTTTCCATGAAGCTTTTATTGAGGTGGAACCTCTGCCTCCACCAAACATGGTTCCACACATCAGAAGGGGTGTTGTTGGTGAAGGGGATTCCCAGGCCAGGAGTTTCCTCAACCCCAGCCTGGGAATGCCAGTGGGACGATATGCATTCTGGTCTGCTGGTCAATGGAAGTGGGGGCCATCTGGGGGTCTGGGCCTGGGCCCCCGAAGAGTAAACATTTCAGCTAACGTTTTGGAGCCTGTCCATGTTGGGATTCCAAGCCTTCCCTCGTCACCATTGTATATCGAGTTGGACTGGACTTTACCAATCAGGAGATGGCTGTCATTTATGAAATTCTCTTTTCCAAGAAGGAAAATGAATTAAATAGTAGAAATATGTAGATAAAATAATCAGGGACAGGATGGCTAAATACAAGTAGCATTTTTCAGATTGTTCCTGTTGCAATAGATACAAATATAAATTTTCAATAAACTTATGAGCATCATTTTCTATCATCATTCTTTTAAAAGGGCAGATAGATGCTTTCTCAGTGTGTTTTATCAAAATGTCTGCAGCGCATTTCCTTTGCTTCTCATTCAGATTTATCTCAATAAACTGAAGGAAGTAGAATACAATATAATACAGGTGTAACAGCATTACACTAAGAACCTAAGACTGGGGTAGCAGTTAGCTTGAGGACCTGTGAGCTGGGGGCGGGGGTGGGGTGGAAACAGCCAGAGTCATGCTCCTAACTGCTAATCAGTGGCACTTGCTGGAGATCGTGCATGTAAGATCAGATCAGGACAGGATTGGGCTTGGCTGTGATACCCTCCCGCTTTGAATAACCATCTGTCATCGCCTGGGTTCACCCAAGAATGGCTGCTAGCACCCCTGGAACTGTACACCACCAATATGCAGCTGCTTCAAGAGAAAAGGGGAGAAACTTGGAAAAGAACAGGGAAAAGGCAATTAATTGGGTCCAACAGCTTGCCCCTTTTTTATAGATCTCAGCCTCACCTACTTGCTCTCGTTTCATGTCCATGAATCTTTTCTTCCATATCTAATTGTCCCCTGAACCCAGTTATACTGCCTGATTTCCTTGCTTATCCTTCATTTCATCATTTTTAATTATTATCCATTGGTAAGAAATAATTTATCATAAGCAATTTTCTTGGGTCAACTTTGCCAATCCCCTTCATAATCTTAAACTTTGGCGAGTTCACCTTCCAAAGAAAAGTGTGTGAGGTCATCCATTTTGGACCAAAATAGGATAGATCTGAGTATTTAAATGGTGAAAAGCTAGGAACAATGGAGGCCGAAGAGATTTAGGGGTCCATGTACACAGATTATTAAAATGTAGCCATTTATCTACTTGAATGGTAGAAATAATTAATATTTTGATCGGCTGAATAGTTATCTTTGATCTTGGTGTAGTGAACCTTGTCTTTGAAATTCCCATAAAGTTGTATAAGAGCTGAGGAATTTAGTTCTCTGCTTTGCACTGCTTATTTCCGGCAGAGGCAGTCAAGTGGGATTCCATGGGGCTTTGTGACTGTGTCTATTTCCATCACTGTGCTGGGAATAGTAAACATCTTACCAACAGAAAGTAGGACAACACACACCCAACACTTTGTCTGAAATGTGTAATTTGATCCAGCCTGCTATGGTGTAATTCAAGTTCTCTGGAATGTGTAATTTGATCCAATCATTATCAGGCAGCCTACAGAGTTCAGACAAGGCACTGTGTTAACACTACTGATTTTAGAGAACCAACAGTGCTCACACTCCCGAGTTCAGAAAACGCACAGCACTAACACTACCGAGTTCAGATAGGAAACGGTGAGGCCTTGGAGGGATTTCAACATGAGGATGCGAATTATAAATTCAAGGTGTTGGTACACCAGGAGCCAATGTAGTTCAACGAGCACTGGGGTGATGGGTGAACAAGACTTGCTGTGAGTTAGGATAGAGGCAGCAGTTTTGGAATGAGCTCAAATTTATTGACAGTGGAAGGATGGGACACTGGCCAGGAGAGCATTGGTGTCGTTGAGTCTGGAGGTAACAAAGGCATGAATGAGGCTTTCAGCAGCAGATGCACTGAGGCAGGGGTTGAGACTGCCACAGTCACCAGGGTCATCCTCACTTCATGTCCTGCCTTCCTCATTGCTTTGCAGATTCTGGTTCTGGACTCCTCCAATTATCCCATCATGAGAGAAAAGACTGTCTCCACTGCCTGCATGTCATAGAGTCATAGAGTAATACAGCACGGATAGAGGCCCTTCGGCCCATCGTGTCCGCACCGGCCATCAAGCCCTGTCTAATCTAATCCCATATTCCAGCATTTGGTCCGTAGCCTTGTATGCTATGGCATTTCAAGTGCTAATCCAAATGCTTCTTAAATGTTGTGAGGGTTTCTGCCTCCACAACCCTTTCAGGGTGAGACCAATGCTCCTGAATCATTGCTCTTTAACAGCCTAGGCCCCTGAGAGCTTGGTTTTACAATACTCAGCTGAGGCTTCTTGCTTATGTCACCTCTGGGAAGAGACAGATGTCTCCTCAAAGTTGCCTACCAGTTCCTCCTGCTCACTGCTGCTCTGCGATCCTCCCAGTCATACCTGCTTTGCGGCAGTAATACCGGTTCCTTAAATGGGTGTATCTGAGCTGTTGCTTGCGTAAACAAGATGCCATGACAGAATGGGTGAATCAGGTGCAGGAAGGGTCCTTCGGGCTACTCAGATGCTTCTTTCTCTAAGCATTCAGCACCTTTGAGGGATGCAAAGGACAACCAACTGACTTGTGCATCATAAGGTCGTGCCGCTCCTCTATCGCAGTGTTTCCCTGTATCTTGTCGAGAGCTAACTGCTGCCATTGTAAAGGCTTTACAATGATTCTCTCAGAATTCTGGCCCTTGCACACCCAGAGGTGAGTGGTAATCATTGAAGTGTCATGCACCAAGGTACAAAGAGAACTCGGTGAGGGGTCACAAAACTAGTTCTCTGGCCAGACAGAGGAGTAGCACAGCAGCTACTTCCCTGGTTTAGGGCTGACCAAACAGAGAAGCAGGTGAATTAAGTTGCTCTAAGGACTGGCCAGTCTGGCAAGCCAGGTCTCACTCTATAGAGGGCTGTATGGCACCAATTTGATTGAAGAACTCTCACAGGCCGCAAACCAGGAAGTAAAAAGCACTGATTATCATTCACTTTTCAATCATTTTACAGAGAACAAAATAAATATTGGGACATACACATGGGATTAATGTAGAGGCTGAAATGTCAAACAAACTTTAAAAAAATAAAATAAAGTAATTTTTATTATTTTAAAAATCTATGGAATTTTTATCATGAAATGGAGGGAATGACACTTCACACTTCTAAAATTAGTTTTTCAGCGCCAGGTAGGTTGTTCAGCAGTAATTATGACTTAGTACCCCGTTAAAAACACAGTTACACCTCATTGGCTTAACTTTTTCAACAGTTTTTAGAGCGAGGATAGTGCATAAAAAGTTGAAGTTCACGTTAAATGACTGATTCTGTGTTGATTGCATCGGTGAAGACTTTAACAGCGCACCCTGTGGAGGAGCAGGTTATCACTGACAGCCACTTCCGGATTTCCATGTTTAACTGCGCATGTACGGATGCCAGAAGTTGCTGTCAGTTTTACACAGTAATGATGGCGAATGCTGACGTTTCGTCATCATTACAACTGCAAATTCCGGGGCATTGTGATTCAATGTAGGTGGGATGGATTACACTAAAGCAAAATAAACAATGTATGATTTCAGGTGAGCTAATTTTAGGGCAATGAAAGAAGAGCTGGAGAAGATAAATTGGAGAATAAAAATTGGAAGTAGAACAAAAACATTTTTTTTTTTTTAAAGGAATATACTAGAGAACACGCAAATGCAATCATATCACCCTTTTAAATGGCATGCATCAAAACTTGGGCCAAGATAGGGAGGTTAGCAAATGCCTCATGAAAACATGAAAGTTTTAAGGAAACAGAAGGAGGATTGGAAAATATACAAAGGCACAGTAAAAGATCCTAAAATTAGGTGAATAAAAAGCGTGTCTGAAAATGAAACGATAATGAATATTTGGGGCATTATAAGAAATGTGTTCACATTTGCAGCAGGCATAGAGCACAGGTTGAAGAAAGAAAGAAAAGCTTGCGTTTCTGTAGCGCATTTCTATAGCACCGGACATCCCAAAGTGCTTTACAGCCAATGAAGTACTTTTTGGAGTGTAGTCACTGTTGTAATGTAGGAAACACGACAGCGAATTTGCGCACAGCAAGCTCCCACAAACAGCAATGTGATAATGACCAGATAATGTATTTTAGTGATGTTGATTGAGGGATAAATATTGGCCAGGACACGCTGCTCTTCTTCGAAATAGTGCCATGGGATCTTTTACATCCACCTGAGAGATCAGATGGGGCCTTGGTTTAACATCTCATCCAAAATCCTGAAGTGTCAGCTTAGATCTTTTGTGCTCAAGTCTCTGGAGTGGGACTTTGAACCCACAACCTTCTGACTGAGAGGGGAGAGTGCTACCAATTGAGCCACAGCTGACACCTCAAGGTTTAAGGGCCAAGCAGTGAGGGACTTCTACAGTAAGGTGGTGCTCTTAATTGGCCTTTCTGCAGCACTTTTTCTTTTATTCGTTCCTGGGATGTGGGCATCACTGGCAAGGCCAGCATTTATTGCCCATCCCTAATTGCCCTTGAGAAGGTTTTCCACCACAGAAGATGATAGTCATATTCCTAAATGAGTCGTCGTCTTCTTAAGCAGTCCCTCGGAACCGAGGATGACTTGCTTCCACATTAATGAATATGGAATTGCTGGTGAATATATTCAGGTGCATAAAGAAAAAAGTGGAAACAACTAATTGGTCATTAAGAAATTTGAGTCTAATAGGTTCATAATATATTAGGCCTAGATGGAATACAAATCTGGAAATTACTGGTCTTGCACTGTTCACTTTATCATCTGCATGTATAACAGTGTACAGTAAACTGGATAACTTTTACATTAAAGATTCCAACAAAGAAGTCCATTTTGGGAGTGATGGTCCTACTGCACATATTGCAGAGAAATACTAGACCAAGATTATAACCAATGTGATTTATTGCACAAGGAGTTTAAATGACAAGCATGCAAAACATTCAAATATGTTTTCTTTTGAGCAGAAAATTTACTCTTTTCCAACCTGATTCTGTGGAGCGCAAAGATTGAGATAAAAAAGGGAGATTTAGAATGGTGTGGCCAACTGTGTTGAAAGCTGCAGCGAAGTCCAGGATGCTGAAGAATGATAACACATTGCAGTCACAGTCACAATCACAATGAATGTTGTTCATGACTTTGACCAATGCCATCTCCATACTACAGGATGTCAGACTAAAGGGATTTGAACAGGAAGCGGTGGGAGGTTTGTGGTGACAACACCTTTCAGAGCTTTAAAGTAGAAAAGGAGCTGATGAAGAAGGTGGAAAGATCAGGCATAGGCTTTTCAAATTCAGTTTTCCTGGTGTTCAGACCAATATTCCTCTCTCTCAACTAACACCACTAAAAATTGATCAACTAGTCTTTCGCTGATATGCAGTTTGTGAGACACTTCAGCGCACATGTTGTCTGTCAAGTTTGTCCTTCAAAAATAGTCCATTGATTGATCCTATGGCACAATATGAATGCAAGTTCTATATACATAAAAGTCTCACATCGCACATCTCTGTCACACACCAGGTGCAAAACAGTCTTAAGGAAACCCATCATTGACCCGCAGCCTGAAATTTACGGACAATTTACTGACTTCTAGTTGACCTGATTGGTTTAAAAGCAAATACAATTACCTCTATTCTATGATCTTAAAGGTTGGCAGTTAAATACAGCAACAGTCTCCAGACAGCCTGTCAGTAACATCATATGTATATATATATATATGAGAGAGAGATTAGATACAGATGTACATCTCCTATGGCATTGCACAAGAGGAGTTAAAACCAAGTGTAGTTTTCAGGTGAAGCAAGGTTGGAGACTGGGGGATATTTGGACCAGAGCATGTAGACGTCATTCAGCCCCCATTTTAAAGTCATATATTTTACTCCTATAAGAACATAAGAAATAGGAGCAGGAGTAGACCAGTTGTGAGGAGGATGCAAAGAGGCTTCAAGGCGATTTAGACAAGTTGAGTGAGTGGGCAAATACATGGCAGATGCAGTATAACGTGGAAAAATGTGAAGTTATACACTTCAGTAGGAAAAACAGAAAGGCAGAGTATTATTTAAATGGTGATAGATTGAGAAATGGTGATGTACAGAGGGACCTGGGTGTCCTTGTACACCAGTCACTGAAAGCAAACATGCAGGTGCAGCAAGCAATTAGGAAGGCAAATGGTATGTTGGCCTTCATTGCAAGAGGATTTGAGTACAGGAGCAAGGATGTCTTACTACAGTTATACAGGGCCTTGGTGAGACCACACCTGGAGTACTGTGTGCAGTTTTGGTCTCCTTATCTAAGAAAGGATATACTTGCCATAGAGGGAATGCAGCAAAGGTTCACCAGACTGATTCCTGGGATGGAAGGACTGTCGTATGAGGAGCGATTGGGTTTACTAGGCCTGTATTCACTAGAGTTTAGAAGAATGAAAGGGGATCTCATTGAAACATATAAAATTCTGACAGGGCTAGACTGACTGGATGCAGGGAGGATGTTTCCTCTGGGTGGGGGGTCTAGAACGAGGGGCCACAGCCTCAGGATACGGGGTAGGACGTTTAGGACTGAGATAAGGAGAAATTTCTTCACTCAGAGAGTGGTGAACCTGTGGAATTCTCTACCGCAGAAGGCTGTGGAGGCCAAGTCACTGAATATATTTAAGAAGGAGATAGATAGATTTCTAGACACAAAAGGCATCAAGGGGTATGGGGAGAGAGCAGGAATATGGTATTGAGATAGAGGATCAGCCATGACCATATTGAATGGCGGAGCAGGCTTGAAGGGTCAAATAGCCTACTCCTGCTCCTATTTTTCTATGTTTCTATTTGGCCCTTCGAGCCGGCTTCGCCATTCAATAAGATCATGGCTGATCTTCTACCTCATCTCCACTTTACTGCACTATCCCCATATCCCTTGATTCCCTTAATATTCAAAAATCTATCAATCTCTGTCTTGAATATACTCAACGACTGAGCCTCCACAGCCCTCTGGGGTAGAGAATTCCAAAGATTCACCACCCTCTGAGTGACGACATTTCCCCTCATCTCAGTCCAGTCCTAAATCATCATCGCTGCATCTACCCTGTCAAGCCCTGTAAGAATTTTGTATGTTTCATTGAGATCACCTCTCATTCTTCTAAACTCTAGTAAATATAAGCCTAGTCTACTCAATCTCACCTCATAGGACGATCCCCCCCATCCCAGGAACCTTTGTTGCACTCCCTTTATGGCAAGTATATCCTTCCTTAAGTAAGGAGGCCAAAACTGTACACAATACTCCAGGTGTGGTCTCGCATTTTTATATTTCCATTATAAATTCTTATGTCCATATTTACAAATGGAAACTGCCTTTTTAACTTGTCACTGTAATTGCACCCGCCCAACTGCACTGCTCCCACTGGAGGGAGGATGTATTTACAGTGTGAGAAGTTTACACAGGCAGTTTCCATTATAAACATGAACATTGGAATTAATAATGGTAAAAGTTAACGAAAGGTGCATGTATATGAAAGATTTTCATATTGGTCTCCTGTGGTGTTGCATACGGGGAGTCAAGCCCAAGTCCAGTATTCAGGTCAAGTAGGTTATAAGCAATGTTCCCTATAAGTTGCGCTTTGTTCTGCACGGCCTGTGTCTTTTAATGCGCGGCCCCTTAAGATTTCTGTGCATGGGCGGTATTTACAAAAAGTAAAAGCCAGTGAGCTGCCTGCGCAGGACCTTTCAGATTACTCTGCAGCTGTGCGGGAGTACATTGTTTACAAGACGGTAACTGAACCCAAATTGGAGCGTGGTTTCAAAAGAGAGGGGAGGAGGGAGGCAGGGAAAAGAGGAGAGTTAATGGGGAGGTGGATGTGGAGAGAGAGAGAGAGAGAGGGGAGGAAGAACTGGAAGGGTCTAGGACCAATGTTTCCTCTAGTTTTTTTGGGTGCGTGGATCCTTTAATGGGCTGCGTGGCTCATTCAAATTTCGACGCCATTTAAAAGCCTGTGAAGTGGCTGCAGGTGACCTCCAGACCGCTGCACGGCCACGTAGCCACATAGCTGCGCAACTGAAAGGGAACATTGTTTAATACAGGAGCAGGGGATTGAAGCATTTAAAGATGAGTTCACTAACCTTGACCACTCGTGTGAGGTCATTGAACTTTTTGCGGCACTGCATCTAGGCCCTTGGGGCTTGACTTCTGGCATTGACCGCCATAGCTACCTGCTTCCACTGCCTTCGCAGAATTTGCCTGGAGGACCTCCTGGCCCGCTGTGGACAGAGGACCTCTCTCCTTCTGTCCACCTCCTCCACCAAGGCCTCCAGTGCAGCATCCGAGAAACTTGGCGCGCACTCTCTACCACCGTTGCACCATAATTCAGTGTTCTTGCAAGTCAGACTCTCTTCCCCAGCCACTTCCAGTACCTACTGTAGCCAGAATGCACCTCCCCTTTAAGAGGTGCAGGCTGGCTTTAAGTAGTGCAGGCGGACTTTAAGTGGTGCTAGCCATTGAACAGTACGTTTAGCGCTACCTTAACACTGCAATCATGTAAATTAAATGGCAGCACAAAGCTTGCATGCTGCCTGCACCGGAAGCAACAGGTGTGGGTTAATCGCGCATCGCGATCCTCAGGGCTATCGAATTTAGCCCCCAAATATTCTCACTAAAGGGTTTGGAGACCACAGGTGTGTAGCAGATTGTTCCACCCTGAGTTCTGGAAAATAAGTATTACATTTGCTGAGCAGACCAGAAAGATGCGCTACCAGCTGTGGTTTGATTATGTCAAAGTCAAAGGGGGAAAAATTTGGTCGTGCCCCCTTTGGGGCGCTAACTTCGCCAGGGCGCTACTTTTAGCATCCTGAAAACGTTAGCGCCCCACACCGTAAATTGAGCGGGAGCGCCCCAAGCAGGAGCACTCCCCCTCCTTCTTGGGCGCTACCATTCAATACGTGCGTCGACACGTAGCGCCGTGGTATTACAGGCCTCCCTCCCCTGATTAAAGGGGAGGGACCTAGCGCAGCGTGCACCGGGGCCCTGCTGGACCACTGGGGAGCGGGATGCCGGGAAAACAGCCCAGCACGCAAGAGGAGTGCCGAGCTGACCGATCGCAAGAGAGGGCAGGACAAAAATGGCCTGCCCTTTCATTTTTGCCGCTGTGGCTGCAAAAACGCCCCCCTGACCCTGTTGGACATATCATCCGGTGTTAGGTCAGGGGGCGCAACTGAAGTTTCCTGTGGGGTGCAAGTGGGGTGCTGCGCACGCTGATGACATCATCGCCGGAGGCGCAGCGCCGCGGGGCGCTGCTGGCTATCGCCGCCACTAACCTCCCACTGAATTTTGCAGGAGGCGTTAGCGGCGCCGCACCCAGGCGCTCGGGGCTTTGCGCCCAGCTAGCGCCAAGCAACCCAATTTTTCCCCCAAAGTCTCTTTCTTGAATGAAGTAAGAGCTCAAACATATCCATAGTCTCCCCATAGACAAGAACGTTCCAGACTTGCAGTTTCCTTTTGAATGCGTCAATTCTTTCACACTGGGCAAAGAAACGAGTTCTTCCACCTTGCATAGTTTTATTCAGCTTATTAATTTCCCTAAATATATCTGCGAGGTAACCCAGTTTGGCCAGCCTCACATCATCTTTCAGCACCTCGGCAAGTTCAGGTTTCTTATCAGCTAAGAAAATATATACCTTTTCCTTGAGATTAAAAATACGGGTAAGCATTCTGTCATCTCACTTCTGAGCAAGGAATTGTGCTCTGCACCCACTTCTTCACAAAGTGCAGCAAAACATCTGGGCCTAGAAATTCAGTAGCGTTCGCCAGCCGTTAACGCCTTAAGAGGGGTAGATTTCCAGCGCTAGGTACTTAGCGCCCGGGTGCAGTCCGATCTGCGCCTACGCCCAACTTCAGTTGACATTTAGCGTCGGCGCAAAGTGTTTGCGCCCGCTCAACTGCGCGCGCAGCTTATGACGTCATTTCGTCGTGCAACACTGTTTGTGCGCCCCAAACCGGAAATTCAGTGGCGCCCGCCCAATGTGGGCGTGGCGCTGTTAAGAACTGTGAACTGGAACGCAGCAGAGGCCCTGCGGGCCTCGGGGAGCGCTAATTAAAGGGCACTTAGACTGAACTATAAAGGCCAGCCATTTTGCTGCAATGACTTTAGTGCTTTGGATTTCTGGACAGAGACCAAGGAACAGACCTTACTGATTTGGGACAACATAGGAGAGGTATTTTTGGCTTCTGGCCAGAGCTTGGAAATTAGACTCATTGTGATTTCACTGTTTGCAAGTTTATTATGGGGGCTGCATGGGGTTCCAACCCTCAGTTCCAGCATTATGTGCGAAGGGCTCACAGACGCTGTGTGAGAGGGCCAGCCATGCCTAGACACAGAGGGGCCATCAGGCGTCGGCAACGTAGGCCTTACCCACTCAGGGAATACCGGCAGCAGGTGTCCTATCTCACCATGACTGCCGCGCATTGTGTTAAGAGGCTGCGCTTCAGAAGGGAGGTGGTTGCAGAGATCTGCCAGCTGCTTCACAGAGATCTGCGTCCACAGCTGATGTGCAGGACGTCTCTGTCGGTGGAAGTGAAGGTCACGGTGACTCTGAACTTTTATGCAAGTGGCTCCTTCCAAGCCGCTGCTGGGGACATAGCGAACATCTCCCAGTTCGCCGTGCATCGCTGCATCCGGCAGGTCACCGATGCCCTTTTCGCAAGGAGACACCAATTCATCTCCTTCCCCATGACCCTGGAGAGGCAGGAGCAGCGTGCAGTCGGATTTGCCAGGATCACCGACTTCCCCATGGTGCAGGGCGCCATTGACTGCACGCATGTGGCTATGCGGGCACCTATCGACAATGCCGAGGATTACCGCAACCGGAAGGGCTACCATTCCCTCAATGTACAGCTGGTGTGTGACCACAGGCAGCGCATCCTAGCTGTCAATGCCCGCTTTCCAGGAAGCAGCCACGATGCACTTATCCTGCGCCAGACTACTGTGGCTGACATGTTCGAGGCACAGCCTCCACCAAGGGGATGGCTTATTGGGGACAAGGGCTACCCTTTGTGTACATGGCTCATGACCCCGCTCCGCGCGCCCAGGACCCCTGCGGAGGAGGCATACAACGAAAGCCATCAAGCCACAAGGAACATCATAGAGCAAACGATTGGCGTCCTCAAGCAACGGTTCTGCTGCCTGGATCGTTCCGACGGATCTCTACAGTATTCGCCGGATAGAGTCTCCCAGTTCGTCGTCGTTTGCTGCATGCTGCACAACCTGGCTATCCGCAGGACTCAGGCACTGCCACCTCGCATTGGACCACCACCTCAGGAGGACGAGCAGGAGGACCATGAGGAGGAGGAGGAGGAGTACCAGCCCAGGAGGGAGCCACAAGGTCCAAGGGCCGTCCGCCGGCGGCTTATTGAACGACACTTCTAGGCCCCCTGTCAGGGAATGGCTTGTGGCAATGAACGCACCTGAATGCAGCCGCTCCGCAAGCCCTCAGCCGGTTAACGCAACAACCACTTGAAACATGACACCTGGACAAGCTGAATAAATAAAAAGCTTTATTTAACAAACTCAGGGCCCTTCCCACATGAAACAGAAAAACAGACAAGACCCCCAAAAAACAGTCAAAAACATATCTCACTCCCACAACCTGGGGAGGAATAACAAAAATTGTCCTTCCAATTGGCCTTCATCCTCGGCCTTACCAAAATAAGCCCCCCCCCTCCAGAACACAAACACCCCCATATAAAAAAACATTTGCCTTCATCTTCGGCCTTACCAAAATAAACCCCCCCACCTCCAGAACACAAACACCCCCATATAAAAAAAACAGTTGGCAACACACTCTACTTGGTGTGCCGAGAGGGCGAGTCCTTGTGCAGGCTTCTCCGCCCCCTGCCCGACCTGTTGCTCCGCCTCAACCTGGGCCCTGTGGGTATTGCAAGGCTGGGGGAAGGCTCCTGAGGGGCACAATGCGTGACGGCAGATGCCCTTGGGGGTCGGCCTAGACGAGGTCCGGCCCTGGAGGGGCGGGCTGCTGACTGCTGCAGCTGTGGCTGGCCAGCATCAGTCTCTCCAGCAGCTCGTCGCACCTTGGCTGGGGGAGTGGCAGTGGCAGCTGCAGCAATGGGGGCAAGCTGGCTGATGCCAGGCGCTCGCTGGTCGCCAGAGACACTGGCACTCGGCCGGCCTGGCAGTGCAGCAAGCGCTGTAATCTGGTGAAGACCAGACCGCTGTGCTGCAGCAGGGCGGCGGGTGCCCTGGCGATGCTTCCGTGACACAGCGAGTGTGGCAGAAGTGAGTGCGCGAACTGCCCTGGTCTGTGCCCGCATCAGATCAGCCAGTGTCTGGACGGCACCACTCATGAACTCGCGACTCGCGTCCTGTGCTGCCGCGAGTTGCTCGACACCCCTGGCCTGTGCTGCCGCGAGTTGCTCGACACCCCTGGCCTGTGAGTCCCCGAAATTGGCCACACTATAAGCCAGGGACTCAATGGCCTGAGGCAACTGTCCCACAACCCCCATGAACTCGTTGTGGCGCCGCTCCGAGGCCGCGGACATTTCATCAAGGAGACGCACCTCCTGGGCGAGGACCGTCTCCGGACTGGAGGGCGGACTCTCCCTCTGGGGAGAAGGCCGCCGAGCTGCCCGACCCTTCCCGCGTGCCTGGACGCCACTGGGCCCAGCAACTGCCCTCCCCTGCAACACTTCCCCCCTCTGGGGAGAAGGCCGCCGTGCTGCCCGACCCTTCCCGCGTGCCTGGACACCACTGGGCCCAGCAACTGCCCTCCCCTGCAACACTTCCCCCCTCTGGGGAGAAGGCAGCCGTGCTGCCCGACCCTTCCCGCGTGCCTGGACGCCACTGGGCCCAGGAGCTACACCCCCCTGCAACACTTCCCCCTGGCTCTCCTCCAGGCAAGACGTGTCCCCTCCATTGCCATCCCCTGGCGCGGATGAGGGTTCCCCCGATGTGCCGCCTTCCTCTTGGTCCTCGTCGTCCTCCTCTTCCGAGGGACTGGCACTCTCAGCTTCAGGGACCTCCTCCTCACCAGCTGAAAGCAGGAAGGCACAAGAGTAGCTTTAGAGTGAGGACAGGGCGTCAGCGAGGGAGGCATGAGTGGTGCCATTATGCGCATTGGTGGGACAGTGGCAAAGGATGTAGATCTGAAGCGCAAGGGGAACCAGAGAGGTCCAAACGGTCATGTCCTTACCATAGGGTCCCAGCACAGGGTCGGCATCTCCAATAGCAACGGGGCCAGTCACCCGGCCACGCACGAGTCGAGCCACGCTCTCCTCCAGCTGACTGAGCTGCTGGAACTGGGGACGGCCTCCCCCGGTGACAGTCTGGCTCTTCAAATTCCGCGCCAGCTTGGCCTGCAAGAGAAAGGACGGCCTCTAAGTACAGTGTGGTGCCCTGTTGTTGTGTGCACTGCCTCCCATGGTCGAATAGCTTGGCCAGTGTGTTAAGTGCAGAGAGTGCTATTGATGATCATGCCAGTGCCATAGCTGCGGGAGGAGGGCTGGCCATTAGGCCTTTGAGGTCCCTTTGCCCATAATGTGAGGTGCACATGCAAGGATGAGGAGGACACTGGAAAGGGTACTCACCCTGACCAACCGACTGAGGTCGTTGTACTTCTTGCGGCATTGGTCAGCAGCCCTGGGGACATCGCTGTTGGCTGACACCCGCAGGGCGATTTCCCTCCAGGCTCTCCTGTACTGCCTCCTGGGAGCCTTCTTGCCACTGTCCGGGCACAAGATCTCTCTGTTCTTTTCCAACCCCCTAAGCAGCACCCTCAAAGCATGCTCTGAGAAGCGCTGCGCTCGTTCACGGGCCTTCTGCATGGCTTCAGGCGCTATTTGGGTCCACCAGCAGTGTTCAGGCCTAGCTGCAGGGCTCCACTATCCAGGGCGTGATGCAGACAAAGTCGACCCTTCCCCCTTTAAGAGCTGGCCGGCGTCAGGGTGTCTGCTGTCAATCAAAACATGACCGCACCTGCGCTGCGCCCGGCCTCGGCGTTATCAGTCCGCACCGCCGGCTTAGCGCCTAAAGATAGGAGTGCAACGCCAGTTTCAGCGCTCGCCCAAACTCCTTGGCCAAAGCTACTGAATTTCGGCGAAGTGGCCTCCACTTTCCGGCTTGCGCTAACTTTAGCGCCCGCCCGACTTTACCGCCCCAAAAGTGGCTATACTGAATTTCTAGGCCCTGGTGTTTGTTGCTCTGGATTTGATAAAATTAACAAGCGTTACCGCTGTGTTGAAAACACCGTGAAGACCTGGTTCAATATCTTTCGCAGCAAGTGCCTCTCGGTGTAAAAAGCAATGACCTGGAAATTGGATAAGGTGCAGGTATTGCGATGCGTGATTAGCCCGCGCCCATTGATTCCGATGCAGGCAGTATGCAAACTTCGTGCTGCCTGCTAATTAAAATGAGTGCAGCGTCAAGGAAGCGCTAATTGCACTGTTCAGTGGCTTAGCGCCTCAGCAGGGGGCCCAAGTTTGTGCGAGGCTAGCATCAATTAAATCTAACCTACAGTTCTTAAAGGCAGCTTGCACCTCTTAAAGGGAAGGTGCATTCTGGTTTCAGCAGGTGGTGGAAGTGGCTGGGAAACAGACTGTGGAGCAAGAAAACTGAGTGATGGCACATGGCAGAAAGAGAACTCCCAGATTTTCAGATGCAGCACTGGAGGCCTTGGTGTGGAAGGTGGCCAGGAGAAGTGAGGTCCTCTATCATCAGGAGGCCCGGCAGACAAACTATGAGAAGACATTGGGACCGGATAGCTGTTGCAGTCAATGCGAGCATTGTAGCCCCGAGGACCTGGATGCAGTGCCGCAAGAAGTTTAATGACTTCACACAAGTGGTCAAGGCCAGTGAATTAATCTTCAAATGCCATATCCCACAAACTGCACCACTAGCCACACACACTGTTCAATTCATCACGCCCCCTTCACTCACCTACCAACAATCTCTATCAATCACGACTCATATACCATTCATATGTTCCATCTCACGCTCACGTACTTAGCACTGCTGCAAGCCTCACACCCACATCTCACAACTTGCTCACACTGCCAGCTATTCAACCATGACAGCCAAACACAGTGAACCACACTCACTGACACACTTCCCTCTTTCTTGCAGGAAAGGTGGCGCACAACCGGAGGCAGCAGGAGCTAATAGGAGGCGGACAAGTGCTCCTCCACATCCTCAGCCCAGTCGAGGAGACGGTGCTGGCCATTATTGGAGTGGGTGTGTCTGAGCCCGTGGCCAACGGTGGGGCTGAATCAATTGAAGATGATGGTATCCTCATATCTAATCCTCCTTCCCACATCCCACTTCCCTCTCATCCCACAGTCTCTTCTGATTTACAAGCTGCAGATGGTGTAAGCATGCACCTTGCACAGGGCTTTGCTCAGAACTTGGAGCCCATCCTTTCCAGCATGGAAGGGGTGGCCAACTCCATTAGCACACTTATGGACCCAACCATGATGCAGTGTCTTCAGCTTGCATTGCAACACAAGCAGAAGCCACCCAATGTTTGACTGCTGCAGTGGAAGCTCAGACTGAAGTCATGCAAGCTCAGCTTGCTGCCATCATGGCTGTGTTTACCAGTGTTGAAAGGGGCTTGCAGAGTGTCACAGCAGGCCAACAATCTGTCCTCCAACAGATTACTAGGATTGCTGAGGCGCCGCCCCGGGGGAGTGGCAGTAGCTCTGTGGAGGACGAACCTGCTGCCCTCTCTCAGGATGACAGCGTTCGTCCTCCCACCACTGCCACTCCGCCAGTGCCCTTGTTGTTGCCTGTCAGTCAGCCAGCCCAGACTGCTGCCGCCCATGCTGAGGTCGTGCAGTCTGAAGCCGGGCCTATTAGGGCCAGAGCAGCTCAAGATCACCCTGCAAGGCCATCTGCAGTCTCCCCCGCTGAAAGCCAGCAGCCTTCCACCAGCTATGCTGCAGCCATTAGGGTAGCACTGCGTAGGAGCACCAGGACAGGCAAAGGCACAATGAAGATAGGCAATAAGGGTGTGTATAAGGGTGATTAGTTGACTTTTGATTGAAATATTGTAATAGTATGATTCATAACATTGGTTTGGAACGTTTGTTTTGTGGTGGCTTTTGTTGGGTGGGTGTGTGTGCTGTGAGGAGGATGCTGAGAAACTCCAGTATGATCTGGACAGGTTGGGTGATTGGGCAGATGCATGGCAGATGCAGTATAATGTGGATAAATGCGAGGTTATCCACTTTGGTGGCAAAAACAGGAAGGCAGATTATTATCTGAACGGCAATAGATTGGGAGAAGGGTAGTGCAACGAAACCTGGGTGTCCTTGTGCACCAGTCGCTGAAGGTAAGCATGCAGGTGCAGCAGGTGGTTAAGAAGGCAAATGGTATGTTGGCTTTCGTAGCAAGAGGGTTCGAGTACAGGAACAAGGATGTCTTGCTACAGTTGTACAGGGCCTTGGTGAGACCACACCTTGAGTATTGTGTGCAGTTTTGGTCACCTTACCTGAGGAAGGATGTTCTTGTCATGGAGGGAGTGCAGCGAAGATTCACCAGGCTGATACCTGGGATGGCAGGAATGACGTATGAGGAGAGATTGTGTCGATTGGGCTTATACTCGCTGGAGTTTAGAAGAATGAGAGGGGATTTGATTGAAACTTATAAAATTCTAATGACTAGACAGACTATATGCAGGAAGGATGTTCCCGATGGTTGGGGAGTCCAGAACCAGGGGTCACAGTCTAAAGATAAGGGGTAAGCCATTTAGGACAGAGATGAGGAGGAATTTCTTCACCCAGAGAGCGGTGAACCTGTGGAATTCTCTACCACAGAAGGCAGTTGAGGCCAATTCATTAAATATATTCAAGAAGGAGTTAGATATATTTCTTAAGGCTAAAGGGATCAATGGATATGGGGAGAAGGCAGGGACAGGGTACTGAGTTTGGATGATCAGCCATGGTCTCATTGAATGGCGGAGCAGGCTCGAGGGGCCGAATGGCCTACTCCTGCACCTATCTTCTAAGGTTCTATCTAGCATTGTGGCCAAGAGGAAGCTGTGATGGTCAGTAACAGAAGGAAGGTAAGTTATGGGGCTAATGTTGAATGGAGAATTGGGGTTGCGTTCACTGGTACCACAACCTGATGATTCGATCATTGACAGCCCTGGCCGAAAGGGGCTGTCTGGGCTGCTTCCTCCCTTCCACTTCCTTCTCTTCCGCCTCCTCCTCCTCCTGTCCCGCTTCCTCCTCCTCCTTCTCCTTCTCAGCTGGTTACCGTATGCCTGGTGGCATGGGCTGTGCCCTCATGATGGCGAGGTTGTGGAGCATGCAGCAGACCATGACGAACCTTGAGACACATTCTAGCCAGCACTGCCGGACTCCTCAAGAGCAGTCCAGGCAGAAGAAGCTTTGTTTAAGGACCCAGTGGTCTGCTCTATCTGATTCTGTGTGGCAGCATGGCTTTCGTTATATGCATGCTGCCCACATGTGGTTGGGTAGCGCAGCGGAGTCATGAGCCAGGTGGTCAGCGGATAGCCCTTGTCGCCTAGTAGCCACCCTCTGGTTTGTCGTGGTGGCTCAAATGCTGATGGTATAGCGGACCGCCCCAGAATTAAGGCATCCTGGCTGCTGCCAGGATAGAGAGCATTGACTGGCATGATGTGCTGAATATGGTCGCACACCAGCTGGACATTGAGGGAGTGGAGTCCCTTCCAGTTGCTGTACATCTCTGAATTCACATGCAGCACCCGCAAAGTGACGTGTGTGCCGTCAATGGCACCCTGCACCATGGGGAAGCCTGCTATCCTGGCAAAGCCATGTGTTTGCTCCGCCTGCTTCTCTCTGGCAAGAGAGAACAAAATGTATTTAGCTTTTCTTGCATACAGAGCCTCACTCACCTCCCTTATACAGGAGTGGACGGCGAACTGGGAGCTGTTACAGATTTCACCTGCTCCAGCGTGGAAGGAGCCCGACACGAAAAAGTTCGAGGTCACCTTTACAGCCACTGGCAGTGCCATTTTTGCCCTGGACTGAGGCTGCAGGTCTGCCTGCAGCAGGTGACAGATTTCTGTGAGTAAAACGGAGACGTCGCACACACTGTTTGTCACTGAGGTTGAGGTAGGAGAATTGCTCCCTGAAGACCCTGGGTGGATATGGCCTCCTGCTGAGAGCCCTTCTCCCCCTCCTCCTCCTACCTCTTCTAGCAGCTTGTCCTGCTCTGTGTCACCTCTGCTCATTCTCCCTGTCATGCTGCAGGCCAAGGGGGATAGAAACAACTGCACCCATGACTGGGAGCAACTGGTCTGAGCAGACCCCTTGCAAGTCAGTACCAAGTCCTTGAGCACATGCCACACCACTCCTTGTAGACTTTAGGCAACTTTAATGAAGTGCAGAAAGCATCAAACACTTGTACAAACTCAGCAACAGCTGGTAGAAATCAATTGGCAACTAACCTGTAAGTAGAAGCTCCCTTTAATTAGTGCTGGTGGGGGTTCCTTCCTGCTGCTGAACACATGTTCAGCTGTGGGAGGTCAAGAGAGGGCGTTAGCTCCAGTGTTGAGGTCAAAAATGGCAGCGCTGGCATCAAATCAGCATTGCACGCTGATTGACGTCACAATCTGCCTACTCTGCCAACAAAATGGTGTCCGGCACAGCCCGCACCAGAAGTGTGTGCGCGCTGCTCTGAAGCCACTTTGGACACAAAATGGCATCCGTAGTGCCGAAAAACCAGGCGTTACGGATCCAAATTTCTAGCCCAATGTGTCCAAATAGCGCGAGCTGCAACAGCTTTCATTTTTTGCACAACACCAGAATACTTTTCAGTCATTGCTTCAGCCCCATCAGTGCAGACCCCAATGCAATTTGTCCAGTCATGAAATCATCTAACAAGGGGGGCACGGTGGCATAGTGGTTAGCACTGTTGCCTCACAGCGCCAGGGACCCGGGTTCAAATCTGGCCTCGGGCGACTGTCTGTGTGGAGTTTGCACATTCTCCCTGTGTCTGCGTGGGTTTCCTCCGGGTGCTCCGGTTTCCTCCCACAGTCCAAAGATGTGCAGGTTAGGTTGATTTGGCTATGATAAATTGACCTTTAGTGTTAGGGGATTAAATACGGGGATAGGGTGGGATATGTGTCGGTGCAGACTCGATGGGCCGAAATGGCCTCTATCTGCACTGTAGATTCTGTGATTCTGTGATTCTGTGAATTTGAAAATATCGTCTACTCTGTTGTTGCCTTGAGCTCTTTGCAAAACAAAAAGTCTTTTATTTCTTTATTCCAAACACACCGAACATATGCGAGTAAATGGGACAATTTTTAAATGTCTGTGGATTCATCAAGTTGTAGAGCAAAGTCATTGTCACGCAGTCAATCAATGCACTGCAAAACGATGTCTTCTGACATTATTCAGTCCGTCGCTTGACAGTGTCATTTGACATCAGTATTTTTTCCAGTTCCTTGGCCTTCTGCTCTCCAAACATTTCCCTTACGATTTCAATGGCACATGGCATTATCAACTCCTCAGCAATCGTAGGCGATTTTTTTGCTTTAGCAATTATCTGGGCCTCTAAGTAGGATGAGACTACAAGCTTTTTATCAGCGGCAGTTGTGGACTTTATTACTGCTTTAGTACTGAGCAGTTCCTTAGCCTTTTGCTCAAAAAACGAATGTTGCTGGTCCTTATATATTCCATGCTTGGTAATTAAATGTCTCTGTAATTTGGAAGGTTTCAAAGATTCATTGGGCAGTACTTGTGCACAAATTGCACACTGCGGTTGAGGAGTATCTCCACTTCTAGTACAAATAAAACCAAAATTCAAGTAGCTACCTTTGTATTTTCTTAAGTATGCAGGGCTAATGGTGGCTTTATGTTTGTTGCTCACACCTCCAGCTCCACAGTGTTCTTCAGCCCTTATGGTTGAACTTGATGCAGGAAGTTCTGTATCATCGCTCTGTGGGTTTTGTTGTTTTGAAGCTGATGGTCGAATTAAAAATTTATCCATATCTGGTATTTATTGTGTGTGATTACAATGATTTTTCCTATTCTTTGTCATTTATCTTGCTCCCGCTGAAATAGCTCTATGGCACCTTATGTAAAGCGAGAACGTATTACGTAAACTGAGAAGGTGTTATTTTCTGTGTTTCAGCATGTAATAAACACGCACGGTAACTTACTTTTTGTTTCTACACATTCTCTGGTTATTTTTGACGGACCCCTTGAAACCTTCTCAGGTGGCTGTGGAGCCCCCGGTTGAGGACCCCTGCTGTAGACTCGATGTAAAATAGTGATAGAACATAAGAACATAAGAAGTAGGAGCAGGAGTAGGCCATACGGCCCCTCGGGCCTGCTCCGCCATTCAACAGGATCATGGCTGATCCGAACCTAGACTCACGTCCACTTCCCTGCCCTCTCCCCGTAACCCCTAATTCCCTTATCTGCTAGGTAACTGTCTATCTCCGTTTTAAATTTATTTAATGTTGCAGCTTCCACAGCTCTCTGGGGTAGCAAATTCCATAGATTTACTACCCTCTGAGTGAAGAAGTTTCTCCTCATCTCAGTTTTGAAACGGCAGCCCCTTATTCTAAGATTATGCCCCCTAGTTCTAGTCTCACCCATCTGTGGAAACATCCTCACCGAATCCACCCGATCAAGCCCCCTCACAATCTTATATGTTTCGATAAGATCGCCTCTCATTCTTCTGAACTCCAATGAGTAGAGGCCCAACCTACTTAACCTTTCTTCATACGTCAACCCCCTCATCTCCGGAATCAACCGAGTGAACCTTCTCTGAACTGCCTCGAGAGCAAGTATATCTTTTCTTAAATATGGAAACCAAAACTGCATCTTTGTCTGTCTTCATCTGTGATGGAGGAGGTCACTTATTCCACTCAGGTTATTCGCCAATTCTGTGTGGATTGGCTTGGGGCGTAACCATTAAAGGATCAAGTGATTGATTTCACACAGGTTATTCCGCAATTCTGTGTGGATTGGCTTGTTGCACACAGGGCTTGTGCTCACTGATGCTCTGCAGCACTGGTCCCACCAGAATTTCGAGGATCAGCTGTTTTAAGTATCCATTGGTAGTTCTCTAGAGCAAATCCTGTGTAAACAGGAGTACTGTGCCGAGAGCGCTTAGACATTAGAGTGCAGCCTTTAAAAAGTGAAGTCTGGCTAACAGCACCAGCAGGTTGGGGGAGCAACAGATAAACAGAAAAGTGCTTGGCTTACTGAGTAACCTGTTAGGTAGTCAGACTGGATGGCTCATGTGCGATTCCACTTTTAAGGAACGACTTTCACTAGAGGATCTGAAAGAAACACCCAAAGGGAGAAGGCCATTTCAAAGAGGCACAAAAGAAGAGCACACAGCTTCCATGACCTGCAAACCTTCCTCAGGGAGATTCAGCAGAGGAGAGAAAGTCTACTGGTTCCCGATGGGAAGAAATCTCAAAATAATTACCTTGTGCCATGTGGATGGAAGTGGCACTGGCATTGAATGCCACCTCCCTCACCCTCAGAACTACAGACCAGTGCCAGAAAAAGTTCAATGACCTGATAATGGCAGCCAAGGTAATGCATTTTCTTTCTTGGGCACCATGGGCACCACCACATTTATCACCCTCTAAAAGTAAGAGCTGCATAAAAAATCCTTCACACTGCACTCTGGTTAATGGAGCCACTAACTACGATCCTTGCATACAAATCCTTAAAACCTCTTTCTCCAATTTAACAGGGTGATACCACCAGATCTCTTATGTCAGCTGTTCAATGCCACCTGGGATACAGCCCCCAATTGCTTGTCTATATCTAATTCTCTTAATCTGCTTGCAAGAGAAGCTTGCGCACCGTGAGCATGAAGGCCAGAGAGAGCAGCCCCAACATTATGTAAGGCTCGCAAAATTATACAGATTCCCCTAAAGCAAGATAAGAAGAGATATTGGACTGTTTGAAATAATATTGGGCCAAAGGGAACCTAAAATCAAAACCCCAGGAAGATTTGGCTAGTTTAAAAGGCATGTTCAGGCCTGTGGAAAAGCTGCAACAAAAGGAATGGGTTGGACACAGTGGGACAGACAGTTTGGGTATTGAAGGGTCCAGATTGTCTGAGAATGTTCTGGGCCATCCCAGTCATTCTACATAAAGACAATAAGCCCACGGAAAAGACTGTTCCCGCCAAAACTCACAGGGCCACCAAGTACATGAATAATACAATACATGCCAACAGTCAACAAAGGAAAACCTGGCCCCAGCAGGAGAAAACAATCAAACAACAGTTTAAAACCACTCAGAAAGATTTCCAAAACACTTTGCACAATTTAAACTGATTTCGAAGCAATCCCGATACCAGTTAAAGGCCAATTAAAAATAGATGGGACCATCCCCGAAACTCGATGAGAATTTAAACATATTAAAATTAACGAGCCCACCAAAATTAACAAAGGACCAGAGGAGACTTGGCGGTCAGATAAGCCAGGCCTCAAAACAGTATAATTGAGGCCTGCTTGTTCAGTTGACACAGACGTTCATTAAGCAGATCAGTTGGAACGAGCGGTTGAGAAAGAAGACAGGTTCAAGTTCAGTACAGGAGAGAGAAAGTACAGTTCAGAAAAGGTATCATCATCACCGTACTTAGTCGAAGGATCGGAGACTTGAGGAAAGAAGAACTAAACGGAAGGAAAAGGAAATCGCGGCAACCAAAGGCCTCAAGAAACCAACAATAGCACTGTTGCCTCACAGCGCCAGAGACCCGGGTTCGAATCCGGCCTCGGGTGACTGTCTGTGTGGAGTTTGCACATTCTCCCCGTGTTTGCGTGGGTTTTCTCCGGGTGCTCCGGTTTCCTCCCACAGTCCAAAGATGTGCAGGTTAGGTTGATTGGCTATGATAAATTGACCCTTAGTGTTAGGGGGATTAAACACGTGGGGTTACGGGGATAGAGTGGGATATGTGTTGGTGTAGGGGTTACGGGGATCGGGTGGAATATGTGTCGGTGCAGGCTCGATGGGCCGAAATGGCCTCTATCTGCACTGTGGGGTTTCTGTGATTTCTGTGATTACCACCAACTAGGTAATATTGGGCCACTGCGACCAACAAGAAACCAACCGCCAAGAAGTCGAAAATTCACAAACTTGTTTCCACTCTACAGGCTAGCCTGACTTACCCCTGAGTAAGATTTGACACAAAAGACTCTAAAAACTATACCTAACCAAAGAAAATTGGGTACTTACCCGATAAGTCCAACTATGCATCCAACTGCATCAGCGGACAGGTGAAGACTGAACACCCAACGCAGGTGCAGTCTTCCACCACGTCCGGGGTACGGCAGGCCCCAACCGCCACAACCAGCAGCGCCGCGTGTGAACCGTGGGGGCAGCCATCTTGTCCGCCATCTTGGACACCTCCAGCCGCGTGGGGATCGGGATCATGGGCGCAGCCATTTTGTCCGCCATCTTGGACGCCTCCAACTCCAATCGCGGGTGACCCGGACTCAACCACCGCCTCGTCTGACGACCACAGCGACTCGCTCGACCATACGCTGGCCTCCGTGACGCTGGACCAATCTCTCCCTCACCAACTGTCCAGGTCCATGATGGACATTACGGTAAACGGCCGTGCCACTACCTGCCTTTTCGACAGCGGGAGCACGGAGAGCTTTATCCACCCCGACACGGTGCGCAGTTACTCTCTCCCGGTCCTGCCAACGCGCCATCGGATCTCTATGGCTTCCAAATCCCATTCAGCAGACGTCGGTGGCTACTGTGTAGTGACCCTTTCAGTAAGGGGCACAGAATACAAAAATTTTAAACTTCTTGTCCTGCCCCATCTCTGCGCTGCCGTTCTACTGGGGTTGGATTTTCAGTGCCACCTTAAAAGTGTCACATTAGCGTACGGCGGACCCCTCCCCCCACTCACAGTCTGCAGCCAGCAGTTTTTAAATCGCCCGCCATGCACCATTTGCAGCCTCTCCACGCTTAAAGTCCCCCCCCCCCCTTGTTCGCTAACCTCACCCGCGACTGTAAGCCCATCGCTACCAAAAGCAGGCGGTACAGTGCCGGGGATAAGAGCTTCATTAAATCCGAAGTAGCAAGACTCCTGAAGGAAGGGATTATTGAGGGTAGCACTAGCCCATGGCGAGCACAAGTGGTGGTAGTGAAGACTGGCGAAAAACAGCGCCTAGTTATTGACTACAGCCAGACGATCAATCGCTACACCCAGTTAGATGCATACCCACTCCCCCGCATATCTGACATGGTCAATCAGATAGCACAATACTGGGTGTTCTCGACGATTGATCTGAAGTCGGCATACCACCAGCTCCCCATCAGGGCTGAGGACCGCCAGTACACAGCTTTTGAAGCTGACGGTCGTCTCTACCACTTCCTCCGAGTCCCCTTCGGCGTCACCAACGGGGTTTCGGTCTTCCAAAGGGAGATGGACCGAATGGTTGACCAGAACGCGCTGCAGGCCACCTTCCCCTATCTAGACAACGTCACCATCTGCGGCCACGACCAGCAGGACCATGACGTTAACCTAGAGAAATTCCTTCGTACAGCCCAGCGGCTGAATCTAACATACAACAAGGACAAATGTATGTTTCGCACCACGCGCCTCGCCATTCTTGGCTGCGTAGTGGAGAACGGAGTCATCGGCCCCGACCCCGACAGAATGCGCCCCCTTATGGAGCTCCCCCTCCCCCACTGCCAAAAAGCACTGAAGAGATGCCTAGGGTTTTTCTCTTACTATGCTCAGTGGGTGCCCAACTATGCGGACAAAGCCAGACCCCTCATCAAGTCCACCTCCTTCCCCCTGACAGCAGAGGCATGTGCAGCCTTCACTCTCATAAAAAGAGATATTGCGAAGGCCACAATGCACGCAGTGGATGAGTCCATCCCTTTCCAAGTGGAGAGCGACGCATCCGACTTCGCCCTAGCTGCAACCCTTAACCAAGCGGGGAGACCCGTGGCCTTTTTCTCAAGGACCCTCCAGGGCCCCGAGATTCGACACTCCTCTGTCGAAAAGGAGGCCCAGGCCATTGTGGAAGCGGTGCGACATTGGAGGCATTACCTGGCCGGAAAACGATTTACCCTGCTCACTGACCAGCGTTCAGTAGCTTTTATGTTTAACAATAAGCAGAGGGGCAAAATCAAGAACGACAAGATCTTGAGGTGGAGAATTGAACTCTCCACCTACAATTGCGATATCTTGTACCGGCCCGGGAAACTCAATGAGCCCCCAGATGCCCTATCACATGGTACATGCGCCAACGCGCAGGTTGATAGACTGCAGACCCTCCACAATGACCTCTGCCACCCGGGGGTCACCAGGTTCTTCCATTTCATCAAATCCCGTAACCTGCCCTACGCCATCGAGGAGGTCAGGACCATGACCAGGAACTGCCAAATCTGTGCCGAGTGCAAACCGCATTTTTATAGGCCAGACAGAGCAAGCCTGATCAAGGCCACTCGCCCCTTCGAGCGCCTGAGCGTCGATTTTAAAGGGCCCCTCCCCTCCTCTGACCGCAACGTGTACTTCCTCAACATAATTGATGAGTACTCCCGTTTCCCGTTTGCCATCCCTTGCCCAGACATGACCAGTACCACGGTCATTAAATGTCTGAATGACCTTTTCGCCTTGTTCGGCTTCCCTAGCTATATCCATAGCGACCGGGGCTCATCCTTTATGAGCGACGAACTTCGTCAGTACCTGCTCACGAGAGGTATTGCTACAAGCAGAACCACCAGCTACAACCCCCGGGGGAACGGCCAGGTGGAAAGAGAGAACGCGACGGTTTGGAAGGCCGTCCTCTTAAACTTAAAATCTAAGGGCCTTCCGACCTCTCGCTGGCAGGAGGTCCTCCCTGCGGCGCTCCACTCCATTCGGTCACTGCTTTGTACGGCCACCAATGCCACCCCCCATGAAAAAATGTTCACTTTCCCCAGGAAGTCCACATCGGGGACCTCGCTACCGACATGGCTGACGTCTCCAGGACCCGTCCTACTGCGGAAGCATGTGAGGTCCCATAAAACGGACCCCCTGGTCGAGAGGGTGAGCCTCCTCCACGCCAACCCCCAGTATGCTTACGTGGCGTACCCGGACGGGCGGGAGGACACAGTCTCCATACGAGACCTCGCACCTTCGGGTGCCCCTGAAACACTACCGTTGCCATCCACCACTACCCACAACCCAACCCCTGTAGACGGCATGCCGCAGCCCCAGGACCCGTCATTGACCACCCAACCACTCAATGAGACGCCAGATTCAACGTTGGATGCTGCACCATCACCGCCGCCACCACGACGATCAGGACGGCATACAAGGCCACCTGATAGACTTACTTACACGAACCTTTAGTACACTTCACCCCGCCGGACTCAATTTTAAACAAGGGGTGAATGTGGTAAACCACTGTTATTGTTGTTCACCGTTGTTGTTGTTGTTGCACACTGTTGTATCTATGCATGCCCCAGCTGGCTCCGCCCCTGGCTCCACCCACATGCCCAGGTATAAAGGTGACTGCTCTGCAGCCCCCTGCCTTCTTGGAAACCAGTCAACCACGAGAGGCAGGCTCTGTTCTTTGTTAATAAAAGCCTTTTAGTTACTCTCCTAACTCTCCGTCTTTTATGAGTAATTAATAGCGCATCAGAGAACAACAGCAACTATCATTTATATAGCGCTTTTAATGTAGTAAAACATCCCAAGGTGCTTCAGAGGAGCGTTATTAAACAAAATTTGACACCGAGCCACATAAGGAATTATTAAAACAGGTGACCAAAAGCTTGGTCAAAGAGGTAGGTTTTAAGGAGTATCTTAAAGGAGGAGAGAGAGATAGAGAGGCGGAGAAGTTTAGGGAAGGATTTCCAGAGCCTAGGGCCCAGGCAGCTGATGGCACAGCCGCCAATGATTAAAATTGGGGATGCGCAAGAGGCCAGAATTGGAGGAGAGCAGAGATCTCAGGAGGTTGTAGGCAATGTTCCTCCCAATTTATTTTTGGGTGGGCGGCCCATTCACAGTTTCATGAATGCGCACAACTTAACAAAAGAGCTGCACAGCCACGCAGCTTAGAGGGAACGTTGGTTGTAGGGCTGGAGGAGGTTACAGAGATCGGGAGGGGTGAGGCCATGGAGGGATTTGACAACAAGGATTTGAATTTTAAAATCAAGGCGTTGCCGCACCAGAAGCCAATGTAGGTCAGCGTGCACAGGGGTGATGGATGAATGGGACTTGGTGCAAGTTAGGATACAGGCAGCAGAGTTTTGGATAAGTTCAAGTTTAAGAAGGGTGGCAGATGTGAGGCTGGCCAGGAGAGCATTGGAATAGTCAAGGCTAGAGGTAACAAAGGCATGGATGAGGGTTTCAGCAGCAGATGAGCTGAGGCAGGGGTGGAGACGGGCGATGTTATGGAAGTGGATGTAGGCGACCATGGTGATGGAGTGGATATGTGGTTGGAAGCTCATTTCTGGTTCAGCCTCAGACAACAACAGCTGATTTGGCAGGTCTGTTCCGAATGCCACCAGAGCTCTTATTTGCGGCAACATCAAGGAAGCTTTTGCTTCATGCAGGCATCAGTACAGCCTGTGGCAGCTTCATTGAAATCTGAAGTAACCCCCATCTCAGAAGTGGCCAGGGACCTCTTCTGTCAGTGTCTCCACCTCCACGGCAGCCCTCATGACAGTAGACATCACCTTGCATAGTGGCTATCAGATACAAGGGCTAAATGCAGACTGCTGTCTCTCAGTGCTTTCAGAATCAGGTAACTGCCATTATGCCAACCAACTCACTGATCACTTGTTGTTAGAGGTGAGGGTGGAGGGGGTAGGGGACAGGGGTTTAAGGAGATGGTTGGTAATGTAGAAAAGAAGCCATGGGTTACCTTTGCTCTCCAGGATGATACTGGAGTAGTGGTGTTTTTTGTGGAGGAGAGTTAGGCCCGATAGCACTTGATGTGGTCCAGCCAGAACTGGTGATGGATGGCTAAACCAGTTGTGTGCCAAATCCACTCAAATCTGCACCCCTTGGAAGGAAGTGAGGTTGGAAGTGGGGTTGGAAGGGGATAGGGAGATGTGATGGTGAGGAAGTGCTTGGAGATGGCCTTGTCTGTGATTTGGACCAAGGGCATAGAGAGGCCACAAGAGTTGGCAACATTGAGGGGTTGTCCTGAATAGGGGTAAAGGAGCTAATATGGAGTGAGCCGTTTAGGGATGACAGGAAGGTAGTAAATTCAGAGGAGAGATGGCAAAGCAAGCAGAGATGGAGATTGAAATCACCAAGGATGAGGCGTTTCTCAGTGCAGAGGCTGGGGAAGGAAAGGAGAGAGGAGATCTTGGTGAGAAACTTGATGTGCAGCACGGGGAGAGTGGTAGACAACAAGGATTTTAAAGGAAAGATGAGAGGGAAAGAACATAATGAGGTGTTCGGAAGAGAAGATACAAGAGCAGTAGGGGGAGAGACAAAGGTACGATTTGGTGATAAGGGCCACACAACACCACAGAGGTTTGGTTGGAGCAGATGGTGAATTGTATAGCCAGGTGGGAGGCTTCAGTAAGGAGCAAGGTAGTGCCACTCGTGAGACAAGTTTTAGTTAAGTCAGGGTGTTGATGCGAGGGCCTTGTTAGCGAGTGAACAGACATTAATGGAGGGAGATGTAGAGGGGGCCAGTGATTGTTTATCCACTGGCAGAATCTAAGGAAGTAGGGTTGGGTGGGGTGAATGTGATGGAAAGAAGGTTGGCGAGATTAGGCCAGTGAGCATGCTGGGCAGTAAGGTCGGTGAAAGAGGAGGATGGGACTGTTAGGATTGCTGCTCATTAGGTGGCAGTGATAGATAACTTGATGGGCCCTTCGGAGAATGCCAAGGGAGACACAGAGGGTAGTTGTGTACATATTCAAGAGGGATTCATGCCTGAGATGGTGGCAAAAGAGTGGGATGGGTTGATAAAGGTATTTGGGAGGCAAAGTACTTGAGAGGGGAGCAATGAAAGGCGACTAGGTGGCAGGAAGTGGAAGATACGAGACAGAAGGGCCCAAGAGAAGCAAGAGAAAATAAGGGAGATAGAAGTAATGGGCTCTAATCCTGAGTGGCATCCAAAATGTGCACACAAATGGTCACAGAAGAATTTCATGTTGCATAGGCAAGGCAGAGATTAAGAAAGACATGTCCTGGTCATAAACATAGGGCAGGGAAGAGAAGTTATGAAACAATCTAAAGTTAAAGTCTGAGGTCCTGTGAGATGAAGTTGACTTTCAGGCAGGGTGGGGTCAGCTTGGAGCATTCATGAACCAGCGTTCAGGTTCTGAGACAGTTGTGGAAAGGGATTGGATCCAGGAACCATTCAAGGGGTGAGCAAAGACTTCCATTCCCTATATGAATCGCAAAGGCTTCCATTTCATAAATATGCAGCTCATTTACTATGGTAGATGATAGAGACAGCTTCTTGCACATGAACTCACAATATGCTGGGAGCTGCCACAAAGTTTTTATACTTTGTCAGTCCAATTTCTCAATGGGGGAAGGGACAGGTTGGCTGCTGGGTAACAAGGAGTACCCACTACTTCCATAGCTCATGATGCCAGTGCTGCAGAGCAACACTACATTGAAGCACACATGAAGACAAGGATAAGAACTGAGAAAGAAATTGAAAAAAATACTTCAAATGCTGGACATTGAAAAATAAAAGCAGAAAAAGCTGTGAATACTCAGTAGGTCAGGCAACAACAGTGGAAAAACAGAAGCCAGTGTTTCAAGTCTTAGACCCTTCCTCAGGCAGGGGTCCATTTTTATCTTAAGAATTGAGCAAGTCATTGGGGCGTTCGAAGGAAGGTTCTGGTGCCTGAATAGGTGCGGGGGTGCCTTGCAGTATGCACCCAGCATTGTCATGTGAATTGTGGTATCCTGTTGTGTGCTTCTTAACTTTACAATCAGGAAAGGACTGATGGGCCAGAGAGGCCGATGATGACACATCTGATGCTGACGACCTGCTCCATGAAAAACAGGAAGTGGGTGCAGTGGCAACAGTTGCTAGACTCACTTGGAGCAGCTTCAACAATAAATAGAACACTAATTGCTACAAATAGCAACAATTTGTTGCAAACCTTCCTACTCTCACCAACCATTCTGTGGTCTAAGTAAAATCCTTGCTTTGTGCCTCAACATCAGCACATTGGCCCAGAAATTCGGGTCGGGGGCTTCCCGCGGGTGCAAGCCCCCGACCTGCACTTACCTTGCGCGCTGGCCGTTGAGCTGTGGGTCCGTGTGGGATTCCGATCCTGGGCCTGCTCCAACTGCCGGCGCGCAGTGCTTGCGTATCCCAGGGGCGCAGTTAGTTCGATGCGTCCCCTGGGATCACGTGGGCCATGGAGAGCCAATGGTAGCAGGGAATGCTTCATTCATAAGTTTGACAGGAAGAGCTGTCAAACCTATAAATACTATAAGCCCCAAAACATCACTAAATCTTCAAATAATTTTTTTTTTAAATCACATTTTTAAAATAACTATAAATTACATGAATAACTATTATAAACAATAATTTAAATTTTTGAAAAAATTTATTACATTTTCTAACGGGGCTAAAAATAAACTTACCTTTCTTTAAAGTATTTAAAAATAATAAACCTGTGGAAAAAATGTTTTAATTTTAATTAATTCACCACTTACCTTGTAAAAAGCAGGCCTTGTGCCTGCTTTTTAAAAGTGTAACTCCTGGAGACTTACCCTCCTGGGAAAACCTGGAAAAAAAACGTAAGTTCCATGCGCACGCGCTGCCTCTCCGGCGCACGCGTTCCACCTCTCAACCCCTTCTTTCAGGGGAATGGAAGTGCCGGTTTCCCGCGCATGCGCAGTGCATGCAGGAAACCGGCACTTCCATTGGGCTTACGGGTGAGTACCCCATGCGTACTCACCCGTGGGGACCCGAATTTCTGGGCCATTATCTGTTCCCCAGTGTCCTGCAAGAGAACCAAACACCAAGCATGCCTTACATCAAATATTCCAATGATTTATTGCAACTACAGAAATAGTACTTGTTTCTTTCACAGTGCACATCCCTTAGTGACCACACAAGCTTTTCTCTGCCCTATTCTAGCACTTTTTCTATGTGCTATCTGAGGGCCTGGGGTCTCAGATGTATATGGTTGCTGCAAAATATTATGCGGCTGTTAGAATGGATCTCATGGTTCATAAATCTTGGGATGGACACAGGACAGACTGTCTCTTTGACATAGGCTCCTTGGCAGTCTGGGCCTGCAGGGAGCTGTCCGAGTGCTCCTCTGCCGCCAAGAGGGAAAGCAGTCTCTGAGGCAAGCACACCAGCTTTTCAACTAGTACTGGGAACAGGATACTGGTTACCGGCGATCAGCAGGAGAATAGACTTCATGGAATCAGAAAGATCCTAAAATCCCTGAGAAAAAGTCAACCAAATGATGCCTAGTCTCTCCAAGATGTTACCCTGTATACTTTGCAATCCAGCTGACATTGACGTTTCAAAACGGTCCCCAAAACCTACAGTCCTTCATTCAGTGCCTCCACATTGAGTTGACTGACATGCCTCGATCTTTCATGAAGCTGGGGAAGGTTTTCAGATGCTCCTGCAGTTACCAGTTTCTCCACGTTGCCCTGCAATGAGTTAAAACCCTACCCAATGTTGCCACACACCAGGGCAGTGGACGCTACCACTATTCTAACCATTTATTGCACATCTTGGGCGAGGCCGTGCAAAACCTCCATATGTGCCTGATGCTCTGCGAGCATCCTTCTCTTTATGGCAGGCCCCAAGATCGTCATCCACACACTCTGCAGCCAGGGACATTTGTTTTGCACCTTTGCTCAGCTACATTAGGTTCCACTTGCAAATCTGCATCCTTTGGCTTCCTAGTGCTCTGTGTCCCATGACGTGTCAATTCTTCATGTACACTATCCATGCCCCTTGACGGGTATCTCTGGGCTACAGGGTACCATGGCGAGGGTGATTGACGAGATCGGTGAGTGGTGACCAATGTTTCCAGAGTTAGTGGAGACTACACTGCCCTTCAGAATCCTTCTCATCTGTCTCCTGGTTTGCAACCTCTGAAGGAAAATAAAATACTGCTAAATTTGGTGTTCTTGAGCAGCATTCTATCTTAATCAGCTCCTTTGGGGATCTCTTATGAGGAAAGTGGTAGGTATGGACAGATTGAAGAATACATAGAAGCATTGAATAAGAAAAGCTATATGTTCTTATGAATCCACTGAAGGCACAGAAACTCCTGCATCTCCATCCCCAATTGCCTGGCCAGAGTTCAATTAAATGATTTCCAGTCCTTCCTCTTCGTGTGATGTTAAATGGTGGACTTGTGTACTTCCTCCAGCAGTGGCCTGACATTCTCTGGCAATATGTGTTGGATTTTTTCCCCTGCAGGAGGAATACATACTTTTAATTGGCTGCTGCAGTGTCTAGAACCTGCACTCACAATCTGTCAGGATTCATGAAATAGATGGTACTAATGCTAGGTGGAGAGAAGCAATGACCTAGGATGTGAGACTTCAATGTACCAACATGCATTACAGGGTGTGAGACAATTTACAGCATACCTACAGCATCCTAATTGATCTCTGTGTGAATCCACCCAGTGTTTACTTAACAGCAATTAGACTTTGCAGCTTTGAAGAGACACACATCTACACTTCAGTACAAGGATAATGCTTTGTGTTTCACTTGGTATAATATTTCTGTCTTAAACAGGCTGCAGCCTCTAATGTGGTATGAGCGGTGCCATGGGAAATTTGCTAGTAATATATCAAGAGTCTTGTAAAAAGTGCAGACTTGCCATGAGTGTGACTTACTTTCTGTAATACCTCCCTGACGCACACTTTCTATTACTCCATAATTGCCACATTATTTCTGTCATCCTTGTCTGTCACTTCCACCTAAGAACATAAGAATATAAGAAATAGGAGCAGGAGTAGGCCAATCGGCCCCTCGAGCCTGCTCCGCCATTCAATAAGATCATGGCTGATCTGATCCTAACCGCCAATCCACTATCACAGAACCATCTCCTGAATCTAACAGAATTAGACACATGAAATAGGAGCAGGATCAGGCTACACGGCCCCTGGGCCCGCTCCGCTACCCACAGGGCCATGACCGATCCGAACCTAGACTCATGTCCAAATTCCTGCCCGCTCCCCGTAACCCTTAATTCCCTTTACTTCTAGGAAACTGTCTATTTCTGTTTTAAATTTATGTAATGATGTAGCTTCTACAGCTTTTTGGGGCAGCATATTCCATGGACCTACCACCCTCTGCGTGAAGTAGTTCCTCCTCGTCTCAGTTTTGAAAGAGCAGCCCCTTATTCTAAGACTATGCCCCCTAGTTCTAGTTTCACCCATCATCGGGAACATCTTCCCTGCATCCACCCGATCCAACCCCTTCACAATCTTATATGTTTCAATAAGATCGCCTCTCATTCTTCTGAACTCCAATGAGTAGAGTCCCAATCTACTCAACCTCTCCTCATATGTCCATCCCCTCATCCCCGGGATTAACCGAGTGAACCTTCTTTGTACTGACTCAAGAGCAAGTATGTCCTTTCTTAAGTATGGACACCAAAAATGTACGCAGTATTCCAGGTGCGGTCTCACCAATACCTTGTACAACTGAAGCAATACCTCCCTATTTTTACATTCTATCCCCCTAGCAATGAAAGCCAACATTCCATTGGCCTTCTTAATCACTTGCTGCACCTGCATACTAACCTTTTGAGTTTCGTGCACCAGGACCCCCAGATCCCTTTGTACTTCAGTACTTTCCAGTTTCTTGCCATTAAGATAATAACTTGCTCTACGATTTTTCCTGCCAAAGTGCATAACCCCACACTTTCCAGTATTGTATTCCATCTGCCAAATCTCTGCCCACTTACTTAGCCTGTCTATGTCCCCTTGAAGGTTTTTTATGTCCTCCTCACTCACTACTTTCCCCCCCATCTTAGTATTGTGGTAAACCACTGTTATAGTTATCACTGTATATTGTTCTCACTGTTCTCACTGTCACATCACTACACGAGGTCGCCTCTTGTCGCACTGTTATACCTGGGCTGACCACCTCCGACTCCGCCCATTACCTGCCCAGGTATAAAGGTAGCTGACTGGCTAGTATTCCTCCCTGTTGGATCGGATCACCCACGAGGGTGGGCTCTGTTATTTAGCCAATAAAAACCTTCAGTTACGTTCTTAACTCGTCGCCTTTTATTGGACTAATTGATAGGCATATCAATTTTATTGACTAAATTTTAAAGATGTCTGATAATGAACAGCAACAGCAAGGAGCTCACCCAGCAGCACAGCAACAGCAGCCTCCAGACAACGGGCCACACCAGCCGGCTTGGCTGCAAGCCTTGAAACCACCATACCTGGATCTAAACCCACAGGCACCAAACTCAGCCAACGACTTCAAACACTGGCTGGACTGCTTCGAATCGTACCTGGAGGAAGCCGTCGTCCCTCAGAGATCCAAACTAAGAGTCCTGAAAGCCCAAGCGAGCCCGAGAGTATATACACTCATCCAGGACATGACTACGTACGACGACGCCATCAACCTACTGAAACAGCAGTACCGGAGCCCGGTAAACTACATGTACACTAGGCATCTCTTAAGATCTCGCCAGCAACAGCCAGGAGAATCGATAGCTGAATTTTCACGAGCGCTGAGACAACTCGGCAGGAACTGTGACTTTAAAGCGGTGACGGCTACTGCGAACATGGAAGACAATGTCCGCGACGCCTTGGTGAGAGGCCTACGTTCCGACTACACACGGCAAAGACTGCTTGAAGCTAAGGACATAGACCTGGACAAGGCCGAAGCCCTCGCCCTCACCCTAGAGGCCACCCAGCAAGACCAGGAAGCGTTTGCCAGGTACTATTCGCGACCCTGGGACTCGGGCCCGACCCCCACCCCACCACCCTTCACAGCGCTGCCCCCGGGACCTACCTCAGCGTCTGCATCACGGATCCGACCGGGCCCGCTAGCCCCGGTACCGGCCCCGACATCAGGCAACCCCGATCGGGCCGCTGGCTGCTTCTTTTGCGGCCAGGAGAAGCATCCGAGGTCGCGCTGCCCAGCCAAAAACTCGACCTGCAAAACCTGCCTCAAGAAAGGCCACTTCTCCAAGGCCTGCAGAAGCAAATCCTCAGAAGCCAGCAGTGCCTCATGCGAACCCTGGGGGCGGCCATCTTTGTGCGGGGCAGCCGAAGCCTGCAGAGCCTCATGGGAAAACCAGGGGCGGCCATCTTTGTGCGGGGCAGCCGAAGCCTGCAGAGCCTCATGGGAAAACCAGGGGCGGCCATCTTTGTGTGGGGCAGCCGAAGCCTGCAGAGCCTCATGGGAACAGCAGGGGCGGCCATCTTTGTGCGGGGCAAACGATTTAAACAGAGCCTCATGTGAACTACGGGGGCCGCCATCTTCGCCGCCATCTTGTCATGACAACGACGCGCTCATCTACACCCTAGCTTCCGTGACCCTGGATCAAGCCCGCTCGCACCACCTGGCCAGCTCAATGATGGACATCAAAGTCAACGGCCACGCCACGACCTGCCTGTTCGACAGCGGAAGCACGGAGAGCTTCATCCACCCAGACACGGTGAGCCACTACTCCCTCCCCGTCCTGCCAACGCGCAGCCGCATCTCGATGGCATCGAGGTCGCACGCCACAGACATCAGCGGCTACTGTGTCGTGACATTGTCGGTTAAAGGGACAGAGTATAAAAATTTTAAACTCCTCGTACTCCCCCAGCTGTGCGCTGCCGTCATACTAGGGCTGGACTTCCAATCCCACCTCCAAAGTGTAACCCTAGCATACGGTGGACCCCTCCCCCCACTCACAGTCGACAACCAGCGAAAGTTAAACCGCCCACCGCGTAACACCTGCAGCCTATCCACCCTCAAGGTACCGCCACCTTCCCTGTTCGCTAACCTCACCCCCGACTGCAAACCTGTCGCTACTAAGAGCAGGCGGTACAGCGCTGGGGACAGAGCCTTCATTAGCTCTGAGGTGCAGCGACTCCTGAAAGAGGGCATTATTGAGGGGAGCAGCAGCCCCTGGCGTGCCCAGGTGGTGGTAGTCAAGACCGGCGACAAAAATCGCCTGGTTATCGACTACAGCCAGACCATAAACAGATACACCCAGCTGGACGCATACCCCCTCCCCCGCATATCGGACATGGTCAATGAGATTGCACAATACCGCGTATTCTCGACCATCGACCTCAAGTCGGCCTACCACCAACTCCCCATCAGCCCGGAGGACAGCCAGTACACCGCCTTCGAGGCGAATGGCCGCCTCTACCAATTCCTTAGGGTCCCCTTTGGTGTCACCAACGGGGTCTCGGTTTTCCAACGGGAGATGGACCGGATGGTTGACCAGAACGGACTACAGGCCACTTTCCCCTATCTCGATAACGTCACCATCTGCGGCCGCAACCGGCAGGACCATGACGTGAATCTGGAGAAATTCCTCCGTACGGCCCAACGGCTGAACCTCACCTACAATAAGGAGAAATGCGTGTTTAACACAGCGCGCCTTGCCATCCTTGGCTGTGTAGTAGAGAACGGAGTCATCGGCCCCGACCCCGAAAGAATGCGCCCCCTCATGGAGCTACCCCTCCCCCACTGTCCAAAAGCACTTAGGAGAACCCTGGGGCTTTTCGCCTACTATGCCCAATGGGTACCCAATTATGCGGACAAAGCCAGACCCCTCCTGAAAACCACATCCTTCCCCCTCACGGAAGAGGCGTGCGCGGCCTTCTCCCTCATTAAGGGAGACATAGCCAAGGCCACAATGCACGCAGTGGATGAGTCAATCCCCTTCCAAGTGGAGAGCGATGCATCCGACTTCGCCCTAGCCGCTACCCTTAACCAGGAGGGTAGGCCGGTAGCCTTCTTCTCAAGGACCCTACAGGGCCCCGAGACCCGACACTCGTCGGTCGAGAAGGAAGCCCAGGCAATTGTGGAGGCAGTACGGCGCTGGAGGCACTACTTGGCAGGCAAACGATTTACCCTCCTCACCGACCAACGCTCGGTTGCCTTCATGTTTAATAACAAGCTGAGGGGCAAGATCAAGAACGACAAAATCTTGAGGTGGAGAATCGAGCTTTCCACCTATGATTATGAGATCTTGTACCGGCCCGGTAAACTGAACGACCCCCCTGATGCTCTTTCACGCATTACATGCGCCAGCGCGCAAAGTGATAGACTTCAGACCCTCCACAATGACCTCTGCCACCCCGGAGTCACCAGACTCTACCATTTCATTAAGGCCCGCAACCTGCCATACTCCATCGAGGAGGTCAGGACCATGACCAGGAACTGCCAGATCTGTGCTGAGTGCAAACCGCACTTCTATAAGCCGGACAGAGCAAGCCTGATCAAGGCCACCCGCCCCTTCGAGCGTCTGAGCATCGACTTCAAGGGGCCCCTACCGTCATCCGACCGTAATGTGTACTTCCTCAACATCGTTGATGAGTACTCCCGTTTCCCCTTTGCCTTCCCCTGCCCAGACATGACCAGTAACACGGTCATTAAATGCCTGAACAAACTCTTCGCCTTGTTCGGGTTCCCGAACTATATACATAGTGACCGGGGCGCCTCCTTCATGAGCGAGGAACTCCGTCAGTTCCTATTGGAGAGGGGTATTGCAGCAAGCAGGACCACCAGCTACAACCCCCGAGGGAACGGCCAGGTGGAAAGAGAGAACGCGACGGTATGGAAGGCCACCCTCTTAGCCTTAAAGTCTAAGGGCCTCCCAACCTCCCGCTGGCAAGAGGTCCTCCCGATTGCGCTGCACTCCATCCGGTCACTACTTTGCACTGCCATTAACACCACCCCCCATGCTCGAATGTTTGTCTTCCCCAGGAAGTCGACTACGGGAACCACCCTACCAACCTGGCTGACCTCTCCGGGACCCGTCTTGCTGCGAAAGCACGTGAGGGCCCATAAAACGGACCCCCTGGTCGAGAAGGTGAACCTCCTGCACGCCAACCCCCAGTACGCCTATGTGGCTTACCCAGACGGACGGGAGGACACTGTCTCCTTACGAGACCTCGCACCCTCACCCCCCCCTCCCAACCCCCCGAGTCCAGCCGAGGTAGACGGCATGCCGGAACCCCACGAGCCTTTGCCGACTACGCAGACACCAGCTTTAACACCGGATAATGTAACACCGCCGCTGCGACGATCGGAGAGGCTAACGAAGCCTCCGGACAGACTGACATACCAGAGCTGGTAATACACTTCACCCCGCCGGACTCTAATCTAAACAAGGGGTGAATGTGGTAAACCACTGTTATAGTTATCACTGTATATTGTTCTCACTGTTCTCACTGTCACATCACTACACGAGGTCGCCTCTTGTCGCACTGTTATACCTGGGCTGACCACCTCCGACTCCGCCCATTACCTGCCCAGGTATAAAGGTAGCTGACTGGCTAGTATTCCTCCCTGTTGGATCGGATCACCCACGAGGGTGGGCTCTGTTATTTAGCCAATAAAAACCTTCAGTTACGTTCTTAACTCGTCGCCTTTTATTGGACTAATTGATAGGCATATCAAGTATCATCTGCAAACTTTGATATGTTACACTCGGTCCCCTCCTCCAAATCGTTAATATAGATTGTAAAGAGTTGGGGACCCAGCACTGACCCCTGCGGAACACCACTAGTTACTGATTGCCAGTCTGAGAATGAACCATTTATCCCAACTCTCTGCCTTCTGTTAGATAGCCAATCCTCTATCCATGCCAGAATATTACCCCCAATCCCGTGATTTTTTATCTTAAGCAATAATCTTTTGTGTGGCACCTTGTCAAATGCCTTTTGGAAGTCTAGATACACTACGTCCACTGGTTCCCCTTTATCCACCCTATACGTTACTTCCTCAAAGAACTCCAGCAAATTTGTCAAACATGACTTCCCCTTCATAAAACCATGCTGACTTTGTCCTATTAAATTATGATTATCCAAATGTCCTGTTACTGTCTCCTTAATAATGGACTCCAAAATTTTACCTACCACAGATGTTAGGCTAACCGGTCTATAGTTTCCAGCCTTCTGTCTACTGCCCTTTTTAAATAAGGGTGTTACATTAGCAGTTTTCCAGTCTGCCGGGACCATTGCCGAGTCCTGTCATGCTTTGTGCTGTTCCCTACAACACTAACTACCAAAGTCTACAAAAATCAGGCTTCTCCACCCAAACCAAAGTCCTGCTGCCTCTCCCCACTTCCTCCTGCCACCTCTCTCACTACTCGACCTTCCCCCTCCCCACTTGCTACTCCCTTCTGCCAACTCTCACCAGACGGTCCCGCCCCCACCTGTCCCAGCTGCCTGTACCTTTCCTCCTACCCCCACAGCCAACCATATCTTTATAGCTCAGCTCCTGACCATGACTTAGGAACAGGCTTTAAGACATTTAAACATCCTTACAATCTTAATAAGAATGCAATAAGGCTTTAAAGAACTTTGAGTTAGTTCCTGAATCATGGCTGGAAAAGCAGCTATCAGGCTTTCCTATGTGCAGAGGTGGGAAACCTCTGTTATTTTATGCATAAACTGTGCATTATACAGACAGTTGGCAATTACAGTGTGTGAGTTTTAGGGGTAATAGTAGAAAGTGACCTGAGTTTACAGACTGAGTGTCTGATTGAATTATAAAATTATTAATGTATTTTTTTGTCGTAGCCACTGTAGAAAATTGTTCCAGTAAATTGTACCAACAGTTCCTGGTTTGTGACACAGGATTGTCACGTCGCTTGGAAACCTAGCTTACTTTCCCAATACTATCAGACTACTTGGCTAATCTCCAATACTTCTACATGTATCCACCCTGCCTACAGCCTAAAACATCTCACTTACCACCTTCCTGTGCATCCTCAACCGCAAAATTTGCATGTATCATCACAGACTTCCTGCAACACTCCTAAACAATAGTTCCTGTCACTTGTAGTCAAATGGAATTTTATTCTAACCTTGATAAATTTACAACTGATTGAGTCATTCTTCCCACCTGATTGATTCCCAACCCTGGTCCTTCCAGAGTGAATTGCACTTTCTCAGGACCTTCACCAGACCAAGGAGAAGTGAATCAAAATAAACTCAAAAGAATTGAACAGCTCCAAGCTAAGCTTACATACAAGAAAGTTGAAACTTCTTAAACAATGATTCTTACACTTTCTACCTTTTACAAACGGCACTCTTTCTCACTAATGCAAAAACAACCTACAGATTGTCTGTTTCGGTTTCCTATGTTTAATAAGCATACCCTTTCTGCATGTTCTTAATTTGCCTGTCAATCAAACAAAACCAGGGTCTACGATCTGACATCTAAGTGAATCCAAAATGCACGCATACAGAGCAATTACACCGTTTAGCCTTTAAAGCGCACACTAACGTCCCTGTTCTTATAGAACAGCCCACCCTGTAGCTTAAAGTGAGTCACACAATCCGAGACTGACTAGCGTGCGCATTTGTACTTTCATTGAAACGTTCACAATGCCGAGCTAATCTAGCCCTATCACATTACAATTCAAAAGATTTTCGCTATGCAACGTGCACAATGTTTTGACGTACACATCATATTCCCGTCTATTAGCCTTCCACCCAAACCATTCCGCTTCCGCTATTCTTCTTAACACAATAGTGACAGGTAGATTCGACAGCCGCACTCTGCTCCACCAATCCGAATCTCCAATACACATTGCTTACCTTTCCAGGTGTACTTGACCCGACTTTTACTGCGTGAAATCCACTGAGGAAATTCTCATCTTGCCAGACGGAAGTTCGAACGACCGAGGTACAAAGATCTGTTTTGCTTGTGATACCTGTAGTTAATGCACTTTTGCTCAAATAAATGATCTAATTAATCGTCTAAACGAAATCAATAATATTAGAAATATTTATCATTGCCTCCTGATGTGATCTATCAATTTTTTTTATGTTGTGTAATGATGGAATGTACTAGGGTCACGGATTTTAAATGAGGCGCCTTTTGAGCTCTTGAATTTTCTTTGAATTTTGGATCTAATTTTAAGAAAGATTAAAACAAAAAGGAGGAACAACAGGTGGTCGATATTCAGCTACTTTCCTCTTTGCAGCTAGTTTGGTGAACGGTGCAAGTTTTGCAGAATGTCTATTTGAAAGACACGGAGAATACATTGGGAGGGAGATGGCATTTTGCACGGTTGGGTCATTTGGCACTTTCGGGAGGTATTGGGCTAAATGTAACCGCAATTACTGGTGGAGTTAGGCACTTCATCCCGTTCGTTAAACTGAGCGGGCCAAGAAGGTTGATGTATGAGGAGCGTTCGTGGCCATCGAGGTTTTGGAGAAATTGGCTTCGATCGTTTGCTGAATGGATGTTTTTCTTCTCTTAGGGATTGTAGGGCAAAAATAGCACGACCAATGGATAGAGTTTGGATGTTATCATCAGTCAATCCGCCCAGGTGCGCACACATACACACAAACCCACACTGCCCCATCATAGTTTGTGATATTTGTCCGAATTTTGGACCAATCTAAGATTATACCTAATATATTTGGGAAATTTAAATGTAGTCCAATTGTTCCCTTTTCTAAACAGGGCTGACAGAGTGATTGTACAGTGCTGTGTTGTTGCATCAATGTGTGAAGGACTGAGAGCAGTGTTTATGGAAGCAGGTTTATTTTTTTTTACAGCTTAGTGGATATTCCTACATTTTCCTGATTGATACCAGTGAATATGTGGCGCTGCACTTGGGGAGTTCGGGCCAAACGTAGTCTTCAAGTGAAGCGGGTTAGAGAGCGGTGGGATAACGGAACCAGAATATGCCGATGTAATTCACTCCCTATTTTAAAGCTATGCATTCCTTATTTTTATATTTCCATTGTAAATTGTTATGTTCGCATTTAGACCAAGATTATCTATGTAAGCCTGTCTATACTGCACCATACCCTCCTGCCAGTGGAACAAGCTTATGTAAATAGTTTCCATTATAAATGCAAATGTGGAATTTATAATGGCAAACACTGACAGGATTTGTGTGCAACGGAGAAGGAGGGTGAATTAGAGTCAAATCAGGTACATGAAGAGAAATAAAGAGGGAAATAAAGATTGGATTAAGAGAAAGAGATAAAAAAAAGAGACAGAAACGAAAAGTAAGAAAAAAATGTAAATTAAAAATTTGAAATTTTTTAAATCTCCAAGAAGAATTTACTACATGCAGGATAGAGGCTCAAAAGTTTAAATTGTTCCCTTTCTGGGCCAGAGAGGTTGATTGGGATTGCATGAACAATTATCATCTCATTAAAAGGGTACTTGCTATTAGTTATGAGCCCTAACTTTCTGAGGCGAGTTTAATGGCCAATTAATGTGCAAATCCATCAAGTTCTTAAAAATAACAGGAATCTAAGGGCGAGATGCCGTTTGTGCGAGGCAAATGGTGGAGTGACATTAATCGACCAGCAAGTCCTGGAGATGCACAGCTCACGATATAGCTCCTCATCCCCTAACTTGCTGGCCCATTTGTGCATGAATAACGGCGAGCATCGTTAACACGCTATTATTTTTCCAGGGAGATTTGTCTGAAGATGGTATCTATAATGGCCCAGAAATTCAGGTCGGGGGCTTCCCGCAGGTGCAAGCCCCCGACCTGCACTTACCTACCGCGCCGGCCATTGAGCTGTGGGCCTGCGTGGGATTCCGATCCTGGGCCTCCTCCAACTGCCGGCTCACAGTGCTTGCTTATCCCAGGGGCGCAGTTAGTTCGATGCATCTCCTGGGATCACGTGGGCCATGGAGAGCCAATGGTAGCAGGGAATGCTTCATTCATAAGTTTGACAGACCTGTCAAACCTATAAATACTATAAGCCCCAAAAATCACTAAATCTTCAAATACTTTTTTTTTTAATTACATTTTTAAAATAAACCATAAATTACATGAAATAACTATTTTCAACAATAATTTAAATTTTTGAAATAAATAATTACATTTTCTAATGGGGCTAAAAATAAACTTACCTTTCTTTAAAGTATTTAAAAATAATAAACCTGTGGAAAAAATGTTTTAATTTTAATTAATTCACCACTTACCTTGTTAAAAGCAGGCCTTGCGCCTGCTTTTTAAAAGTGTAACTCCTGGAGACTTACCCTCCCAGGAAAACCTGGAAAAAAAACGTAAGTTCGATGCGCACGCGCTGCCTCTCCTGTGCATGCGTTTCACCTCTGAACCCCTTCTTTCAGGGGAATGGAAGTGCCGGTTTCCCGCGCATGCGCAGTGCATGCATGAAACCGGCACTTCCATTGGGCTTACGGGTGAGTACCCTGTGCGTACTCACCCATGGAGACCCGAAGTTCTGGGCCAATGGCCCAGAAATTCGGGTCCCAACGCGTGAGTATGCACTGGGTACTCACGCGTAGGCCCAACAAAAGTGCCGGTTTTGTGCATGCACTGCGCATGCGCGGGAAACCGGCACTTCCATTCCCCTGAAAGAAGGGGTTGACAGGTGGAACGCGTGCGCCGGAGAGGCAGCGCGTGCGCATCAAACTTATGTTTTTTTTTGCAGTTTTCTCCGGGAGGGTAAGTCTCCAGCAGTTACACTTTTAAAAAGCAGGCGCAAGGCCTGCTTTTAACAAGGTAAGTGGTGAATTAATTAAAATTAAAACATTTTTTCCACAGGTTTATTATTTTTAAATACTTTAAAGAAAGGTAAGTTTATTTTTAGCTCCGTTAGAAAATGTAATTAATTTTTTCAAAAATTAAAATTATTGTTTAAAATAGTTATTTCATGTAATTTATAGTTATTTTAAAAATGTGATTTTAAAAAAAAGTATTTGAAGTTTTAGTGATGTTTTGGGGCTTATAGTATTTATAGGTTTGCCAGCTCTTCCTGTCAAACTTATGAATGAAGCATTCCCTGCTAACATTGGCTCTCCATGGCCCACGTGATCCCAGGGGACGCATTGAACTAACTGCGCCCCTGAAATACGTAAGCACTGCGCGCCGGCATTTGGAACAGGCCCAGGATTGGAATACCACGCGGGCCCACAGCTCAACGGCCGGCGCGCTAGGTAAGTGCAGGTCGGGGGCTTACACCCGTGGGAAGCCCCCGACCCGAATTTCTGGGCCAATACCACAAAGTCAAACTGATACTAATCACATCTCCAACTGGCGCCACTGACATTCTGGTGAACTTGCATTTCTTGCAAAAAGGAATGAATGTAAACGTCTATATTTTTTTCTTGATGGGACTGTGATGGTGGAAAAGAATGCTAGCAGTTCATTTGCACATGCAACCATTTAAATTTTGCTGTATGAAAGACGGCTGATTTTCTTGGCCCAGAGTGCGTCAAAAATCTAGAGAATAAGCACATGACAGAGGATGGAATAGAAGGGTATGCTGATAGGGTTAGGTGACGAGGGGTGGGAGGAGGCTCGTGTGGAGTTTAAACGCCGTCATAGAGCATTTGGGCCAAATGGCCTGTTTCTGTGCTGTAGACTTGATGTAACACAAGGAATATAAATAGTAAAAGGGTAGTCAAAGGAATGATGGGGCCTATTAGGGACCGAAAAGGAGATCTTCTGGTGGAGGCAGAAGGCATTGCTGAGATATTAAATGAGTACTTTGCATCTGCCTTCACAAAAGAAGAGGATGCTTCCATTGTCACATTAAAGGAGGAGGTTTTAGAGAAATAGGGCACAATAAAAATAGATAAAGAGGAGGTACCTAAAAGGTTGGGAGCGCTCAAAGTAGAAAAGTTACCTGGTCCAGGTGGGGTGCATCCTTGGTTGCTAAGGGAAGTAAGGGTGGAAATAACGGCGGCTCTGGCCACAATCTTCCAATCCTCCTTAGATATGAGAGTAGAGCCAGAGGATTGGAGGATTGCAAATGTTACACCCCTGTTCAAAAAACGGGAGAGGAATAAACCCGGCAACTACAGGCCAGTCAGGCTAATGTCGATAGTGGGGAAACTTTAAAAGACAATAATCTGAGACAAAATTAATTGGCAGTTGGAAAAATATGGGTTAATAAATGAAAGCCAGCATGGATTTGTTAAACATAGAAACATAGAAACATAGAAGATAGGAGCAGGTGTAGGCCATTTGGCCCCTTGAGCCTGCTCCGCCATTCAATGAGATCATGGCTGATCATCCAAATTCAGTACCCTGTTCCTGCCTTCTCTCCATATCCCTTGATCCCTTTAGCCTTAAGAAATATATCTAACTCCTTCTTGAATATATTTAATGAATTGGCCTCTACTGCCTTCTGTGGTAGATAATTCCACAGGTTCACCACTCTCTGGGTGAAGAAATTCCTCCTCATCTCGGTCCTAAATGGCTTACCCCTTATCCTTAGACTGTGACCCCTGATTCTGGACTCCCCGACCATCAGGAACATCCTTCCTGCATTTAGTCTGTCTAGTCCTGTTAGAATTTTATAAGTTTCAATGAGATCCCCTCTCATTCTTCTAAACTCAATGGCAAATTGTGTTTGACTAACTTGATTGAGTTATTTGATGAATTAACAGAGACAGTTAATGCGGGCAGTGCAGTTGATGTTGATCAAAGGCGTTTAATAAAGTACCACCGAATAAACTTGTGGATACAAAATTAGCTAAGGGACAGAAATCAAAGAGTAGCCTGTTTCTCTCTCCACGGATGCTGCCTGGCCTGCTGAGTTTTTCCAGTGTTTTCTGTTATTATTTTGGATTTCCAGCATCCGCAGTATTTTGCTATTGTATTAGTAGTTGTGAAAGGTTGTTTTTCGGACTGGAGGGAAGTTTGCAGTGGTGTCCCCCAGAGGTCGTTATTAGGACCACTGCGCTTTTTGATATATAATTGTAAAGTCTGTGGGTTGTTTAGTTAATTAATGCACAGACTCCAAGAGTAACTTAAAACAGGACTTTACTATTCGAAGGTCAGGGCGAATCTGCCCAATAATTCCTGACACAGCACTTATATACCGGTGTGGTCACCGTCGGTATTACAGTATACAGAAGCCAACAAAGTAGTGCAACACCTAAAGTAGTTCTCTTAAAGGTGGACGGTTACATACAATAGTTCTCTTAAAGGTAGACGGGTACATACACTACAATCCTCCCTTTTTAGCTTACAACATACTGATTCCCCATTAAACATACATTATAACATATATACAACTTTATGCAAGACAGTTCACAGATTCAGTCTCTCTGGAGGTTTCCGGACTCTGTCCGGATAACGCCTCGGTGGTGTCGTAACTCCCGGTGGGGTAGCAGGTGCTTCTGGCAAGGTCGATTCGGCTTGAAGGACAGTGTCAGGTTCATCTGATTCCAGTATTACCAGATCGGAGGTAGGTGTTCTGGGTATCTCTGTCTCAACATTAACCGTGTAAGGTGGTGGAGTAGATTGGCCATTTGTGGCTGACCCTATGATCTGGTCAACATGGCGCCTTATTATACTGTCCCCAATGTCCACCGTATACATCAACGGCCCTAGCCTTTTTCCAATAGTTCCAGGCTGCCATTTCTCGGTACGGTAGTCCTGGGCCAAAACTTGTTGACCTATCTGAAAAGATCTAGTTGGCCTTTCATTCATGCCCTGGAATTGCCGGTTCTCTACGTCCCTTCTGACGTTTGGCTTAAGCAAATCCAGCCGGCACCTTAGTCGTCTATTAAAAAACATCATGGCGGGAGTTTGATTTGTGACCGCATGTGTTGCATTCCTGTACGCCAACAAGAAGCTATCCACCTTATGTTGTAAGTTAATGGCTTCATTACCCATGGCCTTTATGGCCTTCTTGAAGGTCTGGACAAACCTTTCAGCCAATCCATTGGAGGCGGGATGGTATGGGGCTGACGTGTAGTGCTTAACCCCATTGCTCTTTAAGAATTTCTTGAATTCTTCGGACACAAATTGCGGTCCATTATCAGAACAGATCTGTTCCGGCAGCCCATTCCTAGCAAACATGGTCCTTAACACTGTGATGGTTTTTTCCGTGGTGGTGGTGGACATCTTTATTACCTCCGGCCACTTGGAGTGTGCATCCACCGCTATTAGAAACATTGAGTCCATAAATGGACCAGCAAAGTCGATGTGTACCCTTTGCCAAGGAGATGAGGGCCACTCCCATGGATGCAGAGGAGCCTGTGGTGGCGCGTTTTGGACCTTCTGGCATCCTAGACCGCTCTTAGTGATTTCTTCGATGTCTCCATCAATGCCTGGCCACCACACGAACGCTCTTACTAGGTTCTTCATTTTCACTCCACCCAGATGTCCCTCGTGCAGCTCCTTTAACACCTTCTGTTGAAGTTTGGGTGGAATCACCACTCTAGATCCACACATCAGGGTTCCTCGACACACTGACAGCTGTTCTTTTCTCTGCGAAAATGCTGGCAGCGTTGGTTCGCCCTGTGCTGGCCATCCCTCCACCGTTAAATCATAGACTCGTGAGAGAGTCGGGTCATTTCTTGTTTCGTTTTCGATCATCGAATTTGTTACTGGTAGACATTCCACTATGGATGAGTGGAACATCTCTACCGGGTCCACTGTAGTCGCTTCTTCTACTATCGGCAATGGCAAACGCGATAACCCATCAGCATTTCCATGCTGTTTGGACCTTTTGTATTCGATGTCATATTGATGTGCCCCAAGTAACACGGACCACCTCTGTAACCTTTGCACTGTCATGGTGGAAACGGCCTTGTTAGGGTTGAATATGGACACCAACGGCTGGTGGTCTGTCAGTAATGTGAACTTCTTGCCCTGCAGGTAATGATTGAATTTCTTTACGCCCCACACAAGGCTGAGGGCCTCCCTATCTATTTGAGCATAATTTCGCTCCGCGGAGGTCAATGATCGGGACGCGAATGCCACTGGCCTTTCCGAGCCATTTGGTAACTTGTGTGAAAGTACTGCTCCAATTCCATAGGGGGAAGCATCACAAGCTAGACGAAGAGGTGACGTTGGGTTGAAATGAGCCAACACTTCTTCAGAGGTAATCAACGCCTTGCTTCTGCGAAAGGCCTTTTTACATTCCTCACTCCACTTCCATGGTACTTCTTTCCGCAACAGAGCATTCAGCGGATGCAGCACCGTGGATAGATTCGGCAGAAACTTGTGATAATAATTAATCAACCCCAAGAATGATCTTAACTGTGATACGTTTTCCGGAGCGGGGGCCTTCACGACAGCTTCTATCTTGTCAGGTGACTTGTGCAGCCCCTCTCGGTCAATGACATGACCGCAGTACGAGATCCGTTTTTGGAAGAACTCACATTTCTTGCGATTAACTCGAAGGCCATATTCCTTCAACCTAGTGAGCACCAGTTTCAAATTTGTGAGGTGTTCTTCCTCGTCTTCTCCCGTAATCAGGATATCGTCTAAGTAACACTGCGTGCTTGGAATTCCTTGTAATACCTGCTCCATGGCCCTCTGCCAAATTGCTGGAGCCGAAGCTACCCCAAAAACCAGTCTATTATAACGATACAAGCCTCTGTATGTGTTGATGGTGAGGTACTGACGTGACTCTTCCTCGACTTCCATTTGTAAGTATGCCTGTGCCAGGTCTATCTTGGTGAAGTGTTTCCCTCCAGCCAACGAAGCAAAGATATCTTCAATCCGCGGAAGCGGGTATTGTACCGTGTGAAGCACCGGATTCACTGTGATCTTGAAGTCTCCGCAGATGCGGACCTTCCCCGGTCCCCCTGGCTTGTTACTTTGTGAAGACTTCATGACGGGAACAATGGGCGTGGCCCACCCTCTCCAGTCCACTTTTGACAGTACCCCTGATCGTTCAAGTTCTTCCAGTTCTGCCTCCACAGCAGGTCGTATCGCGTAAGGTACCGATCTGGCTTTGAAAAATTTTGGGCTTGCATGTTCTGCAATCTTAACCTTTGCCTTAATTCCTCGCAGTGTTCCCAGTCCTTGCTGGAATACCTCTTTAGCTTCGTCCAATATTCTGGACAACCGTTCAGGTTTGACATCTTCCTTTCCGGAATCTACCGTCATGGTGTTTAGAGAATGCCAGTCTATCTTTATTTTCCTGATCCACTCCCGTCCCAGAAGTGGTGGACTTCCCTCAGGCAACACATACAGGTCCATCCTTTGGTGATCTTTGTCCTTGTATCTCACCTTGACTTCTATCTTTCCGATGGGGTATACTTTGTGCCCCGTGTATGTCTGCAATACTAGTTCCGTATCCCGTAGGGGAATATGCTTGAATAACTTTTTATAATCATGCTTATTCATGACCGTCAACGCCGATCCGGTGTCCACTTCCATTTTCACTTGGACTTTTGCAATCTGTAGTGTGATCCAGATAGCTTGTCGGTCAGCTTCATTACTCACATTGTGAATTCTCAGACTATCCAGTTCCTTGCAGTTGGAGTGTGAGTCCGAATTCTGTTCTTCCGGACTCTTCCTAGTCACCTCATGTACCTTTCTGTACCTCTTTTGTGGTGACTCATTATTGTTGGTCTTCTTTCCTGACCGGCATACCTTAGCTATGTGACCGAACTTGCCACATTTCCTACATTCCTGGTTCTTAAACCAGCATTGGTTCTGGTCGTGTGTTGTCTTCCCACAACGATAGCATTTTGTTGTTGTCGAGGTAATTTGATCCACACTGAGTGCCGCTGTCTTTAGCTGCATTTCCGCAGTTCCCTTCGCTGCGGCTTCGTGCGATGCTGCAATAAGGACAGCCCTGTCAAGTGTAAGGTCGTTCTCTTCGAGTAGTCACTTTTGCGTTCCTTCCTTTGCCAATCCACACACAAACTTGTCTCGCAATGCCTCTGTCAGATTCCCTCCAAACTGGCAGTGTTTCGCTAGCCTACGCAGTTCAATCAGGTACTCCGCGTTGCTTTCCTCTTTCCGTTGCGTTCTCGCGTAAAATTTGGATCGTTCCACTAACATCAGTGGTGCGGGGTTAAAGTGATCCTTCAGAACAGCCACAATATCCTCGAAAGTCTGATCCGCCGGTTTAGCCGGTGATAGTAGATGCTTCAAGAGCCCGTATGTCTTCGCGCCCATCGAGTTTAGCAAGGTTATAGCTTTGTCATCTTCTTCTATTTTATTGGCCTCACCATAGATCTCAATGCGTTCCACATACGTGGCCCAGTCTTCTACCTCGGAATTAAAATCGTTGATGTTACCCCGCTTAGGCATCTTCCTCTCTTCCTGATAACACCACGGATTATTTCTTTAAATTTTCTTTTTTTTCAAGATGGCGGTTCCCGCGAAAATGGCGGTTTCACAGAATCACAGAATCACAGAAACCCCACAGTGCAGATAGAGGCCATTTCGGCCCATCGAGCCTGCACCGACACATATCCCACCCGATCCCCGTAACCCCTACACCAACACATATCCCACCCTATCCCCGTAACCCCATGTATTTAATCCCCCTAACACTAAGGGTCAATTTATCATAGCCAATCAACCTAACCTGCACATCTTTGGACAAGTTTCCCGCGCTTATCTTCTCTCCCCGCCCACTTCAATGGCGGTTCCCCGCTTCTGTCTTCTTCTCCGCCTAATGGCGGCTTCCCGCGTTTCTTCCCCTGGCGGGAGGGGTACACTTTCCCCACGGGTGACGGCCGCTGGCTTACAGGTTCACAGCCTGCGCGTCGGCTTCAGTGCTTTCCCTTTTCTCGGCAGGGCAACCGGCGCTGGGTACACCCCGTTGACGGCGAACAGTTTCAGCCGCTGGGCTGGCTCTCGCTCAGTTCCCCTTGCTTGGGCTCTGTCTCTCTCCCACTCGCTCGGCTCTACCGGCGCTGGGTACACCCCGTTGACGGCGAACAGTTTCAGCCGCTGGACTGGCTCTCGCTCAGTCTCCCTTGGTCGGCTCTGCCTCTCCCGCTCGCTCGGCTCCCAATCGCGCCTCCCAGCCCTCTCGCAGTCCGGTGCTTCCCTCCCCGGCTGCGGCTGAGTTTTTATATCTTCCTGCGCCTACACTCCCGGTCGCAGCGCTTCGTGGCTTCGGTCGCTGCCCGGCCTTTTTCACCGGTCGCGGTCTAGCTGTCTCACGACGCCGTTGCGTCCCCAGCCTGTCTGTACCGCGGCTTCCTTGCTCCACGCTGCCCCAGTCTCAGCGCCTCTGGGCCCGACTTCTGTCCGGCTCCTTTCCCCCTCGACCGTGGTCGAGTGCACCGCCCTTATCCTCCGGTTATTCTTTTTACTTTCCCTTACTCACAGTCACCGTGGCCGCCTTGCTTCTCGTGCTGATCGGCTCACTCCTCACCGTGGCAGAAGGGACAGTCAGTGCCTGTTGCTGATGGAAGTCTTTGTCTCTAAATTCTTCCTCCTTTCTAGTTCTGCAGCCTCGAGTTTTTTCCCAGCAGAACGACGAGGGCGGTTCCCTCTTCTCGACGCTCGTTAACTGCTTCGGAAGTATTGTTGCCGCAGGGTACGATCGGACTCGTCGCCACTGTAAAGTCTGTGGGTTGTTTAGTTAATTAATGCACAGACTCCAAGAGTAACTTAAAACAGGACTTTACTATTCGAAGGTCAGGGCGAATCTGCCCAATAATTCCTGACACAGCACTTATATACCGGTGTGGTCACCGTCGGTATTACAGTATACAGAAGCCAACAAAGTAGTGCAACACCTAAAGTAGTTCTCTTAAAGGTGGACGGTTACATACAATAGTTCTCTTAAAGGTAGACGGGTACATACACTACAATAATAATGACCTGGACTTGGGTATACAGATGACACAAAACTTGGAAATGTAGTAAACAATGAGGAGGATAGTGACAGACTTCAGGAGGACACAGACAGATTGGTGAAATGGGCAGACACATGGCAGATGAAGTTTAACGCAAAGAATTTTGAAGTGCTTCATTTTGGTAGGAAGAATGAGGAGAGGCAATATAAACTAAATTCTACAATTTTAAAGGGGGTGCAGGAACAGGGAGATCTGGGTGTGAACGTATACAAATGTTTGATGGTGGCAGGACAAGTTCAGAAGGTTGTTAGCAAGGCATATGGGATCCTTGGCTTTATGAATAGCGGCAAAGGGCTAGATTTTGATTCTGGAGGCGTGTAGGAGGTGGGACTACAACTTTCGGGGTTGTAGTCCCGCCTCCATCGAGTTGCGGCCAATCCACACGATTTTCACTTGATTGACCTTGTTGAGCCCACCCAGCGGGCTCAGCAGGCCAATTAAGGGCCACCCGGCAACAGGTGACATCACAGATTGACATTTCATCTGTCAAGAACTTTTGACAGACGAGATATCAGCGTTTAACACACTGACAATCTGTACAATAAGTTAATTCCTTCCTCTCAGGCTGATTTAGAGATCTCTCCAGAACAGAAAGCTGAATGCTGCAACTTTTGACAGCCCGCGGCCATTCTGCTTTCTGTACAGGTGAGATGAGGGACTCCCGAGACCTGAAGGAAGGAAGACTGTAAAGGTATGTAAAGGTAAGTAAAACTTCTTTAAACACTTTACACACACCAAACACACTTACCTCTTCACTCATGCACCCATCACTCACCTGAACATCTTGAACCCTCTAAATCCTTCAGCCCGACGGCCCACCTCACTAACTTGGAGCCGTCGGGAATCCCACACTTCAGCAATAAAAATAGGGATTAGGCTAAAAACTGCCTGTTAACTACCTGTTAACAGGCAGTAAATTGGCACTAATCCCCTTCCCGCCTCGGGGAGGCGGGTCCCAGTGTGGGTCGGGTATCTGTCTCCTTTGAAACTGGCATGGAGGCGGGTTGGGGGCGGGATGGGTTCGTGCCCCCCCCCCCGATTTTGAGATTTTAACCCTCCACATGCCTCCAATCCCGCCTCCATGGCCCAATGAAAATCCTGCCCATAGAGTACAAAAGCAAAGAAGTTATGCTAAACCTTTATAAAACACTGGTTAGGCCCAGCTAGAGTATTGTGGCCAAGTCTGGGCATCATACTTTAGGAAGGATGTCAAGGCTTTAGAGAGGGTGCAAAGGAGATTTACTAAAATGGTACCAGGGATGAGGGACTTCAGTTATGTGGAGAGACTAGAGAAACTGGGTTTGTTCTCCTTAGAGCAGAGAAGAGTAAGGGGGGATTTGATAGAGGTGTTTTAAATCATGAAGGGTTTTGATAGAGTAAATAAGGAAAAACTGCTTCCAGTGGCAGAAGGGTTTGTAACCAGAGGACACACGTTTAAGGTAATTGGCAAAAAAAAGAGGCAACATGAGGGGGAAAAAAATTATGCTGTGAATTGTTATGATCTGGAACGCACTGCCTGAAAGAGCGATGGAAGCAGATTCAATAATAACTTTCAAATGAGAATTGGATAAATACTTGGAGGGGAATATTTTGTAGGGCTATGGGGAAAGAGCAGGGGAGTGGGACGAATTGGATAACTCTTTCAAAGAGCCGATACAGACACGGTGGGTAGAATGGCCTCCTTCTGTGCTCTATCATTCTATTATTCTATCACCTTCCTGTGTGCAAACTGGCTGCCACTTCTGCCTACATAATAGGAGCAACAACACTTACAAAGTAATTTATTAGATATGAGGCAGTTTAGGATGTCCCAGGGATGTGATGAAATGCTACATAAATGCAATTTAGTTCTTTTTTAAATACCATTTGGTTTTCCTTAAATTCCCATATTCTGGCTGAGTGTCCCTTTACCCTTTTGGCCATTCCAGTGCACCACATGAAAGCCCTCTTTTTAGTTCATGTATATCAAAAGGGAAAGACTGACGTAGCAATTTTTCAAATATTGCAGAGAAAGTCTTAGCCTAGCAATGAAAATTCACAGAATAATAGATCTATCTCAATTTTGTACTATAAAAATAACCTAAAACAACTCGGCTGAATATGTAATAGGCTTTGCAAGTTACAGGAAACTTTCGATTAACCGGCCCCTAAATAACCGGAACGCTCTATCCACTGGCAAAATTCAGGAGTCGGTTCAGGTAACTTTTTTTACTTTTAGTTACTTTTTTTACTCCATTTGTTGCTGTGCAAGGGTGTAGCTGAAGCTGTTGCTAAGCTACAGAGATGCTTGCAACTTGTGCCGATTGTTTTGAAGAGCAACAGGGTTTGTTGCTTTATACGGAGCTCTGAGCTCTGTATCTTTTACTATAGCGTTCGGTTATCCGGAATTGTTGATGAACCGGCAACATGTCGGTCCCGTCTGTGCCGGATACCAGAAAGTTTCCTGTACTAATTTTTACCAAGTGCAGTTTACAAATGCCTACGTGCAGTAACATATATTATCAAGAGAGGGCAGCAGAGAAACCAAAATCATAGTATGATAGCAAAATACTGCAGATGCTGGAAATCCAAAATAACAACAGAAAATGCTGGAAAAACTCAGCAGGCCAGGCAACATCCGTAGAGAGAAAATAGAGTCGACGTTTTGGGTCTTTGAAAAAGGGTTAGACCCGAAACGTCGACTCGATTTTCTCTCCACGGATGTTGCCTGGCCTGCTGAGTTTTTCCAGCATTTTCTGTAACTAAAATCATAGATACTGTTGCGGAAACTCCAGCTTTAGGGTAATTGTGTGTTAAGTGATCCTATCAGTCCGCCAAGTCTGTTGTTCTCCTCCAAGAAAAATGTACGTACTGTACACAATAATTTTTTTTTTTACTGAGAAATGTTACCACAATAAGGAAATCACCCAAAAAGGCCCAGTCTTCATAAAAAAAAAGGGTCTCGGCAAGTATTTATTTTTTCTTTGGGGGAGATAGAAGACTAAGAGGCTTTTATAATTATATAATTTGGGAATGGGCTGTTATCTTGAAATGACGAACATATGTAAATGACGGGCAGAGCAAAGACCAGCTTGTCCATCAAGCCTGCCTAACACTCCTGATGGCTGGAGCATTATGACCAGACCCTACCTACCCAGCCCGCCCCGCAGCCATGTAATATCTCTGTGATATTTGCAACAAACAAATTAGTACGTCCGTACGAAATTCCATTGTGCCATATTTTAACATTTGTTAATACATTTACTTTAATGGGTTAATGAATCAATTTAAATAGTGTGTAAAGGAATTTCATACCAACAGCATGTTTGTTAAAAGCAGAAGTGAAAGTGGTTTCAGCCCTAATGTAAGAAAAAAAAACTTTGCTAAGATTTTTTTCTTTTTCATCAGACAGTGATTTTTTTGACAGAGATAGTGCGAGCTGGGCATGTGAAAATAACTAGATTAAAAAGGGCCCATTATTCTATTGTGACACAATATTAGAATATGTAATACCTGTTAATGGCTCTAACATTTCCTCATTATCTTGATTATCATCCAGGAAATCCATCATTGCAAGAGGTCAATTTCACTCTTCCCACAATGCAAGGACGCGAGCAGCCAACGACTGTGATTGTAACCCAACAATGTGCCCCGATACCAGTAATTATGGAACAACCACGATTGCCCATATGCGTTGGTCCATCTTTTACTGACCATTCTGCACATACAGTTTGTCCTAATCCCACCTGTCGGCGTGACATTATGACTCAGATCACCTACAAAGTAGGTCTCCTGGGTTGGATCATTTTTTTTACAATGCTATTTTTGGGGTAAGTGCTTTGAATTTTTTGTCAGCTTGTGCAATTTATTAATAGTAAATAATTTCCTTGGTATCTTCCTCCAGCCACTCTCCACGCCATTGGACAGGGTTTCTGCTCCTGGCACAGAGTGCTTGCAGATTTTGGCAATGTAACCTTGTGCTATATTCCAAGGCTGGATAACTTAATTCATTATTGCGAGCTTCCGATCTAGTTGGTACCTGCAGACTGGAGCTCACAGCGAAGGGAGGGGCTGCAGCTCATGCCGCCCCTTGACAAGTATGTGGTCCCGTATGGGGGCAAAAATAACACGAGCCTTTATTACGGCTAAAAATTATTTCTAAGTATTTGTCAGCCTTTATGGGGGTGAATAATTGAATCATGCAGCACAGAAGGAGGCCACTTAGCCCAATCGTGCCTGTGCCTGCTCTTTGAAAGAGCCACCATAATAACATAAGAAATAGGAGCAGGAGTAGGCCCTATGGCCTTTCGAACCTGCTCTGCATTCATTAAGATCATGGCTGAACCTCTGCATTAACTCCACTTTCCTGTCCTACCCCCATATCCCATGATTCCCTTAGTGCCCAAGAATCTATCACTCTCAGCCTTGAATATACTCAATGACTGAGCATCCACAGCCCTCTGGGGTAGAGAATTCCAAAGATTCACCGCCCTCTGAGTGAAGAAATTTCTGCTCACCTCAGTCCTAAATGGCCGACCCCTTATTCTGAGACTATGACCCCTGGTTCTAGGCTCTCCAGCCAGGGGAAACAACCTCTCAGCCTCTACCCTGTCAATCCCTCTAAGAATTTTGTACATTTCAATGACATCACCTCTCATTCTTCTAAACTCCAGGGAGCATAGGCCCATTCTACTCAATCTCTCCTCATAGGACAGCCCTCTCATCCCAGGAATCAATCTAGTGAACCTTTGTTGGATCCCCTCTAAGGCAAGTATATCCTTCCTTCGATAATGAGACCAAAACTGTACACAGTACTTAGGTGTGGTCGCACCGAAGCCCTATAAAATTACAGCAAGGCTTCCTAACTCTCATACTCTAACCCCCTACCCCAATCCTTCATTACTCTTCAACCTTCCTACTCTCCTGCCACCATCCCAGGCTTGACTCCCTCTTAGATAAGCCCACAGCTTCCCTCCGTGCCTCTCTTGGCATCCTATGAAGGGCCCATCGAGGCACTCGTCACTGCCACCTTGCGAGCAGCAACCCCAACTGTCCCATCCTACTCTCTCGCCAACTTTCCCACCCAGCGCAGCCACTGGGGGCAAATCTTGCCAATCTCCTCCCCATCCAACTCAACCCCACCCCAGCGCTGACCCTGTGGATGCTGGCAGTGGGGCAACCATCACCGACCCTCTCCGCATCTCCCTCCAGAATGTCTGTTCACTTGCAAAGAAGGCCCTTGCCATCCATGAGCTTATCGTGGATGACTGCATCGATATCATGGCCCTGACGGAAACTTGGTTGAGGGGTGATGACACCTTACCCTTAAATGAAGTCTCCCCACCTGGCTATACCTTCCACTACTTGCCTCGCTCAGACTATCGTGGTGGCAGTGTGGCTCTCATCACCAAATCACACCTTGGTCTGCCCCCCCATTCCTCTGGCAATTTCTCCCCCTTTGAGCATCTCACCTTATTCCACCCCTCTCACCTCTCATTTAAAATTCTTGTTCTCTACCGCCCACCTAAGTTCCATAAAATTGTTATTACTGAGCTATCTTCACTGTTCTCCTCCCTCAGCCTCTGCACCGAACAACTTCTCATCCTCGGTAATTTCAACCTCCATCTCAATTCATCATGCTCTCACTAGCCTCCCATCCTCCCTTAATCTCTCCCTCCATGTAAACTCCCCAAACCATATTCAAGGCCACTCCCTCGACTTTGCCATCTCTCCTGGCCTCGCTACTCCCATCGTGTCACTTGCAGATAAGGCCATCTCTGAACATTTCCTCGTATCACTCTCCACCCACATCCCCCTTCCACCCACCTCCCCCAACCCTACTTCTTTCTGTGTACGCCCTGGAAAAAACTCCCTCCCAACTCTCTTACAACTGCACTTATGAAATCACAACTGTCCAGCCTCTGGCCCTCCATTCACCATGACATTTCTGCAGCTACCGATCTGCTCAACCACACCCTCACCACTATCTTTGATGCCCTAGTCCCTACTAAAACAATGACCCTCTCTCACCCTGGCATTTCCCTGGTACGGCCCTCATCTTCGCTCCCTTAAGTCCAATGGACGCAGACTCGAACGGATATGGCGGACAACTGGTTTAGCCATTCACCGCCAGATCTGGTTCGATCACATAAAGCACTATTGGGCCCTGCTCTCGTCTACCAAAATTGCTCACTATTCCAGAATCATTCTGGAATGCAAAGATAAACCCCGGCTCCTATTCTCTATTGCTAACCGTCTTCTAAAACCCCTCTCCCCTGTCTCCTCCACCCTCACCTCCGATAACAAATGTGAGGAGCTCATGGACTTCTTTGTCTCTAAGATTGAGACTATCTGTTCAGCTGCCTCTGCCACTTCCCTTCCTTCCCCTAGCCCACTGGGCCAAACTTCCTCTAAGGTTCCCCCCTGCCCTAGCCCTGAATTCTCATCTTTCTCCAGTTTCTCTCTGATCTCCCCTCATGACCACTCCATGCTCATCTTGTCCATGAGACCTACCTCCTGCTCCCTCGACCCTATTCCCACCAAACTGCTGACCACCCAACTTCCTTTTCTGGCTCCCATGTTAGCTGATATTGTTAACAGTTCTCTCTCCTCAGGTACTGTCCCTCTCTCCCTCAAATCTGCCATTATCACCCCTCTCCTCAAAAAACAAACCTTGATCCCTCCGTCCTTGCAAACTACCGCCCCATCTCCAACCTCCCTTTCCTCTAAAAAGTCCTTGAACGTGTTGTTGCCTCCAACATCCGTGCCCATCTTTCCTGCAATTCCATGTTTGAATCCCTCCAATCAGGTTTCCGCCCTTGCCACAGTGCCGAACAGCTCTCATCAAAGTCACAAATGACATCCTTTGTGACTGTGACAAAGGTAGACTACCCCTCCTTGTCCTTCTTGACTTGTCTGCAGCCTTTGACATGGTTTACCACTCCATCCTTCTCCGACACCTCTCCACCGTCGTCAAGCTGAGTGGGACTGCCTGGTTCCATTCTCATCTATCTAATCGTAACCAGAGAATCACCTGCAACAGCTTCTCTTCCCACTCCTGCACCGTTACCTCTGGTATCCCCCAAGGATCTATCCTTGGCCCCCTCCTATTTCTCATCTACATGCTGCCCCTTGGCGACATCAGCCGAAAACACAGCGTCAGTTTCCACATGTACACTGACGACACCAGCTCTACCTCATTACCACTTCTCTCGACCCCTCCACGGTGTCTAAATTGTCAGACTGCTTGTCCGACATACAGTTCTGGATGAGCAAAAATTTTCTCCAATTAAATATTGGGAAAACCGAAGCCATTGTTTTTGGTCCCCGACACAAACTCCGTTCCCTAGCCACTGACTACATCCCTCTCCCCCTAACAACTGTCTGAGGCTGAACCACACTTTTCGCAACCTTGGTGTCATATTTGACCTTGAAATGAGCTTCCGACCACATATCCGCAGCATAACAAAGACCGCCTACTTCCACCTCCGTAACATCACCCATCTCCGCCCTTGCCTCAGCTCAACCGCTGCTGAAACCCTCATCCATGCCTTTGTTACCTCTAGACTTGACTATTCCAACACAATCCTGGCTGGTCTCCCACATTCCACCCTACGTAAACTTGAGGTCATCCAAAACTTGGCTGCCCGTGTCCTAACTCGCACCAAGACCTGTTTGTCCATCACCCCTGTGCTCGCTGACCTACATTGGCTCCCGCTTAAGCAGTGCCTCAATTTCCAAATTCTCATCCTTGTTTTCAAATCCCTCCATAGCCTTGCCCCTTCCTATCTCTGTAATCTCCTCCAGCCCCACAACCCCCCGAGATATCTGCGCTCCTCTAATTCTGCCCTCTTGAGGATCCCTGATTATAATCGCTCAACCTTTGGTGGCTGTGCCTTCTGTTGCCTAGGCACTAAGCTCTGGAATTCCCTGCCTAAACCAGTCTGCCTCTCTACCTCTCTTTCCTCCTTTAAGACGCTCCTTAAAACCTACCTTTTTGACCAAGCTTTTGGTCACAGCCCTAATTTCTCCTTATGTGGATCGGTGTCAAAATCTTTGTCTTAAAATACTCCTGTGCAGCACCTTGGGACGTTTTACTACGTTAAAGGCGCTATATAAGCAGTGCATGCCCGCATGCAACAAGACCTGGACGACGTTCTGGCTTGGGCTGATAAGTGGTAGGTAACATTCGCGCCACAGAAGTGCCAGGCAATGACTATCTCCAACAAGTGAGAATCTAACCAACTCCCTTTGACATTCAACGGCGTTGCCATCGCCAAATCCCCCACCATCAACATCCTGGCAGTCACCATTAATCAGAAACTTAACTGGACCAGCCACATAAATACTGTGGCAACAAGAGCAGGTCAGAGGCTAGGTATTCTGCGGCGAGCGTCTCACCTCCTGACTCCCCAAAGCCTTTCCACCATCTACAAGGCACAAGTAAGGAGTGTGATGCAATACTCTCCACGTGCCTGGATAAATGCAGCTGCAACAACACACAAGAAGCTCGACACCATCCAGGACAAAGCAGCCCGTTTGATTGGCACGCCATCCACCACCTTAAACATTCACTCCCTCCACCATTGGCGTACTGTGGCTACAGTGTGTACCATCTACAAGATGCACTGCAGCAACTTGCCAAGGCTTCTTCAGCAGCACCTCCCAAAACTGCGACCTCTTCCACCTAGAAGGACAAGGGCAGCAGGTGCATGGGAACATCACCACCTCCAAGTTCCCCTCCAAGTCTCACACCATCCTGACTTAGAAGTATATCACCGATCCTTCATCATTGCTGGGTCAAAATCCTGGAACTCCCTCCCTAACAGCACTGTGGGAGTACCTTCACCACACGGATTGCAGCGGTTCAAGAAGGCGGCTCACCACCACCTTCTCAAGGGCAACTAGGGATGGGCAATAAATGCTGGCCTTGCCAGCGACACTCACACCCCATAAATGAATATAAAAATACAAGTTGTTGTTGTTGTTGTTGTTAAAGGCTAACATACCATTTGCCTTCCTAATTGCTTGCTGTACCTGCATGTTAACTTTCAGTGTTTTGTGTGCAAGGACACTCAAATCCCACTGAATTCCAACATTTACCAGTCTCTCACCTTTTAAAAAATATTCTGCTTTTTGATTCTTTCTACCAAAGTGGATCATTTCACACTTCCCAACATTATACTCCATCTGCCACCTTTTTGCCCAATTATTTAACCAGTCTATTTCTCTTTACAACCTCTTTCCTTCCTCCTTACAGCTTACTTTTGCACCAAGCATTGTATCATCAGCAAACTTGACATATTACTCTTGGTCCTTTCATCTAAGTCAGTAATATAGATTGTAAATCGCTGAGGCACAAGCACCTCATTAGTTACAGTCTGCCTGAACTGACTCGTTTATTCTTACTCTCTGTTTTCTTTCTGTTAACCAATCCTCAGTCCATGCTAATATATTATCCCAACCCCATGAGGCCTAATCTTGTGCAATAACCTCTTGTGTGGCACCTTATTAAATGTCTTCTGAAAATCCAAGTATACTACATTCATTGGGTCCCCCTTATCTACCTTGCTAGTTACTCCCTGAAAAAACTCTAATAGATTTGTCAAACATGATTTCCCTTTCATAAAGCTGTGTTGACTCTGCCTAATCATATTGTGATTTTCCAAATGCCCTTTTACCACATCCCTAACAATAGATTCTAGCATGTTTCCTACTACTGAGGTCAGGCTAACTGGCCTGTAGTTCTGTTTTCTCTCTCCCTCCTTTCTTGAACAGAGGGGTTACATTTGCTACCTTCCAATCCATGGGGACCGTTCCAGAATCTAGGGAATTCTGGAAGATCAAAACCAATGCATCCACTATCTCTGTAGCCACCTCTTTTAAAAACCTAGGATGTAAGCCATCAGGTCCAGGGGATTTGTTAGCTTTTCTTCCCATTAATTTTTTCAGTACTTTTTCTTTACTAATATTAATTACTTTAATTTCCTCACTCTCATTAGACCATTGATTCCCTACTATTTCCAGTATGTTCTTTGTGTCTTCTACTGTGAAGACAAGACACAAAATATTTGTTTAACGTCTCTACTATTTCCTTATTTCCCATTACAATTTCTCCTGTCTCTGCCTCTAAAGGACCCATGTTTACTTTCACTAACCTCTTCCTTTTTACATATTTGTAGAAGCTCTTACAATCTGTTTTTATATTTCTTGCTAGTTTACTCATATTCTATTTTCTCCCTCTTTGTCAATTTCTTGGTCATCTTTTTCTGATTTTAACACCCTCGCAATCCTCAGGCATACTACTCTTTTTGGCAACATTGTAATCCTCTTCTTTTAATCTAGTACTATCCTTAACTTCTCTAGTTAGCCATGGCTGTACCACTTTAAATGTTTGCCATTGCTTATCTACCATCAAATCTTTTAATCTAATTTACCAATCTACCTTAGTCAACTCACTCCTCATACCTCCGTAATTGGCTTTGTTTAAATTCAAGACCTTAGTTTTGGACTTAACCACATCACTCTCAAACTCAATATGAAAGTCTATCATATTATGATCACTCTTCCCCAGAAGCTCCTTTACTGTAAGATTACTAATTAACCATGTGTCATTTCAAAATACTAGATTAAAATAGCCTGTTCCCTAGTTGTTTCCTCAAAATATTGTTCTAGAAAACTGTCTCAATTGCATTCCATGAACCCCCCCTCCAAGCTACTTTTGCCAATTTGGATTGCCAGTCTATATGAAGATTAATAAAGTCCTGTACGATTATTGTATTAGCCTTGACATGCTCCTCTAATTTTCTGATTTATACTCTGTCCGACACTATGATTACTGTTAGGGAGCCTATAAACTACTCCCACCAGTGTTTTCTGCCCTTTGATATTTCTTAGCTCCACCTATACTGATTCTACGTCCTGATTTTCTGATCTAAGATCGTTTCTCACTACTGCCTTTATCTCATCATTTATTACCAGAGTTACCCACCTCCTTTTCCATTTTTCCTATCTTTTCTAAAAAGTCAAGTATCCTGCAGTATTTAGTTCCCAACTTTGGTCACCCTGCAACTATGTCACAGTAATGGTTAATAGATCAAACCAATTTATCTCTCTGTGTGCCATTAAATCATCTATCTTGTTATGAATGCTTTGTGCATTCAGATATAGCAGCTTTAATTTTAACTTTTTACTATTTTTCCCTGATGTGGCCTTAGTTGCTAATGCCCTTTTACTGTTGTTAAACTCTTTGTTCCTTCCTGACACAATCTGCTTGATTTTACCCAAATCACTACTCTGCTCTACAGCCTTGACTTTTCTCTTCAGACTTATAAATTTACCCTTATCTGAACCCAAACCTATCCAATTAGTTTCACTCCCCTGTGGAAAGCTGAAACCTAGGGAAGAGAAACCAAATGTGGAATCTGTGGGCAAGTGACGGAGTGGCATGGATTTTTACCTCCATTTGATGGCAGGTTTTGTGGAGCTGCTGCTGCATGAATCTTATGTGAGGATAAACTACCGAGAGGACTTAAAGATAACTGTCTGCGTGTGGGGTCAAAAAATGGAGCCTATAAAAATGCTGTCAATATTTCTATTCCATACTGCAATTTTTCTAAAGGCTGCCTGGGGCACAACAAGAGGCTGACAAAACCCAATGCCTGTAGACATGAGACAGGGTAATGGGGTCTATGGTCAACTGATGGAATGGTGCAGCACCTAAAGCAGCCATGTTATGGCTGGTGACATGGAGGTGCTGCTGTGCGAGGCGGGATGCCTTGTTTTGGCACTTCAGGTACCCTCCCTGGAGGACAGCAGTGCAGCATGCGGAGGGAGGACTTGACCTTGGCTGTCATGAGCAGTGCCAATCCTAAGGTGCCAGTTGTTGTTTATTTATTTTTTACAGTAAATGCAGTTGGCTCCTTGCTGACCTTGAGCCTGCAGTCAGGCAATGTGCCAGGGCCTGTAGGTGCGGCTGGTGGTATAATAGCTGTTGTGGGCAGTCCAATTCTTGTGTCGGGCGATCTCCCTTGCATGGCTTCTTGCACCTTGTACCACTTCAACCATAAAATACTCCGAGTGGGCCAGTTCAAAACCAATCTCCACAATGTCAACAATAACAGCTTGCATTTATATAGCGCCTTTAATGTCGTAAAACATCCGAAGGCGCTTCACAGGAGTGTTATCACACAAAACTTGACACCGAGCCAAATAAGGAGATATTAGGAAAAGTGACCAAAAGCTTGGTCTAAGAGGTAGATTTTAAGGTAGTGTCTTAAAGGAGGAGAGAGAGAGGCGGAGAGGTTTAGGGAGGATATTCCACAGTTTAGGACCTAGTCAGATGGAGGAACGGGCACCAATGGTGGGGCAAAAGAAATCAGGGTGCACAAGAGGCCAGAATTAGCAGAGTTGTTGGAGGTTTATAGGGCTGTAGGAGTTTACAGAGATAGGGAGGGGCGAGGCCATGGACTGATTTGAACACAATCATAGAATCATACAGCACAGAAGGAGGCCATTCAGCCCACCGTGCCTGAAGAGCAATCCAATTTGTCCCACATCCCTGCTTTTTCCCCATAGCCGTGCAATGTTTTCCACTTGAAGTATTTATCCAATTCCCTTCTGAAAGTTACTATTGAATCTGCTTCCACCACCCCGTCAGGCAGTGCATTCCAGATCATAGCAATTAGCTGTGTAAAAAAAATTATCCTCATGTCTCCTCTGGTTCTTTTGCCAATTACCTTAAATCTGTGTCCTCTGGTTACCGACCCTCCTGTCAATGGAAACAGTTTCTCCCTATTTACTCTATCAAAACCTCTCATAATTTTGAACACCTCTATCAAATCTCCCCTTACTCTTCTCTGCTCTAAAGAGAACAATCGCAATTTCTCTAGTCTCTCCACATGACTGAAGTCCCTCATCCCTGGTACCATTCCAGTAAATCTCCTCTGCACCCTCTCCAAGGCCTTGACATCCTTCCTAAAGTGTGGTGCCCAGAATTGAACACAATACTCCAGGCAGGGCCTAACCAGTGTTTTATAAAGGTTTAGCATAACTTCCTTGCTTTTGTACTCATGCCTCTATATATAAAGCGAAGGATCCCATATGGATTTTTAACCACCTTATCAACTTGTCCTGCCACCTTCAAAGATTTGTGTACATAAACCCTCAGGTCTCTCTGTTCCTACACCCCCTTTAAAATTGTACAATTTAGATAATAATGCCTCTCCTCATTCTTGCTTCCAAAATGTATCACTTCGCACTTCTCCGCGTTAAATTTCATCTGCCATGTATCTGCCCACCTCACCAGTCTGTCTATGCCCTCCTGAAGTCTGCTACTATCATCCTCACTGCTTACTACATTTCTGATTTTGTGTCATCTGCAAACTTTTAAATTATACCCAATTTCAGATCATCAATATATATCAAAAAAGCAGTGGTCCTAATACCAACCCCCGTGGACACAACTTTATACTTCCCTCCAGTCTGAATAACAACTGTTCACTACAACTCTCTGCTTTTTGTTTTGCAGCACTTTAGTATTCACGCAGTCACTGCCCCTCTAATCCCGTGTGCTTTAATTTTGCTAATAAGCCTATTATGTGGTACTTTATCAAACGCCTTTTGAAAGTCCATATACACAACATTAATCGCACTATCCTCATCAACCCTCTCTGTTCATCAAAATACTGAATCAAGTTTGTCAGACATGATTTGCCTTTAACAAATCCGTGCTGGCTTTCAGTTATTAACCAACGTTTTTCCAAGTGGCAATTAATTTTGGCTCGGTTTATTGTCCCTAAATGTCTCCCCACCACCGACGTCAGGCTGACTGGCCTGTGGTTACTGGGTTTATCCCTCTCCCCTTTTTTGGACATGGGTGTAACATTTGTAACCCTCCAGTCCTCTGGCAGCGCTCCCATATTGAAGGAGGATTGAAAGATTGTGGCTTACTTCCCTAAGCAATCTAGGATGCATCCCATCCAGCCCAGGTGATTTGACTACTTTGAGCACTGCCAACCTTTTAAGTACCTCCTCTTTATCTATTTTTATCCTGTCCAATTTCTCTACCACCTCCTTTTCTGTGACATTGGCAGCATTGTCTTCTTTAGTGAAGACAGATACAAAGTACTCATTTAGTACCTCAGCCATGTCCTCTGCCTCCACAAGAAGACCTCTGTTTAGGTCCCTAATTGCCCTACCCTTCCTTTGACTACCCTTTTGCTATTTATATGTTCATAAAAGTCTCTTGGTTTCCCTTTTATATTAAGTTACATCAAGTCTACAGCACAGCAACAGGCCCTTCGGTCCAACTGCTCTGTGCCGGCATTTAAGCTCCGCATGAGCCTCTTCCCACCTCTTTTCATCTCACCCTATCAGTGTACCCTTCTATTCCTTCCTCCCTCATGTACTTATCTAGCTTCCTCTTAAATCATCTCTGCTATTTGCCTCAACTACGCCTTGTGGTAGTGCATTCCACATTCTTACCACTTTTTGGGTAAAGAAGTTTCTCCTGAATTCCCTATTGGACTATCCATTGACTATTTATATCTTTAGAAAAGACTTTAGAGTTCCCTTTTATGTTGCCTGCTAATCTCTCTCATAACTCTCTTTGCCCCACTTATTTTCTTTTTCGGTTCTCCTCTGCACATTCTGTATGCAACTTGATTCTCTACAGTATTATGAAGCTGGCATTTATCATAAGCCTTCTTTTTCTCTTTCATTTTAAACTCTCTGGGGAGAAATTCACTTGTTAGCGCCAACCGTTAGCGCCTTAAGAGGGCGATAAGTGGGGCGCTAACCAACTAGCGCCCGGGCGCGGCGATACCTGCGCCTCTCGCGAAATTGACCGGACATTTAGCGGCGGCGCTAAACCATACCGCCCGATCTCCTGCGCACGCAGATCTTGACGTCATTCCAGAGTGCAACGCCCTTGGGACGCCCCGGATCGGAAATTCAGTGGCGCCCCCCTCCTTTCCGCCTGTCGATACCAATGACAGGTTGACTGGAACACTTACCAGTCGCTGTGGGGCTGGGGGGGCGCTATTTAAAGGGGGCTCTTCCTGTCTTTTGTGTGGTAGCCATTTTTGGACCACTCGTTCTGAGAGAGAGAGAGAGAGATTTGCAGAGAGACAAAGGGAGAAAGAGAGCCTTCTGCATTGAGTCAACGCTGTCTGAGGTAGTTTTGGCTTCTGACCATAACTTTGTAGTTGCTTTGCTTTTTCACCGCCATAACTTTGATTGCCCACATATTATGGGGGCTGCAATGGATGGGAACGTCGTGCTCCTCCATCACATTGAGAGGGCACAGAGACGCAGAGAGAGTGTGGCAATCATGGCCAGACGGAGGAGGGCCAACAGGCGTCGGTACAGGAGACCTTACCCTCCCAGGGTTTTTCGACAACAGTTCTCATACATCAATATGTCTGAGGAGCAGTGTTTGCAAAGGCTGCGATTCAGCAAGGAGGTGGTGACTGAGCTCTCCACCTCCTTCAGCCAGATCTGCAGCCTCAACTGAGGAGCAGGACATCTCTGTCGATGGCAGTGAAGATTACAGTGGCTCTCAACTTTTATGCCACCGGCTCCTTTCAATCTGCTACTGGGGACATTGCCAATATCTCCCAGTTCGTGGTGCATTGCTGCATCCGTCAAGTCACAAATGCCCTCTTTAAAAGGAGACAAGAGTACATCTCTTTCCCCATGACCCCGGAGAAGCAGCAAAAGTGCGCAGCGGGCTTTGCAAGAATAGCGGGCTTCCCCATGGTGCAGGGCGCCATTGACTGCACCCATTAAGCTTTGCGGGTGCCGCAAGAGAATGCCGAGGATTTCCGCAACCGAAAGGGCTTCCATTCCTTGAACGTCCAGTTGGTCTGTGACCACAGACAGCTGATACTCGCTGTCAATGCCCACTTTCCAGGCAGCAGCCACGATGTCTTCATCCTGCGCCAGACTTCTGTGGCAGACCTTTTCGAGGCCCCGCTTCACCCAGGAGCCTGGCTTCTCGGGACAAGGGCTATCCTCTGTGCTCCGCCTGGCTGAACTTGTTCTCACATTGAACAACTTCTCCTTTAACTCCACTCATTTCCTCCAAATCAAAGGTGTTGCCATGGGTACCCGCATGGGTCCTAGCTATGCCTGCCTTTTCGTGGGCTATGTGGAACAATCTTTGTTCCAGTCCTACTCGGGTCCCCTCCCTCACCTCTTTTTCCGATACATTGATGACTGTATCGGGGCCGTTTCCTGCTCTCGCCCCGAACTTGACAATTTCATTCACTTTGCCTCCAATTTCCACCCTTCCCTCACCTTCACATGGTCCATCTCTGACTCTTCCCTTCCCTTCCTCGACTTCTCCGTCTCCATCTCTGGGGATAGGTTATCGACCAATATTTACTACAAGCCCACTGACTCCCACAGCTACCTGGACTACACTTCCTCCCACCCCGCTTCCTGTAAGGACTCTATTCCATTCTCCCAGTTTCTCCGCCTCCGCCGTATCTGCTCCGACGATGCCACCTTCCACACCAGTGCTTCAGACATGTCTTCCTTTTTCCGCAACCGAGGATTCCCCTCTACCGTGGTTGACACTGCCCTCGACCGTGTCAGCTCTATCTCCCGCACCTCTGCCCTCACCCCTGCCCCTCCCTCCCGGAACCACGATAGGGTTCCCCTTGTCCTCACCTTTCACCCCACCAGCCTCCACATTCAACGGATCATCCTCCGGCATTTCCGCTACCTCCAAAGTGATCCCACCACCAAACGTATCTTCCCCTCCCCTCCCCTTTCAGCATTCCGCAGGGACCGCTCTCTCCGAGACACCCTAGTCCACTCCTCTATCACCCCAAACAGCCCTTCCCCTTCGCCTGGCACCTTCCCGTGCAAGCGGAGGAGATGTAACACCTGCCCCTATACCTCCCCCCTCCCCACTGTCCAGGGCCCCAAACACCCCTTCCAGGTGAAACAGCGATTTACTTGTACTTCTCGCAATCTAGTATACTGTATTCGCTGCTCACGATGTGGTCTCCTCTACATTGGGGAGACCAAACGCAGATTGGGTGACCGCTTTGCGGAACACCTCCGTTCAGTCCGTAAGGGTGACCCCGAGCTTCCGGTCGCCTGTCATTTCAATTCACCGCTCCATTCCCACTCGGACCTCACCGTCCTTGGCCTCTTGTACTGTTCCACGGAAGCTCAACGTAAACTCGAGGAACAGCACCTCATCTTCCGATTAGGCAGTCTGCAGCCTTCCGGTCTCAATATCGAGTTCAACAATTTCAGATCATAACCTCGGCCCCTATTTCATTTTCACCTATATTTTTCCACTCCTTTCCTTTCCCCCCCCCCTTTCCTTTTGTTTCTCTCTCACACCTGGCAGCTATCTTTTGCCCTGCCAGTACACTTTACACCTAATCACAGCCTATTACCATCTCGTCTAGCTTCTAATCTCTTTTACTTCTTTTGGTTCTTTTACTCTTTTGTCCGATCGCAGCCCTGCCTTCGATCTAGTTCCTTTTCTCTCCAGTTTTGAAGAAGGGTCAAACCCGAAACGTCAACTCAAATTTCTCTCCACGGATGTTGCCTGACTTGCTGAGTTTTTCCAGCATTTTCTTTTGTTATTTCGGATTTCCAACATCTGCAGTATTTTGCTATCCTCTGTGCACCTGGCTGATGACCCCGCTCTGTTCGCCCAGTACCCCTGCAGAAGAACGATACAACGAGAGCCATCAAGCTACCAGGAACATCGTTGAGCACACAATCGGCGTGCTCAAGCAATGGTTCCGCTGTCTGGACACTCTGGAGGAGCCCTGCAGTACTCGCCTGAGTGAGTCTCCCACTTTCTTGTTGTGTGCTGCATGCTGCATAACCTGGCAATCCTCAGGACCCAGCCAATGCCACCGGGCCTTGGAGCACCAGCAGAGGAGGAGGAGGAGGAGGAGCAGCAGCACCAAGGCGGGAGGGAGGCACAAAGTGCAAGGGCCGTCCGTCAAAGGCTTATAGCAAGTCGCTTCTAGGCCCCCTCTGAGGGAATGGCTTCTGCCATTCAAAGAACCTGAATGGAAACATGCTGCAACCCCTAAGCCGGTCAAGGCAACAATGAGTGCAAACAGCAAACATGCACATTTTGAATAAAGACACTTCTTTATTTACAAAACTGTGTATCCTTCCCGCATGACAAAGTAATAGAAAGAAACACACAAAAAAACAGTCAATCACATAACTGGCTCTCACAACCTGGAGGCAATGTCCAAAACAGTAACAAAGATATGACCACGATCCTCGGCCTTCAATAAAACAGTGAACAACATTTTGCCACACCTACTACTTTTTGCCCCTCGAGGGTGATCTGCTTCCCTTGCGAAATTGCCCCCTTCCCACCTTGCAGCTCCTCCGCACTGGGACCCCAGTGGCTGCAGCAAGGCTGGGGGAAGGCTGCTTAGTGTCAGAAACTGAGACTGCAGATGCCCTTGAGGGACGGCCTGGACCAGCTCTGGGCCTGGAGGGCCCGGCTGCTGACTGCTCCAACTCTGCATGGGCAGCAGCAGTCTGTTCTACAGGTGGTGGCAGCTGCAGTGGAGAAGTGACAGTGTTGGCAGCAGGAATGCTGTCATCCTGAGAGAGGACAGCAACTCCCCGCTCGACCAACACACTGGCACTCCCACGGGGCAGCACTGCAGCATGTGGAGCAATCTGCGGGGGCACAGATTGCTGGCCTGCTGCGGCGCGGGGAGGGCCCCGGGGAAACCTGCCCGATCCAGCGAGGGTGACATCAGTTAGTGCTCGCGTGGCCTCAACCTGCGTCTGCATGAGACCAGCCACTGACTGCATTGCAGCACTTAGCATTTGCTTGGCAGACGCCTGTGCTGCACCGAAGTCCTGGACACTCCTTGCCAGTGACTCAATGGATTCGGGCATTCTTGCCACTTCAGCCATGAGCTCAGTGTGCCTTTGCTCCGCCTGGGCGCTCATTTCAGCGAGGAGCCGCACCTCGTCTGCGCTCACTGTAGCAGGACTCGAGGCCATACTCTCCCTCCGGGGTGAAGGCCCCCGAGCTTCCCTACCCCCTTCGCGTTGCTGCAGCCCGCTGGGTCCTGGAGCTTCACCCTCATCAGACCATTCCTTCCCGCTCCCCTCCAGGGAAGGCGTGTCCCCAGTATGGCCATGGGCTGCCTCGGCAGAGGGTTGCACTGATGGTCCGGCTTCCTCTTCCTCCTCGCCTTCAGATTCACTCCCAGTGGCAGTTTGAGGGCCCGCCTCCTCACCTGGAGAATCAGCATCTGAAAGCAGGGAGGTACAAGAGTGGCTTTAGCGTGAGGACAGGGTGGCAGCAAGGGAGGCATGAGTGCAGCGATGTACTGATTTGGATCGAGAGTGTCAAAGGATGCTGCTGTGAGGAACAAATGGAAGGAGAGAGGTCAAAAAGGTGATGACCTTACCATTGCTGTCCATAACAGGGTCGGCGTCTCCAGTGGCGATGGGGCCAAGCATCCGGCTTGCCACTATCTGGTGGACTCGCTGCTCCAGATCGGTCAGGGCTTGAAGGTGAGGCTGGCCTCCCCCGGTCCATTGCTGCAGTCTCCTATTATGCGCCAGCTTGCCCTGCAAGAAAAAGGACGGGGCCTGAGTAAAGATGCAGCCATGATCTTGGCTGAAATGCCTCCCATGGTCGAATAGCCCTTACTGTGTGCAGCCATGATCTTGGCTGAAATGCCTCCCATGGTCGAATAGCCCTTACTGTGTGCAGCCATGATCTTGGCTGAAATGCCTTCCATGGTCGAATAACCCTTACTGTATGCAAAGTGCTGAATGTGCGTGTGAGCTTCCTGAAAGGGCCATAGGTGTTGGAGGAGTGCTGGGCATTGGGGCTTTCAAGACCCTTTGGCCATAAAGCGAGGTCGAGATGAAGGGATGAAGAGGTTTCTGGAAAAGGCACTCACCCTGACGACCCGAGTGAGGCCATTGAACTTCTTCCTGCATTGCACAGGAGTCCTAGGCACCATGCTGCTGGAGGTCACTCTGTGAGCCACCTCCCTCCAAGCTTTTCGGTACTCGCTGGGCAGAGGCCTCCTGCCACTCTTCGGGTACAGGAGAGATCGCCTGCGCTCCACCGCGCCAACCAAAGCCTCCAAGGCCCCCTCGCTGAAACGCTGTGCTCGCTCCCTGGCCCTCTCCATGGTCCTTGGCTGCAGGATTCGGCAACAGGTCTGTCCAGGCCGAGATTCAGGGCTCCGATGCGCAGGGTGCGGCTGCAAATCAAGATCGACCCTCCCCTTTAAGAGCTGACCGGCGCCAGCGTGTCTGTGTGCAATCGCTGACTGACAGCACCTGCACTGCGCCCGCCCTCTGAGTTAGCGCCTTGCTTCTCCGGCTTAGTGCCTTAAGAGAGTCGTGCAGCGCCTGATTTAGTGCTGCAATCACCTCCAGGGGCGAAACAGACCAATTTCGCAGTAGGTGGTGATAATTTGCGCCCCAAATGGGGCGATACCGAATTTCTCCCCCTCTATCTTTAGTCATCCAGAGAGCTCTTCTTTTCCCCCTCATAGGAATCTGTCTGTTCTGTACCCGAACTATCACCTCTTTGAAGGCCCCCTGTTGTTCATTCATTCACCTGGGCCGGATCCCTTTTCAATTTGCTGAAATTAGCCCTCTTCCAATTGAGTATCTTCACCTTTGATTGTTCCTCGTCTCTTTCCATAACTATTCTATACCTGATGATATTATTATCTCTGTTCCCCTAATGCTCTCCCACTGAAACATGCTCCACTTGCCCCACTTCATTCCCCAGAACTAGATCCAGCACAGCTTCCTTCCTTGTTGGGCTGGAAACCCACTCCTGTACACGTTTCAGAAATTCCTCCCCCTCCTTACCGTTTACACTGGTTCCCCCCACCCCAGTCTATATTAGGATAACTAAAATTCCCCATTATCACCACTCTATTGTTTTCACATCTTTCTGAAAGTTGCTTGCAGATTTGCTCCTCCATCTCCTCCCCACTATTTGGTGGTCTATTGTACACACCCAGTAGTCTAACAATCCTATTACCCTGTATACTCCTTAACTCTAGCCAAATAGATTATGTCTTTGAATCCTCAAGAACATCATCCCTTACCAGGGCTGTAATAGTATCTTTGATCAATGCTGCCTCCTCCGCCTTTTTTTTCTTCCCTGTTCCTCCTGAATACATTCTAGCCAGGAATGTTAAGTTCCCATTCCTGCCCTTGTTTGAGCTTGGCCTCTGTTATTGGTGCTATATCATAATCCCATGTGGCAACTTGTGCCTGCAGCTCACCAGCCTGATTGATCATGCTCCGTGCATTTATGCACATGCACTCCAACCCTGTCTTAGCCTACTTTGCATTTCCCCCCCTGTCTGATCCCTCTTTCTGGAATACTATTGCTGTATGTCTCTCCCAATCCTCTATGTACCTTGCTTCTGTTCTCTGATGCTTCAGCCTGGTTCCCCTGCCCCAGCCAAATTAGTTTAAATCCTCCCCCACAGCACTAGTTAACATTGTTCCCAACCCTGTTCAGGTGCAACCCACCCATCTTGTACAGGTCCCTCCTTCTCTTAGGCCCATTATAGATGGGCCAAGTAAGCAGCCAAACCAATTCCAGCTTAAGCATATGGGAAATGGTGCTAGGGTTCATTTTAATATATTATAATATTTAAATTTCCCTATATTTCCCCTACATTACAACAGTGACTGCACTGCAAAAGGACTTCAACGGCAGTGATGTGCTGTGAGGCATCCTGAGATCATGAAAAGTTCTTTATTTCTTTAAATTAAGCTGTGGCTCATCTCCGGTGAGTGGAATACTGCACGGCCATTGCAGGAACTCCTGTTCTTTATTTACATAAAATAAATGTCCTGGATACAGAAACGAATTGAAATCTTGTTACATTTGCAAACAACACTAATATAAGGAGAGCAGTAGGGACAGAAGATCTAGTTAATGATTTGCAGAAGGATTTAAATTAGTTATCCAAATAGAAAATTAAATTTAATAGCTGTAAAGTATTAAATATAAGCCTCAATTTTCCTAACAAAGGCATAAATTGGGGTTGAGCTTTGCCATGACACAAATTCATTTATGTTGACAGCTCAGACGAGGGGCTGCACCACATTTTCTGACAGGACTCCGACCTCTAATTTGAATTGAAAAGCTTGCCCAGGCTGGTCTACAGCACACTTGGCTGGGAAGCAGCCTGCTTTACACTCCACCCAATTTTCTTTTCCACTGAAGCCAGGTGTGGTCATCTGGGGGAGTCTCAGGGGAAAAAATTGGGTTGGTTTGCGCCTCTCGTTAGCGTCACCGGAGGCCCTAACAGGGCGCAAATTCCCTAGCGCCCGGGCGCGGCACCGCTAACGCCGCCCACGAAATTCAGTGGGAGGTTAGCGGCGCCTGTAGCTGGTAGCAACCCGCGCCGCTGGCGATGACGTCATCGCCGTGTGCAGTGCCCCGGCCGCAAACTTCCCTTGCTTCCCCTGACCTATCGCCGAATGATATGTGTGACAGGATCAGGGGGCGGTTTGGCAGCGGTGGTGACACAACTTAAAGGGCAGGTGTCGGGCGGCCATTTTTATTTTGGGCGACTGCCAGCCCCTGTCCCCTTTCACTTTTGTGTACAGGATGCTGGCTGCGATCCACGGCACCCTGCTCCCCCGTGGTCCGGCAGGGCCCCGGTGCATGCAGCGCTAGGCCCCTCCCCTTTAATCAGGGGAGGAGGCCTGCAATGACGCGGCGCTACGTGCCACCGTGCGTGGTGCTGCTGCACGTAGTGCTGCAAAGTTCAGTAGTAGCGCCCCAAGCAGGAGATGGAGCGCTTTTCAGTAGTGCCCCACCCCCTGCTTGGGGCGCTACTACTGAATTTACGGCGGGGTGCTAACATTAGCGCCCCAGCGACGTTAGCAAGCCCAAAATGGGCGGCACCCAATCTTTTCCCCTCAGTGTCCACAAATTTCCGCATCCTGCAGTCCCGACACACTGGGGGCGATTTTGCCAGTCCTGGGGAGGCGGGTATGGAGGCGGGACTGCCGGGAAAATGGCAGAATCTGGGGACGGGTACCCATCCCACCCCCCACCCGCCTCCGTGCCATCGTCCCAGGAGGCGGGTACCCGACCCGCGCTGGGAGCCGCCTCCTCGAGGCAGGAAGGGGATTAGGCTGGCTAGCTCTTTTTCGGCTGGCATGGACATGATGGGTCGAATGGCCTCCTTCTGTGCTGTAAATTTCTATGATGCTCTGATTCTAAGGCTACGGAAATGACCATGTCTGCTTTCTGAGCTGGTGGTTATTCCTTTGAGCAATACCATGTGACCAGGGTTCATTACTCCTCTCTCTCATTTCCAACAATAATGGATACAAGTTAAAAATTCAACACAGACCAAAATCCATTTTTTGTCACACTTCTTTGCGCTTGTACTCTGTGCCCTGTTTATAAAACCCAAAATGTGCTTGGCCTTTTATTGGCTTTATCTATCTGCAATCACACTTTCAAGGAATTGCGTATTTGAACCCTTAGCTTTCTCTGTTCATCCACACCCTTCAGTCCCGCTCCACTGAGTGTCGATCCCATTCCTTGTTTTCCTCCCAAAATGTATTACCTCATATTTCTCCACATTAGATTGCAATGCTACCTCTGTCCATTCTAAGGGCTAAAAATTCCCCTCATTTGCGCCTCCCGTTAGTGCCTCCGGTGGGGGGGGGATAACGGGGGGTGCTGCTGGCTTTGCGACTGGGCGCGGCGAGAATACCGACGCCCGTGAACTTCCCCTGCAGGTTAACGGCGGCGGTAGACTCTAACACCATGATCTCCTGCGCCCCGGAGATCGTGATGCCATCCGGTGCGCAGCGCCCCGGTACCACCCCGGATGCGAACTTGGCTTCCGCCCCCTGCAGCATCGCTGGGTGTCAACACCGGCGCTCCCGCAAAAGTTAGACGGGGCGATACCCAATTTCTCCCCCTATGTCTTCCTGAAGTCTTTTACCCTTCTCCTCGCTGTTTGCTAAATCCCTTAAATAAAAACAGAAGATGCTGGAAATACTCAGCAGGTCAGGCAGCATCTGTGGAGAGAGAAACAGTTAACGTTTCAGGTCTGTGACCCTTTGTCAGCAGCAAATTTTGATATCATGCTCTCTATGCCCAAGTCCAAATCATCTGTACATACAGGAAACTTTCGATTAACCGGCCTCTAAATAACTGGAAATGTCGGTTAACCGGCAGAATTCAGGAGTAGGTTCAGGTAACTTTTATTACTTTTTTTACTCCATTTGTTGCTGTGCAAGGGTGTGGCTGCAGCTGTTGCTAAGCTACAGAGACGCTTGCAACTTGTGGCCATTGTTTTGAACCTGTTGCTAAGCAACAGGGTTTGTTGCTTTATACGGAGCTCTCAGCTCCGTATCTTTTACTATAGCGTTCGGTTATCCGGAATTGTTGATGAACCGGCACCACGTCGGTCCCATCCATGCCGGATAACAGAAAGTTTCCTGTACTGAGAAGAAACAAGGAGCCAGCACTGACCCTTGGAGTACACCACTTCCAACCCTTCTCCAGTCTGATCAACACCCATTAAGGTGAACCCTTTGTTTCCTATCCATCAACCAACTATCTATGTTGTTACAATTTTTCTTACACTAACCATGTGAGATTTTTTAACAAGTCTCCTGTGAGACACCTTATTGAATGACCTCTGAAAATGTATATACGCCACATGCATGGATTGGAGGAAGGCCTTCCACTGCATGCCCAGGAGTTCTGAACCATGATGAAGAACAGTTTGGGCATCTCTTATATGCTGCAAGCGTAACTTTATTGTGACTTTCTTATCATTGAAAAACAACAAGAAATATTAAAGTGCCATTCGTCCCTTCTCAATGTGATTGTAAAGGACTAAAGTTCTCAATTACCATGACTCCCAGCGGTACCAATATCAATCAACAATTGGAATAGATTCATTTTGAGATCCCCTCTCGAGCCGTGCAAAGCTATATTACACACTTGGGGCCACCTCCCACTAAATCCTACTGATTAGCCAATGGCTCAAGATGGTGGATACAGTGCACGAGATCCCCAGGTGAGTCCAGGGACTGACAGGCCTGCCAAGTGCCACTTGTTGGGGGTCAGTTTGAGTTTGGACGATAGTGTGAAATGAGCTCTATCAATTCAACCCCCTGATATATATCTCCCCCTTGAAGTCAATAGAAATGAAAATCAGGAAAGACGTATTACGGGCAACTGAATCGTTATTGCCCATTTTACGTTTTTTCCCAAAGTCAAAATTACTCCATTAGGAGTGACAATCACTTGATTTGGTTTAAAAATGCATATGTCATTGTGACAGCTCTGGTCTTAGGTCTCACCTCAGTTTCCCTTTTTTAACATATGATTCGTGAGCTCTATTATGAATTACAATCTTTTGATATTTTACTTCCTATTAACATGCCTGACTCTTCTAGTATTTAGTCTAGCCTCCTTTCTCTTCCTATTTTTATTATGGTTCAATTGTCAGCTAACTCAGCACAGACTGAGAATCAAAACTGAGAACTTTGTAATTCCATATGGTTTAACTATTCACTGACTTAGTCAGCGAGGGAGATCTGATTTGCATTTAAAAAAAAACTTTTTTGACTGTCCACTTAAAAGCTGAATTGTCCAGTAATGCAATCTTGAGTGACCGAAGTGCCACAGTTCTTGGGTGTCAAGGGTCCACATTATTAACACACAGTGCATTCCACACGCCATAATGTACACTTACTGCATAGTCAGTGCATAGACCTTGCATAGTGAATGTGAGCAAGGCTCATTTGATCTTCAGCTGGCATGCAGTTGAAGCATAACCCCATAATTTTGTTGTAGCACTTGAGTGTCAGTCCAGGTTGCCAAGCGCCTGTTTGGAACAGGCATTTCAGGAGAGACAAGAAAAGTTGCCCCCGGGTGACTCTCTTCTTGATAGAGGGCTGCCCTTCCTTCCTGCTTTTATCGTTTTAGCAGCAGCCACATCCTGCAAGGGGATGTAGGTCTCCACCACCTTCAGGTATGAAAATATTAGCACCATTATTGCCTGCAGGCGCACAACATTCTGGACCCCGTAACACATGGCGCTCCCAGCGCGTTATGTGTCGGGAGCGCCACAGTGATATTGAAGTGGGCGGACCTTGTATTGGGCCAGAATTTGCTGTCAAAATAACGGTGAGGGTAAATGCATAATTTATTTATGCGTAAATGGTACAGAAACTTTAGGCAAGAGGCAGATACACGGTTAAACACGGATATCCAAAGGTTGCTGTCCAAGCTGCCCCTCTGCTGTTAGCTTCTCGAAAATGGCATTCCGCTGTCTGCTTCACCATTGAGAGGCATTGAATGTCGTGAAGTTGCTGTATTTGCGTGGTAGATACGAACTAAACTCGCCACAGATATTTAGGGCTAGTAATGAGTAGCGTAAGTACCCTTTTAACGATATGATAAGTGTTAATTACTGCCAGTCAACCTGATTTGGCATTGAATTCACCCCCTTTAAATTCGCCGCCCTTCTCAGTCCTTCCGCTGTTTATTTCTCAATCTTTAAAATCTCATTGGTTAAGGAGATACCCTGTTGCTTGCCTTGTTCACTCAGGTCCCAGATGCCCTGTTTCCCTCGCTGCGACGTTACCAGCTCGTGCTTTCAGCATCTTTGTGGCCAAAATTGTTTTGAGCTGAAGGGTGCAGGGGCAAGTCTAACTAACGGCTGACGCCATTCGATGTCCTGCTGCAGCAAAATTGACCCCAATTTGGGCACAGGCACACATGGTGCCTCAGGAGCTGCAGTTCAAGTGGCATTGTGCCAGGGCCTCATTATTCATCTCTACCTGCAACTTCCGGTGCAAACTGCTTCACCTAATAACTACTTACAGGTAGGCAGTTGCATCCATTATAGGTTTACCAGCTCACGGCCTGACATCTCTTGCCATTATTTTCATTACTGCACATAGCGACGTAGGAAAACTACTAGGCACTTGGTCTGAGTATTAAACAAGGCTTTAATCAGCTGTTTTTCAACATGGAGATCTAGTTGTGTCCTTCACTAGTTCCTGTTAAAGAATGTCCTGCACAAGCTGGGCCCATGCCCGAGTATTTATACTCTCCCTGGACAGCGCCACCAGCAGGCTGCCCAGTATTACTTCATAAGTCATTTCCACATGAATGACAAGATTCATGTTACATAGTGATCTGGTTTGAAAACTCATCTCCAAAGGCACACTATTGTTTACAAAGTTTCACAAGTGCAGTAATTTAGTAAGATCCACCGTCCAAGAGAATGCAATTACATAAAAATGTAACACTTTAACTTTTTTCAATCCTTTAAAATGACCCCGAGGCCCCGACCTTTACTGGAGCAGGATTTCCAAGCGAAGGGGAGAAGTTCTGGTCCGAATGCCGTGGCATGTGGGTTTTTTTTCCCAACAGGATCCCCACCTGATTGCCGGGGTTGGCTTCCTGTCGGGTGGGGAATGCTCCAGAAAAAGCCGCAGCCCAGGAGCAAGTAGGTTTCCTGCTGCTTGGGTAGAGATTGTGATAGGGGGAAGGGTACAGCGAGGTTTGGACGGTCGGGGGGTGGGGGGTCATTTCAAGGGGTCAGAGAAAAAGATGGGGGGGTGGTTAGTGATCGCGGGGGTGTCTGACCGTGGGGGGGGGGTTCCTGTCGCAGGGAGGGAAGCAGGTTAACTTGAGGGGCTGGGGTCACGAGTCACGCTGGAAAAGCACTTACCTCTTCCATGCAGCAGTCCTCGCCTCCCTTTAGCTGCCGGGTTTGCCAAGGCCCTGGAAACCCAGCTGGCCAGGGTTACACCTGGTAGAGAGATAAAATCTGAGGCATGCAGCCTCATTAAATTTTTAAATGAGCAACCTGCCTCCTGGGAGCGGGCTGGTTGCCTGCATCCCCCATCTCGTCTCCGTTAAAACCGGAAGTGGGCGGGTTCGAGGCGGGTTGGATTCAGGTTTGAGATTTTTAAAATTTAATCTCCCACCTGACCCAAACCCACCCATTTTGGGGGTTAAAATTCCCATCCATTTCATCAGAAGTGGAAGATGTTGCAAGTGCAGAACGAGTGAAAAAGATGGGGGCGGGGGGGGGTGGGGGGATTTCTCTGATGCATAGTTTGCAATCCATTGTGTACTTTTCTTTTGAAGATTACCCATAGATTACAAAAGCTCTTAAGTGTTTTATGTACCTTTTAGGATATGTGGTCTCAAAGGAAGCGCGTTCCCATCCAGTAATGGTTAAAGGAGTGCTAATTGCTGTCGGCACCAAGTTTGTCTTTGCTATTCCCAGAAATGGGTCCCAGTACAGTGTAACCATAGTGATGAGACATCCGAAAATGATCTCAGTCAATTGTGATTTGTAGATGAGAAGTATGGGTCCTGCCATTGTACAAGCGTTTTGCAAGGAAAAAAGAATACTGGGGGGATTTTTAACCCCCCCCCAAATATGGGCTGATTTGGGTTGGGTGGGAGGTTAAAGTGTTAAAAGTCTGAATCCCGCCTCCAACCTGCACACTTCTGGTTTTAACAGAGGCGGGACGCGGGGCGGGCAACCAACCCGCTCCCAGGAGGCAGGTTGGCACTTTAAACATGGTAATGAATCTGGAAGCCTTGGATTTAAACTGCTTTGCAGTTTTAACTGTGGCTGGTGGGGGTTCCCAGGCCTTGGGAATCCCGGCAGCCACAGCGAGGCGAGGACAGCCTCGGTGAGCACTCCTTGTGGGTCAGGAGGAACAGGAGTGCTTCCTCCCAGCTCCCCCAAGCCCCCCCCAAACCATCGACCTCCCCCCCCCCCCCATGCACCCTGGGATCGGACCCCCCTTGGGATCAGATCCACCGCCCCCCCCGAGGTCGGAGATTGTGCCCCTTGACATGAATCTTGTCATTCATGTAAAAATGACTTATGTAATAATACTGGGCGGCCTGCTGGTGGCGCTGTCCAGGGAGAGTATAAATACTCGGGCACGGGCCCAGCTTGTGCAGGACATTCTTTAACAGGAACTAGTGAAGGACACAACTAGATCTCCATGTTGAAAAACAGTTGATTAAAGCCTTGTTTAATACTCATACCAAGTGCCTAGTAGTTTTCTTACGTCACTCACTATGTTTGATTTTCTGATTTCTTTGTATTACTAACAGCACCAGTGTGATTGTGGCACACTAAGCAAGTTGGGTCTGCAATTCTACGGCCCTTCCAGCGGTAGAAGGCTTTCCAACTGGAAAAGCTCGTCTGACCAGCACTGAATTTAAATCAGGTTCCCAACTGCACCGTAGGAGCCTGAGTTAAATATTATAATCAGAGAATCATAGAAATTTACAGCATGGAAGGAGGCCATTCAGCCCATCTTGTCCGTGCCGGCCGAAAAAGAGCTACCCACCCTAATCCCACTTCCCAGCTCTTGGTCCGTAGCCCTGTAGGTTACGGCACTTCAAGTGCACATCAAAATACTTTTTCAATGTGATGAGGGTCTCTGCCTCTACCACCCCTTTCAGGCAGTGAGTTCCAGACCCCCACCACCCTCTGGGTGAAAAAAAATCTCCTCAAATCCTCTCTAAACCTCTGACCAACTACTTTAAATCTATGCCCCCTGGTTATTGATCCTTCTGCTAAGGGAAATAGGTCCTTCCTGTCAACTCTATCTAGGCCCCTCATAATTTTATACACCTCTATTAGGTCTCCCCTCTGCCTCCTCTGTTCCAAAGAAAACAACCCCAGCCTATCCAATCTTTCCTCATAGCTACAATTCCCCAGCTCAGGCAACATCCTTGTAAATCTCCTCTGCACCCCCTCTAGTGCAATCCCATCCTTCCTGTAATGTGGTGACCAGAACTGCACGCAGTATTCTAGCTGTGGCCTAACTAGTGTTTTATACAGTTCAAGCATAGCCTCCCTGCTCTTATATTCTACGGGGGAGAAATTGGGTGGAGCCGCAAACGGGGCGCCAAGCTCGCCCGGGCGCCAGATTTTGCGCTGCGATCGGAGCAGCAGCGATCGCCAGAAATTCAGCTTGAGCGCCCCAAGAGGGACACGGGGCGAGGCTCGAGGCGCTCCGCGTCCCTCTTAGGGCGCTGAAACTGAATATCGCAGCGCAACGTGCCGCAGCAACACACGCTGCGGCACGGCGCGCTGCGGTACTGCAGGCCTTCCTCCCATTCTTAAGGGGGAGGGGCCTGCACCAGCGCGATGAACGATCGCAAGTGCCGGCAAAAGAGCCCGGCACCGAGGAGAAGTGCCGGGCTCTCGGAAAACAGCCGGCACTGCTACAGGGGGAGAACAGGAGGCCGGGGATGGAGGTGCTGGCAGGCGGCTGCCGAAAAAAACGGCCGCCCCGCACCTCCACCTTAATTTGCGCCACTGCCGCCACAGGTAGGCCCCGTGAACCGGGTGCGATTAGCGAGCGGCGCTACAGAGGCGGCCACTGCCAAATATCGCGATCGGGGCGGTAGCGGGGCGCTGCGCACACCGATGATGTCATCGGTGGCGGCGCAGCGCAACAGGCTAACGCCGCCATTAGCGCCCCAGCTAAATATCGCGGGAGGTGTGGCCAGTGGCGCTAAAGCCACTGAGTGCCCTCTTTAGGCGCTAACTGGTGGCGCAGCCCACCGAATTTCTCCCCCTATGCCTTGGCTAATAAAGGCAAGCATCCCGTATGCCTTCTTAACCACCTTATCTACCTGTCCTGCTACCTTCAGGGATCTGTGGACATGCACTCCAAGGTCCCTCTGATCTTCTGCATTTCTCAATGTCCTACCATTTATAATGTACTCCATTGCCTTGTTAGCCCTCCACAAATGCATTACCTCACACTTCTCCAGATTGAATTCCATTTGCCACTGTTCTGCCCACCTGACCAGTCCATTGATACCTTCCTGCAGTCTGCAGTTTTCTTCTTCATTATCAACCACACGGCCAATTTTTGTATCATCTGCAAACTTTTTAATCATGCTTCCTGTTAAGTCTGTGGGTTGTATTATAAATAATCACAGACTCCACTGTTAACAAAATAAAACACGTCTTTACTATTCAGAGGCTCGGGCGATTCTGCCCTAGTTAACGTATCACAACCCTTATATACTGGTGTGGTCACTATCGGTATTACAGTATACATGAGCCAATAGATAGTGCCACCCTAAAGTAGTGCTCTTAAAGGTGAACGGTTACATTCTATAGTTCCCTTAAAGGTAAACGGTTACATACACAACACTCCTCCCTTCCTAGCTTATTACTTACAGAATCCCGTTAAACATACAATCTTCAACTTTATATAAACAGTTTGCAGATATACTCTCGATGGAGTCAACGTCATATAACAATTTACAGATATACTCTCAATGGAGTCAACGTCATATAACAGTTTACAAACATACTCTCAGTGGAATCAGTTTACAGGTTCAGTCTCTGTGGGAACAGTTCATAAATTCAGTCTCTGGTATTAATTCGTTCCAGACAGCATCCTCCATAGCCTTTTTTTTTTAACAGCTTGTACTTTCGTCCTGTTGAACCAGCAGTGCGGACTTATACAACCCACTGGCTGTCTTGATAATGTCCCTGGATTTTTTTTTACAAATTTAGCACCTTTCGTAGTGTTCGGACTGAGGTAGTAGAAGTAATAATATTTTAAACAGTTATTATTTTCTGCTTCTTCTTTTTCTTTTCTGCCTTTTTGAAACTCTCCGAGCTCTTTTCCCGGCTGCCATCTGTAGCGCCACCAACTCTCTATGTTCCTTAGACCTTAAGTGCTTCCTCAGGATTTCAGCACTTTGGGAGTTCCCATCACAATTTGGGCAGACCACATCCTCATAACATTCGGTGTCACTCAACAGGTCAAAACCCTTCTTCAAGCAATCATATTCATCCTGCTCTTCCTCGGATGTCTGCCCTTCCTTCCCTCCTGGCCTCATTTGTGCGTTCAATCCTTTCCCTTCCTTCAGGGATTTCGTTATCAGGCTATTTAATCCTTCTACTGAAGTAGCTGTTTCCCCATTCTCCTGTTCCCCTGGACGTAATTCAGCGTACTCCTCCATTTCATCCATCATTTTCTCCAATGCTTTCATCTTCTCTTCCTCTTGTACTTTGGCTTCCAGTGCTTGGAGAAGTTGCGCCTCGATGCTCTCTAGCTCATGTTCAGGGCCCATTCCCAGTTGAAACTGTTCTTCAAGTCGGTCAACCTCGGTAATTGCCGCCTCATATTTGTCTTGGGCTTCCTTCCATATTTTTATGAGTTCTGCCATGTCTTTCACCTCTACATCCTCATCTATGTATGGAACTTCTACCGATGAGTCTGTCTTGGCCCTGAGCTCCTCAAGAATTTCCTGCAGCCTTTGGACTTCTTGCTCATGTTCAACCTTTAGTTGCTCATATACTTCCAACGAAACTAGCTTTTCGGAGGTTGCTGAGTTAACCCCCTCCAGAATTGTAGTCTGGGCCTGTTCATACTGTTTTTTCAACTTCTCGCACTCTGCTTGTAAGGAGTCGTAGAGAAGAACTGGAATAAAATCCTGGCTTCCTGAAGATTCCTCTTCATTTGTTTCTTTCGCAATTTCCTGTTGGAGTTCAGCCAAGGCTGCTATGCTATCTGCCTCTCGAAGTCTCACTGCCATCAACTCTTCTTTATTCTTGCAGTCCATCTCAGCCATTTCCTGTTTACTTTCATTTAACTGAGTGAGTAGTCCCTTATTTTGGGCTGAGAGATATTGCACCTTCTCATGTAGACCCTTGCACTCCTTCTCTGCTTGACATAGCTGATTACCGCTGATTTGGTTCTGCGTTTCAAGTTCCAACATCCTTTGCTTAGCTTCTTTCAGTTTCGCCCCTATAAGCTCCTCTTGCAACATGGCCACATTATTCTCATCAGGTAAAGAAGCGTTTCTCTTTTCCATGTCCAAGATTTGTTTCTGCATCTCCTTAAGAGCACCCTGTGATTCAACTTCTCTTAACTTTGCCTGCACTAGCTCCGTCTCTAATTGCAGAACAAAATCCTCAGTGCAGCGTGATTTGCCCTTCTGCTGTATCTCTAGATCATGCAAATATTCTAACCCCTGAACATCATCAGGGAGATGTGATCGGTAATTGGTCACGATGGCTCTATGGTCGCTCTCTGCTTGAGCCAGTAGGTTCTGTTGTCTTTCCAGACTCTCCCATTCGGTGTCATAGAACTTTTTCATTGTTTTCATCTCTTGTACGAGGCGGTAACTTAATTGTTCTAATTGTTGTTGTACTTTGAAATAGCGTTGAGTTCGAGCCCGGTGTTCCTCCGTAATGCATATGTCTGTAGCTTGAACAGACTCAGAATTCTCTGTCTTTATGCACGCCATCGATTTTCCAACCTTAGTCTGTGAGTTAATGTTAACCTTGTTTTTCATACATAAGCTGGACTTATCGTCTTCCGGCTCAGAGTCTGAGCTGCTTGTCTGCACCGAGTCCTCACTCGTCATTGCTTGTCGGTAGTGCCATTCCATGTCTATTTTCTTGATCCACTCCCGTCCTAGAAGTGGTGGTCCTCCCTCAGGTAGTACGTACAAATTCATTCTTGGGTGTACTTTACCCCTATCTCTCACCTTGACTCTTATTTTCCCCATGGGGTATACGCGATGCCCCGTGTATGTCTGTAATACGAACTTGGTATTTCTTAAGGGTATGTGAGAGAATAGTCGGTGGTAGTCCTTTTGGTTGATGACTGATACAGCTGATCCCGTGTCCAGCTCCATTCGTACTTGGACTCCAGCTATTTTTAGTGTGACCCAGATCGTCTGTAGATCAGTTACTTTACCCACATTGTGGATTCTCAGACCATCCAACTCCTGGCTGTTTGGGTCTGAGTCTGAATTTTGTTCGTCTGAACTCTTTTCAGCCACCTGATGCACTTTGTTGTACTTTTCTTGTGGTGGTGGCTTCCTTTGTTTGTTGGTCTTCTTTCTGGACCTGCATACCTTCGCGATGTGACCCAGTTTGCCACATTTCCTGCACTCTTGATTCTTAAACCAGCACTGATTCTGGTCGTGCGTTGTCTTTCCACAACGGTAGCATTTGGAAATGCTTGCAGTCATTTGGTCCACCCCGAGTGCCGCCGCCTTTAGCTGCATTTCCGCCGTTCCTTTCACTGCGGCTTCGTGCGATGAAGCTATGAGGACAGCCCTGTCCAGTGTGAGGTCGTTTTCCTCCAGGAGTCGCTTCTGCGTTCCTTCTTTGGCCAAGCCGCATACGAACTTGTCCCGCAGCGCCTCTGTCAAATTCCCTCCAAACTGGCAGTATTTCGCTAGCTTACGCAGTTCGACTAAGTATTCCGCATTGCTTTCATCTTGCCTCTGGGTTCTGGCGTAAAATTTAAATCGTTCAGCCAGCATCAACGGTGTGGGGTTCAAGTGATCCTTCAGCACTGCTACGATCTCTTCGAAGGTCTGGTCCACTGGTTTAACTGGTGCTATTAGATGTTTCAAAAGCCCGTATGTTTTTGCTCCCATCGAATTTAACAAAGTTATTGCCTTGTCGTCATCCTCAATGTCGTTGGCTATGCAATATATTTCTATGCGTTCCACATACGTGGCCCAGTCTTCTATTTCAGCATTAAAGTCATTAATATTTCCTCGCTTAGGCATCTTCTTCTCTTTTCGAGTACAGTACAAGTATTACTTTACTTATTATTAATTTTCTTCTCTCTTCTTGAGAACACCACAAGTATTGCTGTACTTATACTTATTTTCCCTCTCTTCTTGAGAACACACCAGCCTTTCTGAAAAATCTTATTACTTTCCTGAAATTCTTAATAATTTCCAAGATGGCGGTTTCCCGCTTCTTCCTTCTTCTTCAGCGGTTTCCCCGTGAAAAATGGCGGCTTTCCCGCGCTTCTCGCTCTCCCCGCCCACTTCGATGGCGGTTTTCCCGCGCTTCTCGGCGCTCTCCGCCCACTTCAATGGCGGTTATCACCCGTTCCCCGACGCTGACTTTCAGCCCGAGTGCGGCTCTTATCAGCGGATGCGATCGATGGCCCGGCTGCGCCTCGCACTTGAAAGCGGGCCCCGGCCTCTGGCTCACCCGCTCGCGCGGATCTTGCTCGCTCCCTCCCGGGCTCTGGCTTACCCGCTCGCGCGTTTCACCGCGGCTCTTATCAGGGATTGCGATCGCCCTTATCTCCCGATCGGTGGCACTGTCTTTGCAGCCAACGCTGCGGCTTACCCACGAGGTTATGGAGGCTTCAGGGTCCTAATGCCTGTCGCTTCCAGCCTGTCGGTTCCAGACTGGTGAGGATTGAAACCTCTCTTCAACGTCCTGTCTTCGGACGAAGCCGCCGTGGAACAACTGCCGCAGGGTTCGAATCCCATCCTCGTCGCCAATGTTAAGTCTGTGGGTTGTATTATAAATAATCACAGACTCCACTGTTAACAAAATAAAACACGTCTTTACTATTCAGAGGCTCGGGCGATTCTGCCCTAGTTAACGTATCACAACCCTTATATACTGGTGTGGTCACTATCGGTATTACAGTATACATGAGCCAATAGATAGTGCCACCCTAAAGTAGTGCTCTTAAAGGCGAACGGTTACATTCTATAGTTCCCTTAAAGGTAAACGGTTACATACACAACACTTCCTACATTCAAGTCCAAATCATTGATATATACCACAAAAAGCAAAGGACCCAGTACTGAGCCCTGCGGAACCCCACTGGAAACAGCCTCCCAATCACAAAAACACCCTTCAACCATTACCCTCTGCTTCCCGACTCTGAGCCAATGTTCGATCCAACTTGCCACTTTGCCTTGGACCCCATGGGCTTTTAATGAGGTGTCCCACCTCTTGAGAGCGGGACACAGACACGCCACGCAACCCGCCGCAGTAACAATAACGGCAGACGTATATCTGGCAGATTGGTGTCACATTATGCGATTGTTAACTATTTAAACAGCCCCACCCCCGACCTTGTCCCACCCATCGGGGGGGGGGGGGGGCGGTGGTGGCGGGGGATGGGTGGGAGTCAAAATTCTCCCAGTGTAATTTTGAAGGCCGATACAGCAAATGAGAGGCATAACAGTCTTCTAAAGGGTGAAAATGGGTTCCACTGCAGCGATTGAAAATGAACTTTAAAAATAAATTATTTAACTACAGCCCCCTAACACGTTGCACCAAACCTTCCAAGATGTGCACCCAAGCGACAATGACAGCCAGTGGCCCCAAGCAATTGGGTTAGACTCTAGCTATTCAGAAGGTAGTTTCCACGTGTGTTCTAATTTCATGATGTGCTTTGTTTTCTTAAGTGGTGTGCTGGATCCAGTTGTTACACTAAAACTGGCATCACACACCATTCCTGTGGCCTACTACTCGGTTGGATGCATCTTTCTGGAGAAGGAGCAGCTGAATCGGAGTGCAATTCAACTGCTATATAGTAGGGTTACCAAATTTACAGTGAGTGGGTGAAGTCAACACAAAAATCCTAGTATAACAAGGTGACAAGATGCCCTCTCTCAGATCCTTATCACTAGACAAAGCCTTGGGGGGAAAAATTCAGTTGGTTTGTGCCTCCCGGTAGCGCCCTGGACCGGATATTGAGTGGCGCCCCCTGCCTTATCGCCTGCCGTTAGCAATGACAGGTTGAGGGGAGCATTTTGCAGTTAGAAAGGGACTGGGGGAGCGCTATTTAAAGGCGACCGCTTCCTGCCTTTTTTTGTTGGTGACATTTTTGCACCACACATTCTGAGAGAGAGAGAGAGAGACTTCTGGAGAGATTCAACGCTGTGTGAAGGAGTTTTGGGTACTGAGCAGCACTTTGCAGGTTTATTTTGATTTGTCCTTCCTTGCTTCGCCAGCGCTCTGAGGTAGCGCCTCGCTCCTCGGCCTATGCGTCTTAAGACAGGTGTGAAGTGCCTGATTTAGCGCTCCAATCACCTCAAGGGGTGATAAAAGCCAAGTTTGCCGTCGGAGGCGATAATTTGTGCTAGGCGCTAAACTTTGCGCACGGCCGATAATGGCGCCCCAAGCGGGCGATACTGAATTTTTCCCCCTAGGAGTCTACCAACTCTTTGAGCCCTATGGTGTGCGTCTTCAACTAGAGAACATGAATGATTATAATCCTAAACTATGAGCATGTATGAATTGATTTGGTTAGCCCTTGTTTAATTACCCAAACTTGTAACCATGAACTTTTTCCCTATGTTAAATTAAAAATGACTGTTTTTTTTTTTTATTACAGATGCTGGCTGGGCTGCTGTTTGATTCCCTTCTTTGTTAATGACCTGAAGGATGTGGAGCACACCTGCCCACAATGCCATTTTAATGTTTACACTTACAAACGCATGTAATCTTTGCCCATCGGGATAACTTTTGTTATCAAAATCTGGCTGAGCAACAATGTTTTTTTTTAATGAAGATCAAACTTTGTACTTTCTCTGAAATGGCTCCCCCTTTCCTCCTTCACAAAACTATCTGCTTGGGTTTTATGCATCAGCAGTCAGTTAAAGCAGCATTTTCAATTAACTGCATATTTCTTTGTAACCGTTCTACTTCAGGCTGCTGTTGTGCTGCAACTATTGGTTTCAGACCAGTATCTGTGGAGTGTGATGTGCAGTGAGCAGATCAGAGTTATACTGCTGACTGCAAGTCGCATTGAGGCCAACAATAAAGAAGCTGCGCGCATGTCTGTTTGGACGAATGTGCCGCGCTCCAATCAACGGTGGCCAATTTATAATGGAATGAGAGGGTGGGTGGGTGAATTACTTTCTATTAACATTAAAAACATTTAAAGTACATTTATATTGTTCCAGGAGGGCCATCTAGATCATTTTTAAACTGTAGCTTTACATCAGGATAGGGTTAGACTACAGCCAATATAAACTCAAACCTCTGTGAGATGAAGCTTCTAGACTGGGTCTTACATGACTTGGTTTTATTGTGTTCAAGATTCAGTTTAGTCAATCCTGCCACTTTTGCATCAATGGCCATACAAAACCACTTTAATTGATGCAAAACTACCAGTGTAACTGCAGTCTTAAAAACGTGAACATTTTGACGTTTCTCGTGGAGTAGCTCTTGGTTTGTTTTGGCGAGTGTTAATGTCTGCCCTTTATCTGTCCTCTGCACTTCCTCCCATCATTTGTCCCACAGCAAATTCCCTCCCCTCCCCACCTGAGGCAGGCACTCCAGCAGTGCTGTAAACGGCCCTGATGCCTGCTCTAAGTATTCTAATCACCCTGACCCACAAGGAAAAGGGCCGGAGTCAGGGATTCAGGCAAAAGGCAAGTGGAAGTTCCACCCAACTGAAGATCTGCTGCCGTTGTGGCAAAGAGGGAAACCTTGGCTAAAGCCTATTTTTTTGTTAGCTACCAGAATCACAAGTATGGGAGATGTATTTTAAGACACTAAAATCTTATGACCTGTTGCTGTTGTAATTGTTTTGAAACTCATCATTGCACTATTACAAAAATCAGTTATTTGAACTTTATTAACCTTTTTTTTTAGAAAACTGGGAGTTTTGCTTGATTTGGGGTATTTTACAACTATAATAGTGGGACATCACCAAAATACATCTGCCAACACTGAGGCAGATTTGGCAGATTGATTATATGTTATAGAGTATGGGGGGTGTCTGTTATTGCAGCTGGCTACAGATATGTTTATCCAGATTGTACAGTGCAGTAATTGACGTCTAGGATTAACCATGGAATGGGGATTAGAATGCCGACCTATCTATAAATGACCACCAAATTGAAAGATGTTGTTGCCAGGACTGTACGGTTCTGTAACACTTGCCAATAACACATAGAACTGTATACTGTATTCTTGTGTTGATTTGCATAACATTTGTTGTTAGTATTTTAACCCTTTCAACGTGATTTTCAATTTCCAAATGGACATGTTTTCCGCAACTTTTAAAATGTACATTTTCTTCTATTATTCATCTGCATGAATTATTTATCTACCTATTTACTGCTGGGTTTCATAGTTTGAGAAGCAGAACATTAGTAATATGTGTATTACAAATAAAAAAAATGTAAATGCAAAGCCTATTGCTTTTTCACTCTTGCATTATGTAATGTAACACTGATACGTATATTATAACACGTACATGGCAACTAGGGATGGGCAATAAATGCTGGCCTTGCCAGCGACACCCATATCCCATGAACGAATTAAAAAAAAATACATGGAATACATATACTTTTACAGAAGTACACTATATAAGAAACAGGGTGGGGAATGACGTAAGAAAACTACTAGGCTACTACTACTTGGTCTAAGCGTTAAACAAAGCTTTAATCAACTGTTTTACAACATGGAGGTCTAGTTGTGTCCTTCACTAGTTCCTGTTAAGAATGTCCTGCGCAAGCTGGGCCCGTGCCTGAGTATTTATACTCTCCCTGGACAGCGCCACCTGCAGGCCGCTCAGTATTATTTCATAAGTCTTTCTTTCATGAATAACAACAGAAAATGCTGGAAAAACTCAGCAGGTCAGGCAACATCCGTGGACAGAAATTTGAGTTGACGTTTCGGGTCGAACCCTTCTTCAAAACTGGAAAGAAAAGATAGATCGGAGGCAGGGCTGCGATCGGACAAAAGAATAAAAGAAACAAAAGAAGTAAAAAAGCGACAATAAAAGGTATTAGAAGCTAGACGAGATGGTAATAGGCTGAGATTAGGTGTAAAGTGTACTGGCAGGGCAAGAGATAGCTGCCAGGTGTAAGAGAGAAACAAAAGGAAAGGGGGGGGGGAAAGGAGTGGAAAAATTACACGAAAAAATGAAATAGGGGCCGAGGTTATGATCTGAAATTGTTGAACTCGATATTGAGTCCGGAAGGCTACAGAGTGCCTAATCGGAAGATGAGGTGCTGTTCCTCGAGTTTACGTTGAGCTTCCATGGAACAATACAAGAGGCCAAGGACGGTGAGGTCCGAGTGGGAATGGGGCGGTGAATTAAAATGACAGGCGACCGGAAGCTCGGGGTCACCCTTACGGACTGAACGGAGGTGTTCCGCAAAGCGGTCACCCAATCTGCGTTTGGTCTCCCCAATGTAGAGGAGACCGCATCGTGAGCAGCGAATACAGTATACTAGATTGCGAGAAGTACAAGTAAATCGCTGTTTCACCTGGAAGGGGTGTTTGGGGCCCTGGACAGTGGGAAGGGGGGAGGTATAGGGGCAGATGTTACATCTCCTCCGCTTGCACGGGAAGGTGCCAGGCGAAGGGGAAGGGCTGTTTGGGGTGATAGAGGAGTAGACTAGGGTGTCTCGGAGGGAGCGGTCCCTGCGGAATGCTGAAAGGGGAGGGGCGGGGAAGATACGTTTGGTGGTGGGATCACTTTGGAGGTAGTGGAAATGCCGGAGGATGATCCGTTGAATGTGAAGGCTGGTGGGGTGAAAGGTGAGGACAAGGGGAACCCTATCGTGGTTCCGGGAGGGAGGGGCAGGGGTGAGGGCAGAAGTGCGGGAGATAGAACTGACACGGTCGAGGGCAGTGTCAATCACGGTAGAGGGGAATCCTCGGTTGCGGAAAAAGGAAGACATGTCTGAAGCACTGGTGTGGAAGGTGGCATCGTCGGAGCAGATACGGCGGAGACGGAGAAACTGGGAGAATGGAATAGAGTCCTTACAGGAAGCGGGGTGGGAGGAAGTGTAGTCCAGGTAGCTGTGGGAGTCAGTGGGCTTGTAGTGAATATTGGTCGATAACCTATCCCCAGAGATGGAGACGGAGAAGTCGAGGAAGGGAAGGGAAGAGTCAGAGATGGACCATGTGAAGGTGAGGGAAGGGTGGAAATTGGAGGCAAAGTGAATGAAATTGTTACGTTCGGGACGAGAGCAGGAAACGGCACCGATACAGTCATCAATGTATCGGAAAAAGAGGTGAGGGAGGGGACCCGAGTAGGACTGGAACAAAGATTGTTCCACATAGTCCACGAAAAGGCAGGCATAGCTAGGACCCATGCGGGTACCCATAGCAACACCTTTGATTTGGAGGAAATGAGTGGAGTTAAAGGAGAAGTTGTTCAATGTGAGAACAAGTTCAGCCAGGCGGAGGAGGGTGGCTGATTCATGTCAGGGAATATATATACAATTCATTTGGCTTATAATAAATTTATATACAAGAGTTGACACTGGGCAATGAATCATATTCCTTTGACCCCCGTAGAGGGGATGCGATTTTAATTCCCACTGCCGTGCAGAACAACAGTTAAAGTGAAAGCGCTACACATTGCTCGCTTTACACCCTGCGGCCTTTGTTTACGCCGCTGTTTTTCTGGACGGTTGAGGTGTCTGTTTAATGTGGGCAGGCATCTCATACGTATATGCAAATCAGGGTTCTATCAGTCAGGAGGGACCCTGAAATACTTTTTATGACTTTGTGACAAGAGCATCTGCTCTGAACGCTCCACTCGGGAACATCAGCTGGGGCAGAATGACAATATTTATCTTTGTGGAGCGAAGAGTAGCGGGGGAGCTCATCCACGCTGCATAAAGAACAACAACAACTTGCATTTTTATAGCGCCTTTACCGTAGTAAAACATCCCAAGGCGCTATATAAATAAATGCGAGGTTATCCACTTTGGTGTCAAAAACAGGAAGGCAGATTATTATCTAAATGGCAATAGATTGGGAGAAGGGGAAGTGCAACGAGACCTGGGCGTCCTTGTGCACCAGTCGCTGAAGGTAAGCATGCAGGTGCAGCAGGCGGTTAAGAAGGCAAATGGTATGCTGGCCTTCATAGCGAGAGGCTTTGAGTACAGGAACAAGGATGTCTTGCTACAGGTGTACAGGGCCTTGGTGAGACCACATCTTGAGAATTGTGTGCAGTTTTGGTCGCCTTATCTGAGGAAGGATATTCTTGCCATGGAAGGAGTGCAGCGAAGATTCACCAGGCTGATACCTGGGATGGCAGGAATGACGTATGAGGAGAGATTGGGTCGATTGGGCTTGTACTTGCTGGAGTTTAGAAGAATGAGAGGGGATCTCATCGAAACTTATAAAATTCTAACAGGACTAGACAGACTAGATGCAGGAAGGATGTTCCCGATGGCCGGGGAGTCCAGAACCAGGGGTCACAGTCTAAGGATAAGGGGTAGGCCATTTAGGACAGAGATGAGGAGGAATTTCTTCACCCAGAGAGTGGTGAACCTGTGGAATTCTCTACCACCCAAGGCAGTTGCGGCCAATTCATTAAATATATTCAAGAAGGAGTTGGATATATTTCTTAAGGCTAAGGGGATCAAGGGATATGGAGAGAAGGCAGGAACAGGGTACTGAATTTGGATGATCAGCCATGATCTTATTGAATGGCGGAGCAGGCTCGAGGGGCCGAATGGCCTACTCCTGCTCCTATCTTCTATGTTTCTATGTTTCACAGGAGCGTTGTCAAACAAAACCTGACACCGAGCCACATAAGGAGATATTAGGTCAGTTGACCAAAAGCTTGGGACGTCTTGAAGGAGGAAAGAGGCAGAGAGCTTTAGGAAGGAAATTCCAAAGCTTTGGGCCTGAACAGCTGAAGGCAGGGCCGCCGATGGTGGAGCAATTAAAATCAGGGATGTACAAGAGGCCAGAATTAGAGGACGCAGAAATCTCAGAGGGCTGTAGGGCTGGAGGAGGCTACAGAGATAGGGAGAGGTGACGCCATGGAGGGATTTGAAGAAAAGGATGGGAATTTTAAACAAAGCTTGGTTCGCTGTTGTTCTGGGCTTCCCCACATTGGCAAAACCCTCCTGAACCCTCTCTCCCCCTGCCCCCGACGGTTTACCTGAGCGCTAGCTGGACGGCCTCGGCTGAAACCCAGCAACCTACCTCTGGATGCTCATTTCGGGCAGGCAGCTCACCTGATACATTTAAATGAGGGCGGTCGTTAAAATGAACCCGGCCGCTCGCAGCGCATCCCGGGCGGCCGGCCTGTGCAGTCCGCCAGATTTCTACCCGGAGGGGTTAACGTTCTCCTTCATTTGCTAATGTACTAGGACATTGTTCCATTAAAGGCAGCTGAGAAAAGACAGTATGCACCAGTGTAGAAACTGTTACTTTTTATTCAGTATGTTCTGAATATTTATCTTGGTGCAGCAATTCTGTTGAACTCCTCAGAGTCTGCATAAGACTAAAGGATGATAGCAGGAGAATCAAGGATCCTGCCAGATTCTTGAAGTGACCTGCTGAAGCACATGCTGTTACTGTTCAATTAGCAACATTTTCACAGTATCTTTGCACGGAAGTGCAAAGTCATAACACAACTTTCCCTGAGATAAACTGTAATTAAGTGATTTGTCCATGTCAACAAATTGGAAGGAGAAACTACCAAAGTAGTGTAATAACTACATTTAAATGTCTATTTATATGAAGTAACTAGCTGGGGAGCCCGGCGTTGCCGGGGCTGTTTTGGGGCAGGCGGTTTAAATCGAGTGCCAGGCTTTGGGGCTCTGTCTGTGTCCCTTTGTGAATCTGGTGCTGGGCAACATTTTAAATCGAGTGGCAGGCTTTAGGGCCCTGTGTGTGTCCCTGTATGTCTACCTTTTAAAAGGTTGAAAAATGAAAGTGAAAGTACTTACAAAACGTTTTTGGTAAATCTTATGTTATTTTTAAAAGAGAAACTAACTTTGAAAGTCGTTTTAGCTGGAAGGTGAAGTCATTTGAGCTGGAAGCTGGTAGTCAAACAATGGCTGGCAGCTCCCCGAGATGAAAACGAATAGTCCCGCCCACACACACACCGATTGGCCAACCATCAGGGGACCGTACTGTAGGATTGGTCAATCGTGACGGAACAGGATTGGTGGAACCTTGATGTCAGTCAATCAATGCTAGCAGATAATGAGTTTAATTTTGAAGGTTTTTTGCATAAGGCGCGAACAATTTTCGTCCGACCGAAAAGTAAATACGCTTAAAACCGTCTCTGAAGCGTAAGCTTTCTTTGGAGGTAACGCGCGCGTAGGTACGCCCTGTAACTTTCGAGTGCATACCCGTAAGACGCACAGGAAATGACAGACAGATAGACAGATAGACAGATAGACAGACAGAATGACAGAAGTACTGCTTTATATATATAGATACGTCCTGAAATTCCATGTGGATTCTCCTGGTCTCTTGTTATAACTCCAGCAATAGATTGGCAGAACCCCAAAGTCGGCAGAGAGCTATTACATAGCATTACATAGTATTTACGGCGCAGAAACAGGTCATTTAGCCCAACAGGACTTATGTTTGTGCTCCAAACTAGCCTCCCCCCACCTTTCTTCATCTAACCCTAACTCTGTAACCTCCTCCAGCCCTACAAGCCTTCGAGACCTCTGCACTCCTCCAAACACAATTTGACACCGAGCCACATAGGAGATATTGGGGGAAAAATTTGGTTGGCTTGTGCCTCCCGTTAGTGCCCTAAGAGGGCGCTAATGGGGCACAAAGCAACTAGCGCCCAGGCGCGGCAATGTTTGTGCCGCTCGCGAAATTGACTAGAGTTTTTGCAGCGGCGCAAAAGTTTACCGCCCCAATCTCCTGCGCCCGCAGACCGTGACATCAGTCGAGCATGCAATGCCCTGGTGGCGCCCCGGACCAGATATTGAGTGGCGCCCCCCCTCCTTTCCACCTGGCGCAAGCAATGGCAGGGAGACAGGAACGTTTCCCAGTTGGTGAGGGGCTGGGGGGGGCACTATTTAAAGGCGGCCTCTTCCTGGCTTTTTCTGTGGTAGACATTTTTACACCACTCATTTTGACAGAGAGAGAGATTCTGAGAGAGAGAAGGAGAGACTTCTACATAAAGTCAACGCTGTGTGAAGTAGTTTTGGCTACTGAGCATCATTTTGCAGGTACTTTCAGATATGACCTTCATTGCTTCGATTGCCAAGAGACTATGGGGGCTGCACAGATTCGGGGCGGCGTCAAGCGCCTGCAGAATCGGAGGCAACAGAGACGCAAAGAGAGAGTGGCAATCATAGCTAGACGGAGGAGGGCCAACAGGCCTCTGCACAGGAGTCCTTACCCTCCCAGGGTATTCCAGGAACAATTCTCCTACATTAATTTGTCTGCGCAGGCTGCGCTTCAGCAAGGAGGTGGTCACTGAGCTCTGCCACCTGCTGCAGCCAGATCTGCAGCCTCAACTGAGGACCAGGACATCTCTGTCAGTGGCAGTGAAGGTCACAGTGGCTCTGAATTTTTATGCCACCGGCTCCTTTCAAGCAGCTACTGGGGACATCTCCAATATCTCCCAGATTGTGGTTCATTGCTGTATCCGTCAGGTCACAAATGCCCTCTATAAAAGGAGACGCCAGTACATCTCTTTCCCAATGACCCGGGCCAAACAGCATGAATGCGCATTGGGCTTTGCGAGGATAGCGGGCTTCCTCATGGTACAGGGCGCCATTGACAGCATGCATGTGGCATTGCGGGCACTGCATGAGAATGCAGAGGTTTTCCAAAACCGCAAGGGGTTCCACTCCTTAAGCGTCCAGTTGGTCTATGACCACAGACAGCTGATACTTGCTGTCAATGCCCACTATCCTGGCAGCAGACTGGTGCGCCTGACTGGTGTGCCAGAACTTTTCCAGGCACCGTACCAACCAAGTGGTTGGCTCCTCAGGGACAAGGGTTATCCACTCTGCACCTGGCTGATGACACCGCTCCTTAACCCCAACTCCCCTGCTGAGCTGCGGTACAATGAGAGCCATCTCGCCACCAGGTACATAATTGAGCAGTCGATCGGCGTGCTCAAGCAACGGTTCTGCTGTCTGGACCACTCAGGAGGAGCCCTGCAGTACTCGACTGAGCGAGTCTCCCTCTTCATAGTTGTGTGCTGCATGCTTCATAACTTGGCAATCCTCAGGACCCAGCCAATGCCACCAGGCCTTGGAGAACCACCAGAGGAAGAGGAAGAGGATGATCAGCAGCAGCACCAAGGCGGAAGGGAGGCCCACAATGTTGAAACTGCAAGGGCTGTCCATCAACGACTGATAACAAGCTGCTTCTAGGCCCCTACTGAGGAAATGGCTTCTGCCATGGAGAACAACATGAATGAAAGCAACCCGCAACCCCAAAGCCAGCCAAGGCAGCAATGATTCCAAAGGCCAAAACTGTACATTTTGAATACAAAAACTTCTTTATTTTACAAACTCTGTGTGTGTCATTTCTTCATGACAAACTACTGTAATAGAAACAAACACAAAAAATAATTTTTAACATAACTGGTTCTCACAACCTGGAGATAATGTCCAAAACACTAAACAAAAGTTTGAACATGAACCTCGGCCTTTATTAAAAAAATTCCCAACATTTTGTCACACCTCCTACTTTTGGCCTTCGAGGGTGATCTCCTTTCCTTGCGCACTTCCCCCCTTCCCACCCTGCTGCTCCTCCGTAATTGGGCCCCAGTGGCTGCAGCAAGGCTGGTGGAAGGCTGCTGATTGTCAGAACCTGAGACTGCAGATGCCCTTGAAGGACGGCCTCGACCAGCTCTGGGCCTGGAAGACCCGGCTGCAGAATGCACCAACTCTGCATGGGCGGCAGCAGTCTGGGCTACAGGCGGTGGCAAGTGCAATGGGGAAGTGACAGTGGTGGCAGCAGGAATGCTGTCATCTTGAGAGAGGGCAGCACCTCCCTGCTCGACCGACACACTGGCACTCCCACGGGGCAGCACCTCAGCATCCAGAGCAACCTGCTAGAGCACAGATTGCTGGCCTGCTGTGGCGCGGTGAGAGCCACGGGGAAATGTGTCCAAACCAGCAACAATGGCAGCGGTCAGTGCTTGCGTGGCCTCAATCTGAGTCTGCATGAGACCAGTCTGAGATTGGATCACGGCAGCCAGTGACTGAATTGCAGCACTAAGCATTTGCGTGGCATCTGCCTGTGCTACAGAGTAGTGCTCCACACTCCTTGCCAGTGCATCAATGTATTCAGGCACCCTTCCCACTGCACCCATGAGCTGAGGGTGCATGTCCACCGCCTGGGTGTTCATTTCAGCGATGAGCCACTCCTCCTCTGCGTCCAGTGCAGCAGGACTCACTGGCCTACTCTCCCTCTGGGGAGAAGGCCCCTGAGCTTCCCTAGCCACATCGCGTTGCTGCAGCCTGCTGGGTCCCAGAGCTTCACCCTCATCAGACCCTTCCCCCCCTGCTTCCCTCCAGGGAAGACGTGGTCCCAGTGTGGGCATGGGCTTCCTCGGGAGAGGGTGGCGCTGATGCTCCAGCTTCCTCTTCCTCCTCGCCTGCGGCTTTGCTCCCACTAGCAGCTTGAGGGACCGTCTCCTCAGCTGGTGAATCACCATCTGAAAGCAGGGTGGTACAAGAGTGGCTTTAGCGTCAGGACAGGGTGACAGTAAGGGAGGAATGAGTGCAGCGATTTAGTAAGTTGGACTGAAAGTATCAAAGGCTGGTGTTGTGAGGGACATGTGGAATGAGAGAGGAGAGAAAGCTGATGACCTTACCATTGCTGTCCCGAACGGGGTTGGCCTCTCTAGGGGCGATAGGACCGATCACCTGGCTTGCCACAATCCTGTGGATGCGCACCTCAAGATCACTGAGGGGTTGCAGCTGAGGCCGCCCTCCACCCAACTATTGCTGCTGTCTCCTGTTATGAGATAGCTTGACCTGCAAGAAAAAGGATGGCGTCTGAGTAAATATACAGACATGGTCTTGCCTGATGTGCCTCCCATAATTGAATAACCCTTAATGTATGCAAGGTGTGGAATGTGCATGTATGTTTCATGAGAATGAGAGGCGATCTTATCAAAACATATAAGATTGTGAGGGGGCTTGATCGGGTGGATGCGGTGAGGATGTTTCCACTGATGGGTGAGACTAGAACTAGAGGGCATAGTCTTAGAATAAGGGGCTGCCCTTTCAAAACTGAGATGAGGAGAAACTTCTTCACTCAGAAGATAGTGAATCTATGGAATTTGCTACCTCAGAGAGCTGTGGAAGCTGCGACATTAAATAAATTTAAAACGGAGATAGACAGTTTCCTAGCTGATAAGGGAATTAGGGGTTACGGGGAGCGGGCAGGGAAGTGGACGTGAGTCTAGGTTCGGATCAGCCATGATCCTATTGAATGGCGGAGCAGGCCTGAGGGGCCGTATGGCCTACTCCTGCTCCTACTTCTTATGTTCTTATGTAGAGGGCCATAGATGTTGGATGAGTGTTGGGCATTGGGGTTTTAAGACCCTCTGGCCATAGAGTGAGGTTGAAATGGAGGGATGGAGAGGTTTTGAAAAAAAGCCACTCACCCTGACAACCCAAGTGAGGTCGTTGAACTTTATGCGATACTGAGTATAGGTCCTGGGCACCATGCTCCTGGAGGAGACGTGTTGAGCCACCTCCCTCCACACTCTTCTGTACTCGCACAGCAAAGGCCTCCTGCCACTCTCAGGGAAGAGTATAGATCTTCTGCGCTCCACCACACCAACCAGAGCCTCCAAGGTCCGCTCGCTGAAGCGCTGAGCTCGTTCTCTCACCCTCTCCATAGTCCTTGGCTTGAAAATGTAGTCACAGGTCACTCCAGGCCGAGATTCAAGGCTCCAATGAGCAAGATCGACCCTCCCCTTTAAGAACTGGCCAGTGCCAGTATGTCTGTGTTCCATCGCTGACATCACCTGAGCTTCACCAGTGCTCTGAGGTAGCACCTCGCTCCTCGGCCTTTGCGCCTTAAGACAGGTGTGTAGCGCCTGATTTAGCACTCTAATCACCTCCAGGGGCGATAAAAGCCAATTTTGCAGTCGGAGGCGATAATTAGCGGCAGGCGCTAAACTTTGCGCCTGGCCGATAATTGTGCCCCTAACGGGGCGATACCAAATTTCTCCCCCATTAGGTCAGATTACAAAAAACTTGATCAAAGATGTAGGTTTTAAGAAGTGTTTTAAAGGAGGAGAGAGAAGCAGAGAGGCAGAAAGGTTTAGGGAGGGAATTCCAGAGCTTTGGGCCTAGGCCTTTCTCCTAACTATTCCTTTCTCCCTCATGTACTTATATAACTTCCTCATATAGCTCCTTCTGCACAGAGTGGGATTAAATGAAGTGGACTTGAACAGAGGGTTTTATTTGGGAATTTGGAAAGAGTGGGAATTTCTGGTAAGTATTGGGTAAGTAGAAGCTGTAAAAAGTGAAATTTAGTTTAAGGTTTTGATTTTAACCTAGAACTTTAAAAACTGTAGTTAACAGAAGCTGACTGCCAGTGGCCGTTAACTGTCAGTCAGCTGTAAGTGTTTGTCTTGAATAGACGCCAATCACCAGGAGCAGAGGAGCTGAGTTATCACTTGTAAATTGGGTGAGGCTCCTCGTGTCGTGGACTTGAACAGAGTGTTTCATTTGGGAATTTGGAAAGAGTGGGAATTTGGAGAAGAGGGGGAAGGAGTTGTTGCTTTTTGCCGACACTACTTTCAGTGCTTTGTGTTACAGGTAGATATTTAATTTCAGCACCCTTAATTTAAGCTTGATCAAGTAAATAGTCAAGAAACTACACTGTAAACTAAGTTACCTAATTACAAATTTAATTAAATTTAATTAAATAAAACAAGGTTATATAGGGGTGGCAGTGCAGGCGGTGTGCCGCAACTGCAGCATGTGGGAGTTTGTGGAGAGCATTGTGATCCTGGACAACCACGTTTACAGTAAGTGCCTGCATCTTGAGGAACTTCAGCTCAGAGTTCTTGAGCTGGAGTCTGAGGTGCAGACATTGCAGGGCATCAGGGATGGGGAGAGTTACCTAGACACTTTGATCCAGGAGGCAGTCATATTTTACAGGTTAGGTAGTGGTACAGGTCTGGTTAGTGGTCAGGGCCAGGAGGGTGTTACTGTAACTTAGGCAGGTAAGGGGACTCAAGGTGCTGTGCTGGAGGAGCCTCAGCTTTTGCCCTTGTCCAACAAGTATGAGGTTCTTGCTGCCTGTGTGGAAGAGGGAAAAGCCTGCAGGATGGATGAGCAAGCTGACCATGGCGCAGGAGGCCATTCAAGTGGGGGGGAGTGAAAGGGAATGTAGTTGTGGTAGGGGACAGTATAGACAGGGGGATAGATACTGTTCTCTGCAGCCGCGACCGAGAGTTCTGGAGGTTGTGTTGCCTGCCCCGGTGCCAGGGTTAAAGACATCTCCCCGCAGCTGGAGAAGAACTTGGAGTGGGAGGGGGAGGATCCAGTTGTCATGGTCCACGTAGGAACTAATGACATAGGTAGAACTAGGAATGAGGTTCTGCTGAGGGAGTTTGAGGAGCTAGCATCCAAATTAAAAAGCAGAACCTCAAAGGTAATAATCTCTGGATTGTCACCTGAGCCACGTTGGGAATTACAGGCCAGTGAGCCTAACATCAGTGGTAGGGAAATTATTGGAAAAAATTCTGAGGGACTGAATTAGTCTCCACTTGGAGAGGCAAGGATTAATCGAGGATAGTCAGCATGGCTTTGTCAGAGGGAGATCAGGTCTAACCAATTTGATTGAATTTTTCGAGGGGGTGACTAGGTGTGTGGATGAGGGTAGTGCAGTTGATGTAGTCTACATGGACTTCAGTAAGGCTTTTGACAAAGTCCCGCATGGGAGACTGGTCAAGAAGGTAAGAGCCCATGGAATCCAGGGCAATTTGGCACATTGGATCCAAAATTGGCTTAGTGGCAGGAGGCAGAGGTTGATGGTCGAAGGTTATTTTTGTGACTGGAAGTCTGTGTCCAGTGGTGTACCGCAGGGATCGGTGCTGGGTCCTTTGCTGTTTGTAATGTACATTAATGATTTAGATATGAATGTAGGAGGTATGGTCAGTAAGTTCGCAGATGACACAAAAATTGGTGGAGTGGTAATTAGCGAGGAGGGAAGCCTCAGGTTACAGGATGATATAGATGGGTTGGTTAGATGGGCAGTACAGTGGCAAATGGAATTTAACCCTGAAAAGTGTGAGGTGATGCATTTTGGGAGGACTAACAAGGCAAGGGAATACACAATGAATGGTAGGACCCCAGGAAGGACAGAGGATCAGAGGGACCTTGGTGTGCATGTACATAGACCTCTGAAGGCAGCAGGACAGGTAGATAAGGTGGTTAAAAAGGCGTATGGGTTACTTGCCTTCATTAGCCGAGGCATAGAATATAAGAGCAGGGAGGTTATGATGGAGCTGTACAAATCGCTAGTTAGGCCACAGCTGGAATACTCTGTGCAGTTCTGGTTGTCACACTATAGGAAGGATGTGATTGCATTGGAAAGGGTGCAGAGGAGATTCAACAGGATGTTACCTGGGCTGGAGTGCTTCAGCTATGAAGAGAGACTGGACAGGCTGGGGTTGTTTTCCTTAGAGCAGAGAAGGCTGAGGGGGGACCTGATTGAGCTATACAATAGGGTAGATGGAAAGGAGCTTTTCCCCTTAGTAGAGGATCAATAACCAGGGGGCATAGTTTCAAGGTAAGGGGCAGGAGGTTTAGAGGTGATTTGAGGAAAAACCTTTTCACCCAGAGGGTGGTTGGAATCTGGAACTCACTGCCTGAAAGGGTGGTAAAAGCAGGAACCCTCACAACATTCAAGATGCATTTAGGTGAGCACTTGAAACGCCATAGCATACAAGGCTACGGACCAAGTGCTGGAAAATGGGATTAGAATAGGCAGGGCTTGATGGCCGGCGTGGACACGATGGGCTGAAGGGCCTCTTTCTGTGCTGTATACCTGTATGACTCTATGACACGTGCAAATTGTCATAGGGACAAATAGATTAGAGGTTTAAATGCGTGGCTCAAAGAGTGGTGTGGGAGGAAGGGGTTTCAGTTCATGGAGCACTCGCACCAGTACTGGGGAAAGAGGGAGTTGTTCTGTTGGGACGGGCTCCACTTAAACCAGACTGGGACCAGTGTCCTGGCAAAATGAATAACTAGGGCAGTAGACAGGGCTTTAAACTAATGAAGTGGGGGTGGGAGGATTCAGGAAAGAGTAAATTTAAAAGCAGCGAGGGAAATGTCAAGGCTTTAGAGCAGAGTAGAGTTTGGGTGAAAATAAGCAGAGTGGATCAGGAAGGGACAGAGAGAGTAACAAAGGTAATAAGGCATCAGTGACTAAGGTGACATCAGGGAAAAATAGAAATAAGTCAAAGCTAAAGGCACTATATCTGAATGCGCGAAGCATTTGCAACAAAATAGATGAATTAATAGCGCTGATAGAAATTAACAGGTTTGATCTAATAGCCATAACGCCATAACGGAGACGTGGAACTGGATTTTGCCAATGGGGAGCTTTTGGAGACGGGACTCCCACTTGTCGGGTTTAAGTCCCGCCTCCATTGACTTCTGGCCAACCCACGCTATTTTCCCTTGATTGACCTTGTTAAGCCCGCGCAGCAGGCTTAGCAGACCAGTTAAGGGGAGGTCGGTTACAGAGAACGCCAACGTATGACGTTTCATCTATCAAAAATTTTTGACAGATGAATTGTCGTCATTTGACAGCAAACACTGACATTCTCTGTAGTTTGATCAGTTGTTGTTTTCAAGACCTCATCAAAACTCTTTCTTTTGCAGAAATTAGATGGTTGTTGCATTGGAGAATGCAGCAGCCATCTGTCATCTCTGCTGCGGAGGTGCGAGACTCTCCAAATCCCCACCGGCTGAAGCCTGCAGGAAGAAACAAAGGTAGGTAAACTTTTTCTAACACTTTCCACTTACCTCACATACTCACCTCTCCACACTTGCACCCATCACTTACCTTAACAGCGCAATTTTGCACCCCGCAGACCCCCGCAGACCCACTGCTCGCCTCGGTGACCCGCACTTGTGTGGGTAAAATTGGGATAATCCTCTTATCTGCCTGTTTACTGCCTGTTTGCTACCTGTTAACAGGCAGTTAAGTGGCTGTAATCCCCTTCCCGCCTCCAGGAGACAGGATACGGCGCGGGTCGGCTACCCGCCTCCTGGGAAGATGGCATGGAGGTGGGTTGGAGGCAGGATGGGTACCCACCCCCAGATTCTGCCATTTTTCCGGCAGTCCCGCCTTCAAACCTGCCTCCCCAAGGCTGGCAAGATCGCGCCCGTGGTTGCAAAGTGGCCAAGGTTGGGAACAAAATATTCCAGGATACTTAACTTTTAAGTGGAAAAGGAGGAGGGGTAGCCCTGATAATAAAGGATGGGATAAAGACAGTAGAGAGAAAGGATCTTAGCTCTGAAAATCAAGAAGTAGAATCAGTTTGGGTGGAGCTAAGAAACAGCAAGGGGCAGAAAACATCGGTGGGAGTTGTTTATAGGCCCCCAAACAGTAGTTGTAATGTAGGGCAGAGTATAAATCAGGAAATTAGAGGCGCATGTAACAAGGGTAATACAGTAATCATGGGAGACTTTAATCTACATATAGACTGGGCAAACCAAATTTGCAGTAATAGTGTGGAGGACAAATTCATGGAATGTATGCAAGATAGTTTTCTAGATCAGTATGTTGAGGAACCAACCAGGGAACAGGCTATTTTAGATCAAGTATTATGCAATGAGAAAGGGTTCATTAATAACCTTGTAGTAAAGGGGCCTTTAGGGAAGAGTGACCATAATATGATAGAATTGTATATTGAATTTGAATGTGATTTAGTTAAATCCAAAACTAAGGTCTTAAATCTGAACAAAGCAAACTACGTAGGTAGGAGGGGTGAGTTGATTAAGGTAGATTGGGAAACTACATTAAAAATATGATGGTAGACAAGCAATGGCTAGCATTTAAAGAATTAATACGTAATTTACAACAAATATACATTCCTTTAAGGCATAAAAACCCCACAGGAAAAGAGGTCCAACCGTGGCTAACAAGAGAAGTTAAAGATAGTATTAGATCAAAGGAAGAGGCTTATAATGTTGCCAAGAAAGAGTAGTAAGCCTGGGGATTGGGAGGATTTTAGAATTCAGCAAAGGAGGACCAAGAAATTGATATAGAAAGGGAAAATAGAATATGAGTGTAAACTAGTGAGAGACATAAAACAGACTGTAAAAGCTTCTATAGGTATGTAAAATGGAAAATATTAGCAAAAGTAAATGTGGATCCCTTACAGGCTGAGACAGGAGAAATTATAATGGGAAGTAAGGAAATGGCAGAGAAATTAAACAAATACTTTGGCCTAGAAATTGAGTTTGCGCTGCGCCGGGGCTTAACGCCGGAAATTTAGCGCCGGTGCTAAGTCGCGCTGTGCGCGCCAAAAATTCAGTAGCGCCGCGGCCAAACGGCTGCCGGCGCTACTGAAGGCTGTTTGCGCCTGAAAACTGGCGCTACGCGCCGCATTGCGGCGCTATTCCGGCGCTGCGGCGCCCGATGCAGTGCGGCAGGCTCGGGAAGTGCAGGCCTCCTCCTTCAGTTAAGGAGGAGCTGCCTGCACCCGCCCGCTGGCCGGTTAAATCGCCACAAAAATGAGCCCGGCACCTCGGGGAAGTGCCGGGCTCGCAGCCGAGAAGCATCTGTTCCGCGGGGGGGGGGGTGGGGGAGTCCGGGGAGGGAGGTGCGGGCAGGCGGCCGGCGGGAAAGCGGCCGGCCGCCGCTCCACCTTTATGCGCCGGCGCAAAGTCGTGTAAGACTCTGTTGCCAGAGTCTTAGTTGCGACTGCCACGGGCGAGGCGGCCGCAACTGAATTTCGGCGCTGGGGCCCGTCACCACGGCAACCGGGATGCTGCGCACACCGATGACGTCATCGGTGCCGGTGCAGCGCTACCGGTGTAACGCCGATGTTGGGCCCTAGTCAATTTCAAAACCGGCTGTAAGTCCAGCGCAATGCCCTCTAGCGCCGCAAAATGGGCGCTAAGCCCACTCAATTTCTAGGCCTTTGTGTCTGACTTCACGGAAGAAGACGCAAAAAACTTCCCAGAAATAGTGAAGAACCAAGGTTCTAGCGAGAATGAAGAACTGAAAGAAATTAGTATCAGTAAAAAAATAGTACTGGAGAAATTAATGGGACTGGAAGCCGATAAATCCCCTGGACCTGATGGCCTACATCCTAGGGTTTTAAAAGAGGTGGCTATAGAGATAGTGGATGCATTGGTTGTCATTTCCACCGCTCTCCCTGGCCCCACTCACAGATTGACCCAGGCCTTGGTGTCCTTTTTGATCTCGAGTTGAACTTTAAACATCAAATCCTATCCATCCCAACACTGCTTACATTCTACTTCCATTATATTGCACAACTCTGCCCTTATCCTAGCCCTCTGCTGCTGTAACATTTATTCATGCCTTTGTCACATAATTATTCCAATGTCCTCCTTCCCAATCTCCCAACCTCCACCCTCCATAAACTACAATTTGTTCAAAACTCTTCCACATGTATCCTAGCTCACTCACCCATCATTCCCATCCTCATTGTTCTATATTGGCTCCCTGTCCACCAACATATTACTCGGCACACAGCTTGGCAGGGAGATGGGCACCAACATATAGGAGTAGAAAAGAGGAATAAGATGCATAGAAGAGTGAGTGTGTTGCATAATACTAGAGAAGAAAGTAGTATTAGAGGTGGAAGTAGTACCATATTAGATAGGAGCAGACTAAGAAAGACTACAAAAAATTCAAAAATGGGTCTAGAATGCATGTACGTAAACGCACAAAGTGTGGTGAATAAGGTTGGTGAGTTACAAGCACAATTAGCCGTGTGGCAATATGATGTTGTGGCAATAACAGAAACATGGCTTAAAAATGGTGCTTGGAACAATCTAGAGTGGAACTTCTAAACTGGAATAGGCTCGAAGGGCCGAATGGCCTACTCCTGCTCCTATCTTCTATGTTTCTATGTTTCTATGACTGGGCACTTAATATTCAAGGGTACAAGGTGTTCAGAAAAGATAGGGAAGGAAAAAAGGGATGTGGGGTGGCAGTGCTGATTAAGGAAGACATTGTGGTGTTGGAAAGGGAGGATGTTCTTGAGGGGACCAGGACAGAATCCATTTGGTTAGAGTTGAGGAGCAAAAAGGGTATTGTTGAGTCTGTGTTTTCAAATGTAGTTATGCTGAATAACAGGACACAGACTACAGAAGTAATTAAACAGGTCTTTAGTGATTGAGGGTCAAGGCTGAACTGGGACACACTTTGCTCCGCAGGGTTTATATACCGGTGTGGTCACCACCGGCACTACAATGTACAGGAGCCATCAAAAAGTAGTCCATCACCTTAAGGTATCCTCTTAAGGTGGTACAGGTTACATACACTACAATTCCTCCCCTTTTAGCTGAACAGTGTACACCCCAAATTAAACATTACATGGATAACATATATACAATTTTCACACAAAACTGTTCAAAGATTCAGTCCCTGAGGAGGCCTCCTGATCCGGGCCAGATAATGCCTTTCAGGGGTCTCTGGTTCTCGTTGCTGGGGTGACTCATCCATTTGATCTCCTATGGATTGAACATCATCATGTACGTTCGAGTCTGAGGTAGATGCTACAGGCTCAATAACTTCTTCAACTGGTGTCTCTGCCATAGACATGGGGTCGACCCTTGTTCTCGATTCCACAAGTTGGTCAGCATGACGTCGTATTACGTTCTCTCCAACGTCTACCGTGTACATCAAGGGTCCTTGTTGGGCACGAATTGTTCCGGATTGCCATTTATCATCCCTATAGTCCCTGGCCAACACTGGTTGTCCTATTTCGAAACTCCGAGTGGCCTTGTTATTTACGTGCTGGAATTGTTTGTTTTCGACTTCCCTTCGCACATTGGGTTTTAACAAATCCAACCAGGACCGCAACCTCCTGTTATAGAACATTATGGCAGGGCTTTGATTTGTCACTGCATGCATGGCGTTTCGATATGCCATCAAGAAATTGTCCACCTTGCGTTGTAGTGGAATATGGTCTTCGCTCATGTCCTTTATCGCCTTTTTGAACGTTTGTACAAATCTCTTGGCCAACCCATTTGTAGCCGGATGATATGGGGCAGATGTATAGTGTTTCACCCCATTCTTTTTCATGAATTTCTGGAATTCTTCTGACACGAACTGTGGTCCGTTGTCTGAACATATTTGTTCCGGCAACCCATTCCTTGCAAATATGGCTCTTAGAACTGCGATCGTCTTCTCAGAGGTAGTGGTCGACATCTTAATCACTTCTGGCCATTTAGAATATGCGTCTACTGCTATCAAAAACATGGAATCCATGAATGGACCTGCAAAGTCGATATGCACACGTTGCCATGGGGTTGAAGGCCATTCCCACGGATGCAGCGGTGCAATTGGAGGTGCATTTTGAACTTTTTGGCACCCTGAGCAGCTTTTAGTCAGATCCTCTATTTGTTTGTCGATACCTGGCCACCACACATAAGCCCTAGCAAGGCTTTTCATCTTGACTCCCCCCAGATGACCTTCATGCAATTCCTTCAGAACTCTCTCCCTTAATTTAGGAGGAATAATCACCCTTGTTCCATACATCAATGTTCCTTGACATACGGACAGCTGTTCTCGTCTGGCTGAGAATGCTGGTAACAGTGGGTCGCCATGTGCTGGCCATCCCTTCACTGTCAAGTCGTAGACCCGAGACAGTGTCGGGTCGTTTCGGGTCTCTCTCTCAATACCCGCATTGGTGACTGGTAAGCATTCGATGATGGTCGAGTGAAATATCTCGACAGGGTCAACTGCCGGTGCCTCTTCCGCTGTAGGTAGTGGCAGGCACGACAGCCCATCAGCATTACCATGTTGCTTTGTACCTTTGAATTCGATATCATATTGATGTGCCCCTAGGAAAAGGGACCATCTCTGAAGCCTCTGCGCCGTCATTACCGGAACACCCTTCTTAGGGTTGAAAATGGAAACCAACTGCTGGTGATCTGTCAGCAGTGTAAACTTTTGGCCTTGCAGGTAATGGTTAAATTTCTTAACTCCCCACACAAGGCTGAGCGCCTCCCTATCTATCTGAGCATAGTTGCGCTCTGCGGAGGTCAATGATCTGGATGCGAACGCGACTGGCCTTTCCGAGCCATTTGGAAACTTATGTGAGAGCACTGCCCCGATACCATATGGAGAAGCATCACAAGCTAAGCGAATAGGCAGCATTGGGTTAAAGTGAGCCAACACTTCCTTAGAGGTGATCAGTGCCTTGCTCTTTTGAAAAGCCCGCTTACAATCATTGCTCCACTTCCATGGTATTCCCATTTGCAAAAGAGTGTTCAGCGGGTGTAACACCGTGGATAAATTTGGAAGAAACTTGTGGTAATAGTTAACTAACCCAAGGAACGACCTCAACTGGGATACATTTTCCGGAGCAGGAGCTTTCACAACAGCTTCGATCTTGTCAGGTGACTTATGGAGCCCCTCCTGGTCAATGACGTGGCCGCAGTACGAGATTCGCTTTTGAAAGAACTCACATTTCTGGCGATTAACTCTGAGCCCATATTCTTTCAATCTGGTGAGCACCTGCTCCAAATTCGCGAGGTGAACCTTATCGTTATCTCCTGTAATCAGGATGTCATCCAGGTAGCATTGTGTACCTGGAATTCCCTGCAATACCTGCTCCATGGCCCTTTGCCAAATCGCTGGAGCCGATGCCACTCCAAAAACCAATCTATTATACCGATATAAGCCCTTATGTGTGTTGATCGTGAGATACTGGCGTGACGCTTCATCAACTTCCATCTGTAGGTACGCCTGCGCCAGGTCTATCTTGGTGAAGTGTTTCCCGCCAGACAGCGAAGCGAAGATATCTTCAATCCGCAGAAGCGGATATTGCACCGTGTGAAGAACCGGATTAACAGTGATCTTGAAATCGCCACAGATGCGAACTTTCCCAGGTTCCCCCGGCTTGTTGCTCAACGAACGCTTCATGACAGGAACAATGGGTGTGGCCCATTTGCTCCAGTCCACCTTGGACAGCACTCCTGAACGTTCTAGCCCTTCCAGCTCTGCTTCCACAGCAGGTCGTATCGCATAAGGTACCGGTCTGGCTTTGAAAAATTTTGGGTTTGCATGTTCTTCAACCTTGATGTTTGCCGTAATTCCTTTCAGTGTTCCCAGTCCCTGTTGGAACACCTCCTTAGCATCGTCTAATATTTTGGACAGTCGTTTAGGTTTGACGTTGTCCTCTTTACAGGCATCTACAGTCAGTGCTTGTATGGAATGCCAGTCCACATTTATTCTCCGGATCCATTCCTGTCCCAGAAGTGGCGGACCTCCATCAGGTAACACATACAAGTCCATGTTCTGACTTTCTTTACCATTGTAGACCACATTCACCTTTATCTTTTCTTTGGGGTATACTATTTGCCCCATGTATGTTTTCAATACAATCTCCGTATCCCTCAGGGGAATGTGCGAGAATAACCTTTTGTAATCTTGCTTATTCATGACCGTTAATGCCGATTCAGTGTCCAATTCCATCTTCACTTGGACTCCTGCTATCCGAAGCATGACCCAGATGGTTTGGTGGTCTGCTGTGTTACCCACATTATGTATTTTTAGACAACCCAGTTCCTTACTGCTGGAGTCTGAATCCATCTTCTGTTCATCCGAACTGTTCTCTGTCACCTTGTGTACATTTTTGTACTTCTCCTGTGGCGACTTTTTGCTGCTGGTCTTCTTTCCTGACCGGCATACTCTCGCTATGTGACCAAGTTTGCCACATTGCCTGCATTCTTTATCTTTGAACCAGCACTGGTTCTGGTCATGTGTTGTCCTTCCGCAACGATAGCACTTTACTGCGCCCAATGCCATTTCATTGGTGCTGAATTCCAATGGCCTTTGCTGTATCTCTGCAGCGCCTCGTGCTGCTGCCTCATGCGATGCTGCAATGCTGAAAGTTTTGTCCAGCGTAAGATCCTTTTCCTCTAGCAGTTGCTTCTGGGTTCCTTCCCTTAGGAGCCCACACACAAACTTATCTCTCAGTGCGTCTGCTAGTCCTGTACTGAACTGACAGTACTTTGATAACTTGCGCAGTTCGGTTAAGAATTCTGCGTTGCTTTCTTCTTTAAGTTGAATTCTTTTGTAGAATTTAAATCGTTCCGCTATCAGCAGCGGCGTGGGGTTTAAATGCTCTTGCAGGATAGTAACAATATCCGCGAAACGCTTTCCTACCGGTTTATCTGGTGTTACAAGGTTCCTTAATAACCCATACGTCTTCGCACCCATCGAGTTTAATAGGGTTAGTGCTTTCTTATCCTCCGGTACCTCATTCGTTGTACAGTAAACTTCGATGTGTTCCACATAAGTGGCCCAATCTTCCACATCGCTATCAAAAGCAGTGATGTTACCCGTTTTTGGCATCCTTGTTGAGTTTCCTTTCCTTCGGATAGGATTATTATTTTATTTATTTATTTATTTATTTATTTATTCAAAATGGCGGCTTCCCGCACTTGGCGGCTTTTCCCGCGCTTGGCGGCTTTTCCCGCGCTTGTCTTCTTCCCGCGCCGACTCAAAATGGCGATTACCGCGCTGTTGCCGTTCTCGCCTCCCAGCGGTCCTTTATTTTCCCCTACGCTGCTGCTCTTGTTCCCCGCCGCTCCCGCGGTCCTTGTGGTCATAAATGCTTTCCTGGCTGCTGCGCGTCTCTGCCCCGATTGCAGTCTGGCCCCTGACACCGGCTGCGGTCGTGTTCTCCGCCCTTTTCGTCGCTACCCTCCCCTTCTCTTACTGACAACTCGGCCGACTTCCCTCCCGTGCCGCTCGATCGGGCTTACCCGCCGCTGTCGTCGAAGGGATGTTCACTGATGTTTGACTTCGTGGCCAGAAACCAACCCGGGTTCCCGATGGCCTCCCGTGTGATGCAGTGCCCAGCAGGATGTTGAGGGTGGATGTCCTTGTTCGACGCCTGTTTCAGAGGGCGAAGCTTCCTTTGATGCAACTGCCGCTAGGTAAGATCAGACTCGTCACCACTGTTGAGTCTGTGTTTTCAAATGTAGTTATGCTGAATAACAGGACACAGACTACAGAAGTAATTAAACAGGTCTTTAGTGATTGAGGGTCAAGGCTGAACTGGGATACACTTTGCTTCGCAGGGTTTATATACCGGTGTGGTCACCACCGGTACTACAATGTACAGGAGCCATCAAAAAGTAGTCCATCACCTTAAGGTATCCTCTTAAGGTGGTACAGGTTACATACACTACAGGTATGACCACATTATTGGGGGTATTCTATAGGCCTCCAAATAGTGAGAGGGAGGTAGAGGAGCAAATCTGCAGGGAAATCGCAGAGATATGCAAGAGCTATAGAGTGGTGATATTGGGGGACTTTAATTACCCAAATATCGATTGGGATAATGTTAGGGTAAAGGGAAAGGAGGGGGAGGAATTTCTGAAATGTGTTGAGGAGAATTTCCTTGACAAATATGTTCTTGGCCCAACTAGGAAGGAGGCATTGCTGGCACTGGTGCTGAGGAATGAGGTGGGCCAGGTCGACCAAGTGTCTGTGGGAGAACACTTGGGTAGGTGTGATCATCGTATCATAAGATTTAGATTAGCAATGGAGAGGAGCAAGGAACAATCTAGAGTGGAACTTCTAAACTGGAATAGGGCTAACTTCAATGGGATGCTAAAGGAACTAGCCAGGATAAAATGGAACCAAAGACTGACAGGAAAAACTGTAATGGAACAATGGGTGATCTTTAAGGAGGAGATGTTCCAAGTACAGGCTAGGTACATTCCAACAAAAGGGAAGGGTAAGGGAACCAAAGCAATGGCTCCTTGGATGACAAGGGAAATGGAGAAGATGATGAAACAAAAAAAGAGGGTGTATGATGCATGTCAGGTGAATTCTTTAAGGGAGAACCAGACCAAATACAATAAGTTGAGAGGGGAAGTGAAGATAAAAATAAGATTGGCAAAGAGAGGATATGAGAGTAGAATGGTGGTTAACATAAAAGGGAACCCCAAAATCTTCTACCGGCATGTAAACAGTAAGTGGGTAGTAAGAGGCGGGGTGGGGCCTATTAGAGACAAAGAAGGTGATATATGTTTAGAGCCGCAGGGCAAGTCTAGAATACTCAATGAGTATTTTGTATCGGTGTTTACTAAGAAGGTGGATGCTGACAAAATATCAGTAGAAGTGGAAAAGGTAGAAGCAATGGAAGGGGTCAAAATTGATAGACAGGATGTACTAGAAAGGCTGGGTATGCTTAGCGTGGATAAGTCACCTGGTCCCTATGGCTTGCATCCCAGGTTGCCATGGGAATTGGGGGAGGAGATAGCAGAAGGGTTTGCCATAATTTTCCAATCTTCCCTCAATGCGGGGGAGGTGCCTGAAGATTGGAAAGTGGCAAACGTCACACCATTGTTCAAGAAAGGGTGTAAGGACAATCCTAGTAACCACAGGTTGGTCAGTTTAACACCAGTGGTGGGTAAAGTTTTAGGAACAATAATCACCGGAAAAAATTAACAAGCACTTGGAGAGGTTTAAGCTATTTAAGGAGAGCCAACACAGATTTGTAAAAGGCACGTTGTGTTTGACTAATCTAATTGAATTTTGTGATGAAGTAACAGAGAGGATTGATGAAGGGAATGCAATGGATGTTGTCTACATGGATTTTTGGAAGGCATTTGACAAAGTACCACATAGAAGGCTGGTTAACAAAATTGAAGCTCATGGAATAGGTGGGTCAGTGGCAGCTTGGATAACGATTTGGCTTAAGGACAGAAAACAGCGAGTTGTAGTATATGGCTGTTTTTCAGACTGGAGGATGGTAGACAGTGGTGTTCCCCAAGGGTCAGTGCTGAGGCCATTGCTTTTTTTGATATATATAAATGACCTGGATATTGGAATACAGAGTAGAATTTCTAAATTGGCCGATGACACCAAACCTGGAGGTGTGGCAAACGGTGAGGGTGATACCAATCAACTGCAACAGGACATAGAATGGCTAGCAGAATGGGCAAACAAGTGGCAGATGGAATTTAATACAGAGAAGTGTGAGGTGATGCATTTTGGCAGAAGGAACAGGGAGAGGCAATATACACTTAATGGCACAGTTTTAAAGAGGGCGAGGACAGAGGGACCTGGGAGTTAATGTGCATAGGTCCCTGAAGGTGGCAGGACAAATATTGAGAGTGGTTAGCAAAGCATATGGGATCAAGTCAAGTAGGTTTTTCCCTCGTATTGGTTCTCTCACCACCTGTCGCAGGCCCAGACTGGCAGTTATATCCCTCAGGACTCATCCAGCTCGGTCAGTAGTGGTGCCACCGAGCCACTCTTGGTGATGGACATTGAAGTCTCCCACCCAGAGTACATTCTGTGCCCTTGCTACTCTCAGTGCTTCTTCCAAGTTGTGTTCAATATGGAGGAGTACTGATTCATCAGCTGAGCGTGGGAGGTAGGTGGTAATCAGCAGGAGGTTTCCTTGCCCATGCTTGACGTGAAGCCATGAGACTTCATGGGGTCCGGAGTCAATGTTGAGGACTCCCAGGGCCACTCCTTCCCAACTGTATACCACTGCGCTGCCACCCCTGGTGGGTCTGTCCTGCCGGTGGGACAGGACATACCCAGGGATGGTGGGAAAGGAATGCTGCTAAACTTACTTTCCACTTGTTGAGCAACTGCTAAGATATGCCTGCGACACACCTATTTTATTGTGGTCACCTTTGAACCTATTTTCACATATTTCCTGTATCTTTTGCTGCATTGCAGCATGAATTTTCAGATCTCAGTCCTAAAGTGATGAGACCAGACCTTAATGCTTGCTACCTTGACAACATGCCAATCTCACAGGATGTCATGTGGCTGGCTGATAATATTTGTACAAGAGAGCTCCTGGCCAAAATTGGATCTGCTACTGGGAAGCCCCTGAGTTAGTGAGTGGGCAGGAAATGACATCACAGACATCCTTAAAGGATGGCTAGCATTGCATTGTGAGTAAATTGTAAGTCACACCATCCTGACTTGGACATGTATTGCTGTTCTTTCATCGTCGCGGGGTTAAAATCCTGGTGTCCCCTCCCTAACAGCATTGTAGGAGCACTTTCAACACATGGACTGCAGCGCTTCAAGAAGAAGGCTCACCACCACCTTCTCAAGGGCAACTAGGGATGGGCAATAAATGCCGGCCTTGCCAGCGACGCCCACATCCCCAGAATGAATTAAAAAAATTAAAAGGGAAGCAGCCACTTAAAGCTACGGGGACACAAACTGCAAAATCTTTATAAAGGCAGCCTTCCTGCCCAGAAATTGTAACCATTTTTTAATAAAGGTTGTATGGGAAGAAAGTGAAGGCTCTGTATTTCCTTGGACTTTCCTGGCGTAGCTTCACTGGAAGTGCTTAATCAGGTTTCTGCTGCACTTCCGGCCAAGTGACAGCAGTGAGCCCGAGGAAACTCAGGGCCAAAATCTTCCAAAATGTATGTGGAGAGAGGCAGTGGAGTCTCTGGGGAAGTGATGAGGCTGTGCATTAGCCGACCCCCCTGCTTGATGCAGAGCGAGGTAGATGAGCTGCTGCCAGGAGGGTTGTGTTGTTTGGTACTCCAGGGCATCTGATAACAGCAGTGTCTGGTGGGAGGTGCCGGTCAGGTTCAATGTTGTGTGCACTATCTGCAAGATCTGAGAATGGATGCGGAAAGCAATGGCACTGACGTAATAAAGACTCACTACGCACTTGGTTGAACATAAAGCAAGGCTTTAATCGACTTGTAACAAAACATGGAGGTCTAGTTAGTAGTCACTAGCTTCCTGTTTCCAGATTGTCTCTGGCCAAGTTGGGCCCACGCCCGAGTATTTATACTCCTCGGACGGTGCCCTCAGCTGGCCGTCCAGTAGTACTTCCTGAGTTACTTCTTGTAGAAGTTGCAATTTATGACAGGCACAGCTTAGGGAAAATGGCCAAAGCAAACCGACCCATTTACGAGGCACACGGCCCAAGGATGCATGTCACAATGTTGCCAGTCAACCTGTTGTGTATTTATTACTGACCTACGCCAAGCTCTCACGCAAACTTACTAATTTTTCACTGCTAACCATGAATGCCCAACAGGTACTGTCCCATCTCAGAATATTTTTTGTCCATTTTTCCTGCTTTGGAAAAATAATTTATTTTATTGCTGGGGTTTTAAAAAGAAAGCGTATTCTCACAAGTTTTTTTTTTACCTTTCACCCATTGTATTAGGAAAATCCTTTGGTCTCTGTCTGTAAAAGGAATTATGAAGGAAGACACATACACCAAAAAGGTAGTCTGGCTTTTGGAAATAGGACATTGTACAGGCTGTCAGGCAGCAAAAGGCTACGGGAGACTGAGGTCTGCAGGGAGAGGGGGTTCTGCACTAGGCTGTAAAACAGAATACAGAGGAGATTGTGGGCTGAATTGTAATCCCCTTGGTGGAATAATGGTGGAGCGGGACTTTCCTCTGTCCACATGACCATACCATGGGGCTGTGAATGACTGAAGTCAGGACGAGAATGGATCATCGATAGAGCACTGGGGACAGGATTTCTCAGAAGTGGGTGTTTCTGGTTGCATGGAGGGAAGTCACAGAAAGAATGAGTGCAACCAAGAACAGTTTTCACAGCAAATGAGGAGGTTCAGTGACCTTTCCAGGGTGGTCAAGGTAAATTGAGTCATGGTTACCAATCCACATCCTGTTCCGTTGGTAGAGCCTTCACTTACCTCCTTACCTTTTCCCTCTCATCACCTGCGTATCAGGGAAACGAATTTATGCAAAGGGCAACCTCCGCAAATACTCAAGCACCTACTTGACTCTGTCAACTCACCTAGCTTGCCATAAGGGCTTCTGCTAGTCTTCATTTAAAGAGACAGTGCACCTTTCATCATTTTGGGACGCATGCGCTCAGATGGGGCAAAACTAGTCTCAATGCCAGTCACATTCCTTTAACAAGGCTGTCTCTCCCCACAAAGGGAAAGGTGATGCATAACCACTGACAGTGAACCGCAATTAGGGGAGGAACAGCAATACTGAAACACCCTAGTTCACAGAAACAGGAAGCTCAGCAATTAATAGACAGAGAGATGGTGAGTTTGGAGATGAGGTGGCAGCAGAAAGCTGGTAAAGGTAGGGCAAGATTCATCAGTAAAGGTCAGTTGCATGCACTTTCTCGAAGTATTGCAATGACCTTATGTTCCGCCACTATTTTCCAAGCCCAAATGTCACTGTGTTCACTTGTAAACAACCTCAACATGGCTACTCTCCAGGTAGCATGCATTGGCATGTAGAATGAAGTGGCTTACATCCCTCACATAGAGTGAAATAAATCCCTTCCTGTTCAAGATGTTTATGGCACTTTCAGACGAGGCCTTTATAGCCACAGCGGTGGCATCAATGGCACCCTGCACTTGTTGAAATTCAGCCATTGTGAAGAAATTGATGACTCTCTCTCTCTCTCTGATTGACTGGATCTACAAGAATGTGAATAAACTCAGAAGCATGCCTGAACTGGGCATCTGTGACCTGCCTAATAATTGATGAACGGTTGACTGACTGAAGTGACTAATGTCACAGAGGCCACCTGGAAGCATCTGAATGCCCAAACATTAAGTGATGTTGTTACCTTCACCGCCGCAGACAATGCACTGCCCTTGGTGGAAAAAGGCTACAAGTCAAGTTTCAATTACTGTCTTGGTTTCCGGAGAATCATGCAGCCTTCTCAGACACTGCCTATAGGAAAAGTCAGGCACGAATACCTGTGTGCATCCTGGCTTCCATCCTTTCCTCCTCCACGTCCACATCATCCTCTTCATCAGGGCACAGGAACACTGGAAACCCCAGAGGGAAATCCATTATTGATCTATGCAGAATCCTTTAAATTCTGAACAAGTTTCACCAAATACCTTCAAATGCTCAGAAACTGCAGCTTTTAACTATTGGAGGGGACTTCCAACTGAAATAATATTGCAGAATGACTATCCTTTGCGACCTTTCAGTTTCTCCATTATTTCCAGCCTCTGGCCCATCACCGACACAATTTACAGCACTGGTGATTTGCAGGGGCAGTAAGTGGACAGAAATTCATGGATGTCCCAGGGAGGACGAGGCCACTTTCTGTAAGTGGGTTACAGTGGGAGTCACATGAGGGAAATTGTGGCAGCCATTTTTTTGGGGTGGAGTTTTAGTGGAGGGCCTCTCCACCCTGTTTTATTTGCAAGACTGCCTCTATAATGCCTGGAAATGTGCAGATATTCCAAGGAAAATCCAGGCCTTAATATCTTGCAATCTGCATTGGAAGAGGCAGCACTGTAACATTTTTTCACCTTTCTGTCATTGTAAAATGATCCACAACTGACTTTTTAAAATCGTTGTCAGTGTTGTTATGTAGGCCAATTTGTGCACAGCAAGGTTTCATAAACAGCAAGTGAATGACCGATGAGTTAATGTGTTTTTGGTGGTGTTGGTTGAGGGATAAGTGTTGGCCGTAACACCAGGAGAATCTTTGCTCTTCTTCGGCTAGCTTCATAGGATTTTTGACATCCATTTGAAGAGGCAGACGGGACCTCAGTTTAACATCTCATCCAAAGACCACCTCTGTCAGTATTGCCCTGAAGTGCCAGCACAGATTACGTGCCCAAGTGCCGGGGTGGAATTTGATCCCGTGATCTTTTGCCTCGGATGAAAGACCGCTCCCAACATAGTCAAGCTGATATTGTAGCTCTGTAACAATAGATGGCCAGCACTGTCAGTAGGTCAGCAAATGATATCACCTGACAACACCCTGCATTCTTCTCATCATCAATTTGCAAGCACCAGCACAACTACACATCCCGGAGGATGCAGTTCGTGAGCTTGAGGAGGTTGCATCACAGTGCACAGATGAGAAGGTGGAACTGGTGGTGGCAGAGGAGGAGCAGGAATCATTAGGAATACCTATCTACTTTGGGAAATGTAACAGTATGATGATATTGGGTAACTCTGTTATGGTCCTGGTAGCAAATGAGATAAAAATGCTGGCTACACTGACTGAAGCATCAGCCACTTGTTTCATAAACTTGTGGGCAGCACCTTGGCTAATGACAAGAAAGGAAGAAAGACTTGCATTTATATAGCGCCTTTCACGACCACTGGATGTCTCAAAGCACTTTACAGCCAATGAAGTACTTTTTGAAGTGTAGTGACTGTTGCAGTGTAGGAAACGTGGCAGCCAATTTGCGCACAGCAAGCTCCCACAAACAGCAATGTGATAATGGCCAAATAATCTCTTTTCGTGATGTTGGTTGAAGGATAAATATTGGCCGGAACACCAGGGATAACTCCCCTGCTCTTCTTTGAAATAGTGCATATGGCCCTAATGCTAGACTGTAAGGAGGCAGAGCCCAAACAAGTTGAGTGAGCTGGTAGAATTGACAACCACTGACAGTTCTATCTCAGTGGTGCAGGTTGGATGCACATGTCGTAGTTGCAGATGAAACAGATCTACAAGTGGCTCCAGGCTGACCGGGAGCCTGCAGAACCAGGCAGGTGTGATAGGGCCAACAGGCATGATTGGTGGAATAAAGGTGGATGTTTTCAAAAGAACCCCTAACATTAAGGTAAAGGAAACTTGCCAAAGGATACTGTACTGGGTATAGTTTCCAGTCAGGTACAGTGGCACACCCTGAGGTGAAATGAATTGACCCTGGCTGTGAAAACTCGTGGGGCTGACAGCCAGCATGTGTCGGGATATGCCAGCCGGGAACCTTTCTCACTGGAGTAAGCAGGGTCAGGGGCAGGTTTCCTCCTTCACATACTCCTGGTTGGCACCTTCATCACTGGCAGCAAAATTTGAACGCGTGCTAGTTTGGGGAAGCCGCAAAATCCAGCAGAGGATGCTTACTCCTGCTCTTGCCCCACCCCCCGGAAATATCTTGTATATAGTCTATTGGCCTTCTTTATAACAGCCTAGGCCTGGACCCCAGGTGGATCCCACACATGTTTTCATTGGGCGATAGTGAACCCCCAGACCAGGGTCAAGGAAACTCCACCTCAAACTGGTGGTTCCAGGTCTAATTTCTGGCCTTCTGCTGCTTTCCTGCCAGACTAACGGTGGGAGTGTGTCAGAGGAGCTGCGATTTTTCAACCCCCACCACCACCCCCACCCCCCCCCATTTTCTTAAGGATAGTCTAAGGATTTTAACTCGGGGCTGTAATCGAGCAGACAGGAGCTGAGACAAACGGCAAACCCCCCTGACCTCGGAGCATGAGGCCCGGGCAGTTTGAACTCCCGGGTCTCAGCCACGTGGCTCCCGGTCAGTTGCCTGCCTGAAAGCAGCAGCAGCTGGCTGGAAGATAGGAGCAGAATGTTAGGCCACAGGAGGCCGTCGCCCTGGACCGAATGAACGGTCCCAAGCACAGAAGCAAATCACGGGGTGGGGGTTTCTGGAGGGTCTCGTGGCAGAGAAGGGCGGGGAGCCCAGAGCAGAGGGGGCTTAAACTTTCCTTGTGGAGCCCGGAGGTACTATTGGTAACAAGCATTCTGCTGCTTCTGTCAATACATAAATATTCCTACCATGGGCTGATCTGGAAAATATAGAAAAATACATAAAACATTAGCTGTAAAAAAAATTAATTCATTGATACACTTCACGTTAAAATGAAAAAAAAATGCACTTCACAAAAATTATTAGAAATGTAGCAAAAATTGGTTCTTTCAGTCCCTTTAAATTGAGACTTTAAGTTGTTGTTAGACTTCCTTTTCAAGTTTAAAGTACAAATGTAAGAAACATAAACAGAGTTGTTAATGGTTCTCATTTGCTTGTTCCCTGCTTAATTAGGGTCATGCTCAAAATGAATCACAAAGGCGTACGGACCTGGAAATGGGGGTATGTTTGAAGGGAAGGACCAGGTGGAAACGCTGGGCCTCCTATGTCCATTGGTGATAATGATCTAGAAAATCTACAGAGGCAGGAATTTCTGCTGCAGTTCTACCTGATCTGCTGGAGCAAAGGTGTAAACGTAGTTACAATGGGAGATTCTGGAACCACACAGAAATTCTACCTCATTGAAGTTATTTAGTTCCCTTTGGTTAGACTGCACTTGGAGTATTGTGCACAGTTCTGGTTTCCGGTTTCTGGTCTCCATATTATAAAAATGATATCGAGGCCTTGTAGAAGGTGCAAGAAAGATTCACAAGGATGATACCAGAACTGAGAGGATATACTTATTAGGAAAGGCTGAACAGGCCAGACTCTTTTCTCTAGAAAAGAGAAGGTTGAAGGGTGACCTGATAGAGGTCTTTAAGATTATGAAAGGGTTTGATAGGATAGATGTAGAGAAAACGTTTCCACTTGTGGAGGAGTCCAAATCTAGAGACCATAAATGTAAGATAGTCACTAATACATCCAATGGGCAGCACGGTGGCATAATGGTTAGCACTGTTGCCTCACAGCACCAGAGACCCAGGTTCGAATCCGGCCTCGGGTGACTGTCTGTGTGGAGTTTGCACATTCTCCCCGTGTTTGCGTGGGTTTCCTCCGGGTGCTCCGGTTTCCTCCCACAATCCAAAGATGTGCGGGTTAGGTTGATTGGCTATGATAAATTGACCCTTAGTGTTAGGGGGATTAAATACACGGGGATAGGGTGGGATATGTGTTGGTGTAGGGGTTACGGGGATCGGGTGGGATAGTTTGGATGATCAGCCATGATCACATTGAATGGCGGAGCAGGCTCGAAGGGCCGAATGGCCTACTCCTGCTCCTAGTTTCTATGTTTCTAAGGAATTCAGAAGAAACTTCTTTACCGAAAGAGTGGTAAGAACGTGGAACTCGCTACCACAGGGAGTGGTTGAGGCAAATACCTTAGATGCATTTAAGGGGAAGCTAGATAAACATACGAGGGAGAAAGGAATAGAAGGATATGCAGAAAGGATGAGATGGAGGAGGCTGTGGAGCATAAATGCCGGCATGGACCAGTTGAGCCTAATGGCCTGTTTCTGTGCTGTAGGCTCAATGTATGTAACTGTTGACTATTGTCTGAGCCTTGCAAACTCCTTTTCCTTTCACCTCAAATGGCATCTCAATATTGCATTGCCAATTAAAAAAAATCTTAGTGCAATACAGCTTCTCAATTTAATTTTTTAAAATTCTGACAATTCAATAGAAAGGCAGCAAAATACAAAATCACTGTCAAGAGAGAACAGTTGCATAATTAATATAAGAAAGATTGATACAAAGAGATTCAGTAAAACACTGGGGGTAAAATAGACAATATTTAATCAGCTGTAATATAAAAATTCTATTTGGAAACAGTGTATTTCAAACGGCAGGGAATTCTTACAGAATAGTTCAAGAACAGTCTGTATTGTGAGGGCAAAGGTGATGCAAATAATTTATGGTATGCAGCATTGTTAGCACAAGTTTGACATTGCAAATTACTTATTCTCATTAGTACATTTTGAAATTGTTGAGTGTAAGTTGATGGGTCCCAGGTTGATGGAAGCCAATAACGTTTGGTTGATGAGTTATTTATGTATTACTCATGACTAATTTATAGCTTTCAGACACTAATAAGGGACTTTAAAAGGCAAAGTGAGCAGAAGTGTTTCCTGTAACATGATTAGTTCAGTTTAATCAATAATTACAATGATTCTTAAACGGAAAGGTATTCTATGAGGAAATACAGTGCAACGCATTTCGCCTTGAACATTCTTACAATTTGTTACCTTAAAATGCTTCTACAATGTACTTGGTGAGGCACCATTCATGCTTACTTTACCACACACTGTACTGGCCAAATTGCGATTTTTTTTTTGTGCATTGAGGGTGAAATTGGTCTTTGCCAGTAGCATGAAATGGGCTGGTAGTGAATCGGCAGTCCATTCTACACCCTGGCCTGCTTTCTTTTCCATTGATTTCATTGCTGAATGAAAGCAGGTGTACCAGCTTGCCGGATGGTGGATGTGGGGCTCACCTGTTAGGGAGGTTCAAGCCTTGACCCCACAAAGATTTGGCAATTTAAAAACTTTTTCTTGACCCCCCTTGCATTGGCGGGGGTGGGGGGAGGGGGGAGGTACCAACAGCCCCGCCCCCCCCTCCCACCCCACCGCCCATGGACCTCTATGCAGCTCTCTAACGCATTACTTGGCCTCTCCCCTATGCTGGCCATCTAAGATGTAGCACAGTGGCGTAGGTGCCTGCTCATGTTATGCAAATTAGATTAGCTCCCCCTGACCCCGCTAACTCTGGGAGGGCAGGGGGCGGGGGTTAGCGCCAGAGCTAACTGGCAAGCAGATGCCAGCAGTTAACCAGCATTAAAGCTTTTCAAGCACACAATATTTTGAGTAATCCACTATTGTTTCAACATTTACTGGGGAACCATTCTTATCATTTCTCATAACCAGAAAAATGGACTCCTCCGGTAGTTTATAACATTGCTGCTGTGGGAGTCAAATGAGATAGTTTTAGTTATTGGAATCTCAAGGTCATTGGCACCATCTGCAGTCAGGATGGTTACTTCTGAGGTTTGCGGTCAAAGATTTCAAGTTCACTCTAAAGTCTGGAGTTTAAGACTGTAAAAGTAACTTTTTATCTCATTTTCAAACAATGTTATTTCTAATGTGAGTTTCTTGTACATTGCACAGTACCAGCAAACTTCAATACTGTATGTGAAATGCTCATTTTCATTTTCGGGGACGCTTCCTTTCATTACTGTAGTAAGTTTTCAAACATGATTTTGGGACTGATTTTCCAAAGATCGTGATGTTCCAAAAGATTTCAAAATTCTTACTGGAAAAGTTGCAAGTCATCCACGGTTGTGGGGAAGCCATTCGAAACAAGATGTAAAAGCCCACTGCAAAAAACACTTCAAATTGACCCTAAAAGTCTTTAAATCTGACCAAAGGTTCATAGCAAGAAAAAACTGGTCAGCGAGCAAAAAACAATCCTTGATGGCTTACAACAACTGCATTTATATAGCAGCTTGAACGTAGTAAAACATCCCAAGGCGCTTCACAGGAGCATTGAGGTAAAGAGAGACAGGTCTCCCACTTTTAATCACTATCCAGTGATCCCTTATGGTAGTGTGTGTGTATGTGGATATTGGGAGAGGACAGCATTAGGCTCAGATGTGATGCCCTCTGCAGTTAAATAGCCTGGACGATGACTGTAGTCCCTGAAATCATAACTTAGCAACAAAATCAATGCCTTCAGAAGGTGAGGGGAAAAAATTGCATGGTTAAAAGGGACGTGGCTAGTGGGCGGTGTGAATTCAGCACATTCAAGCCCAACAGAGCTGTAGGATATAGTCCTCTTCATAGTCAGTTTCAGATCTAATCATTGTGACAAACTCTTAAAATTGGGTCTCAAGTTCCAAGATGGAGAAGGTACGTAAAATCTCAAAGCTGAGACAAAAGGCATCTCTTGGTACATGGAAATGTACCAAGGAATTCATTTTGGCAACAAGCTTCAATACCATACATATGTGTCAGTACTGAGCATTCATGTCATGTAAAGAACAATAGGGGAGACTTTCCTCTCTGGGCACTCCTCGAGTGCAATGTGGGCAGAGCTCACCGGACGTGTGCCCTGCTCTCTGGCATGGGCCCTCAAATCCTCCAGGCTTCACTCTTCTCTATCTTCCGTGCTCACCATTCCCCGCATTAGCATGTCCACTGGTACATGCTTCCAACCTAGCAAGCACCTCATCCGCTTGATCCATTTCTGTCTCTTACCAGTTCCCCTCTCACACGGGCTAAATAGCTGGCACTGTACACTTTCTCATTTGCTTCATCTCCATTTCACCTCTTACAAAAGAAAGACATAATCGCAGGGGGAGCAATTGTTGGATCCTCCAATTATATTCACCATCTGCAGCACATTCATGAAAACCATCTCAACTGCCTGCATACGAGTTCTATGCTCATGTATCATTTTCCATTTAAAGACTAGGTCACTGAGCTCTGTTTCCGATGTTCCTCAGCCAAAGGCGATCGTTTCTCACTCCTCCAATCAGATAGATGCCTCCTTGTCTTTCACTCCCAAGCTCCTCCTGCTCTGTGGCTCTCTGTGTGTCACCCTCTCTGTGTGTCACCCTGTGATATTCCCTCTGACTCAATAGGAACATCTCCCCCCCAAGTGGGTATATCTATGTTGGTGTTTGAGTACGTAAGGTGCCAAGGTGGAAGTCACGGTTGAAGAGGGGGAGGTACCAGGCTGCTTTAATGATCGAGGTTCAGATTCTTGTCGAGAATGGCCTGGAAAATATCAAAGAAAATATATGTGAAAAAGGGGAGCACTCATGATGGATGTTGATAACGGTAATAAGCATTCAAAGAGCAGATCAACGCTGTCTTTACTAATAAAAAAGGCAAAATACTGCGGATGCTGGAAATCTGAAGTATAAACAGAAAAGGCTGGAAATACTCAGCAGGTCAGGCAGCATCTCTGGAGGGAGAAACGGAGGGAAACCCCGCCAGGGCCACTGAGGCGAGCAGTGGGTCTGCGGGGGTCGGTGGGGTGCATAAGTGCGATGTGAAGGTAAGTGATGGGTGCAAGTGTGGAGAGGTGAGTGTAAAGTGATAGAAAATGTTTACTTCCCTTTGTTTCTTCCTGCAGGCTGCAACAGTTGGGGGATGCGGAGAGTCTCGCATCTCACCGGCAGAGATGACAGATGGCTGCTGCATTCTCCGATGCAACAACCATCTAATCTTTGCTAAAGAAAGAGGTTTGATGAGTCTCGAAAACAAGGACTCATCAAACAACAGAGAATGTCCGTGTTTGACCGCTTCACAGAGCTGTCAAACGATGACAATTCATCTGTCAAAAATTTTTGACAAATGAAAAGTCATACGCTGACGTTCTCTGTAACCGGCTTCCCCTTAATTGGCCTGCTAAGCCCGCTGGGCGGGCTCAACAAGGTAAATCAAGGGAAAATAGCGTGGGTTGGCCATAAGTCGATGGAGGCGGGACAACATTGGCAAAATCAGCCCTGTGAAGTCATGCCTTCATTTACCTTATGGTCATTAAATATTTTCATGCATTGTGTGGTAATGCGTGGTGTGAAGAAAGTGGCAGTCACAACCTGATACAACTCCCGCTAAAAAGTTTGCATGACTCGCTTCTGTTGCTTTTTCTTGAGTGCCAGGAAGTCAGTGGGGTCGATTTTCCTGGAGCCGTCAGGCGGGGTTTCAGGCGTGTGTGGGGGGGGGAAATCGCAAAAATAGGGGGTCGCGACCCCCCCCTGCCTGATTCCCCGCCCCGTCCGACTTTCACCCCGGCGTTTCAATCCGACCCAAATCAGTCCCGCCCGCAGCTGGCGGGACTGGACGTCGGGAGCCTAATCACCAATAATTGGCATCTATAATGCCATTTTAAGGGGTCCTTGCTATTTTCAGTCTTTTCCCACGCTAAACACGCCTGGTGGGAACCCCGCTGATGAAACCTGGCGTGAACAATGTCGGCTTGCTTACTTTCAGCTGCAGGTCAATCAGGAAAGAAGAGATTTAATCAGACATCATTTGTAGGTTGCAGGACCTTGTTCTTTCAGGCTTGGGGCAACTTGTTCAAGGCTTAGGCACAGCTGTGGAAGGTTGTAGCCTCACACCCTTCTCCAGTGTGAGCTCCTGGGAAGCCCCTCTCGCCACCCTCACTCAGTGCTTCCTCAACTGAGGCACCTACCAGAAGCATGGGAGGCCTTTTTTTCCTTCCCCTCTTGGCATTAGAGGACCTCCAGCCCCAATCGTGAAATGACACATGCCACAACTGCAGAAGTTGCCAACTGAAATTTTATTTACAATAACCAACTGATGGCATTTTAAAAATAAACACATTTCACCCAAGTGACTACCCTTGTGATTAGTGGTGCTTTATTTTTCTCTTACGCATGCTCCTACGTAGTGGTTCCCCTGTGGCTTCAGCAGATGTGGAGGCCCCTTGCTCACTTTCCTGCTGCTCCTGTCTCGACACCTTTGGCGGGCGTCCTCTGGGGTGGCGAGCCTGTGAGGGCTCGCCAGCAGCCTGCTGCTCCTGCGGATGTGCAGGGGTTGAGACCTCTATCTCCGTTGGGTGTGGGGCTCTGACCGAGGGCTCTGCAGTGGCATGGAAGTGTGAGCGCTTGGAGAGGAGCCCCCACTTCCTTGAGGTCTGCCACCAACCTCCATCTCATGGGTCAGGTCCCCCTCAGTGCCTGCAAGTGGCTTGAGCAGCTTGCTGCACATCAGGGGGGCCATGGGGGCCCGTTTCTACAATGGCAGTCCTACTCAGAGGGCCTGCCATGAAGGTCTGGTTTCTCTGCTCAATAGCTGACGATCGCTCCTCCAGAGATGTCAGTCTATTCTGAACACTCACCATGTTTCCAACACTCTGGCGACTTAGCTCCTCCATGGCCGTAGCCATCCTCTCCTCTACTGTAGCCATCCTTTCCGCGGAGGTTGCCATCCTTTCCGTGGTGATGCGTTCATGCGCCAATGACTTCACAAAGACTCTGATCATGTTCGCTATGGACTCCTCCATTCGCTCCACACTCGCAGCGACCCTGGAGACAAAACCTGCCAGAGACTCCTGCATCTGTGCATGGAGATCCATCACCTCTTCTCTTGCGGATGGACCCAGAGGCAGAGGGTCGACATGCAGCAGAGCTGAGCTGGCAGAGTCCTGCGCCCTCCGATGAGGACTCTCCACTGCTGTCCCTGTCTCCACAATCTGCTGATGCTCACTTGTGAGCTGTGATACACCAGGTGACAACATTACTCTATCTCGCGATGGTCCCACCGAGGTGTGAGTGTCTGCGCTGGTGCTGGGTGCGCTGAATTCTGCTGACACTGCGTCCTCAGAGGTGGGAGCTTCCTCTGAGGTGTCTGGCTGCTCAGCCTCTTCCTGCTCCGCAGTCGGGATGGGGGCTTCGGATGGTCCTGTGGGGGAGTAAAGGAAAGAGTTAGAGATGTGATGCCATGGTTATATGCACATTGGATTTTGCAGATGTTCATAAATCCAAATGATGTAGCTTCAGAAACATAACAGCGACTCATGCTATGTCAATGAGAGAGATGGAAAACTATTCTGTCACCAGCTTGCGGGCCTGCCCCTGTCTCTCCTTCCCCAGCTTCCGCAGCCACATCAGCCCCGACAATTTCCAGGACTCCTTCCTCCCAGGGGGTCAGGTGGGCTATTGAGGGTGGGCCTCCTCCAGTCCTGGCTCGCTCTCTGTTATTGTGAGCTCTCTTTTCCTGCAATGAGGGAGACAAGTGGAGTTTGAGTGAGAATGAAGGAGTGAGTGTAGAGATTGCATAGCATAGATACTTAGAGGGAGACAAAGATGGTGTGAGGCTGCAAGACCAAGGGCCCTCCCTGTGTGTTGTCAGTTGTGCTCAAAGCATCAGAGTGAGAGGGAGTGTGAGGGCTGCATGGTGGAATAGTTATGTGAGAGTTGTGTGAGAGAGAGGGAATGGGTAAGGGTGCATGGATGTGACTGTGAAGTGGGATGTGGAGGAAGAGGGTGCTAAAGCTGAGTGCTGGTGGGGAAAGGTAATGGGGATCAGTTTGAGGGTGATGGAAACTTCATACTTACTTTTCCTGTACGTTGAAGGTCATGGAATCGCTTCCGACACTGTATCCAGGTTCTTCTGGTGACTCCCAGTGAGTTGACATCTGCTGCCACCTGCATCCATGGTCTCAGTGGGAGGCCTCTTCCTCCCTGACCTAGGGAAGAGGACCTCCCTGTGGGCCCTCACCCCATCCAATAATGCCTGCAGTGAAGCCTCGTCGAATTTGCTGCCAGCTCGGGGTCTGGCACTGGCCACAGCTGCTGCAGGCTCCTCTGCCATCCTGTGTGGTTCGTATGGAAGCCTGCAGAGGTTGCAATGCTTGCTGTGGACCTTAAAAGTACCACGAATGATGACATCATACTGTGGGGCTTTCTGACTGGAAATAGTCAATTAGCAAGGGTGCCCACACGCTGGAAATGAATTGGCCAATTGAGGGAAAATTGCATCAATCTGGCAGACCCATTTAGATTCGTGTGGGAACCCCGACATTCGGGGAACCCAACAATTCCCCGCACCTGCGGGAAAATCGACCCCAGTGACTCCTTGCCCTTTCCTCTGTCAATAGTACGTCCAATTGCATTAGATTCAGATTCAGATTCAGATTCAGATTAGAGTTATTTGCCATATGTAACAAGTACAATGGAATGCTTGTTCCCCGTAGGGACGCGTCAGCTATACATACAGCGCCGCGTTCAGAGTCAATACAATGGCTTCCCGTGGCAGTGGGAGCACGATGTCCCTCAGCCGCTCCGTCCTCCTCTTCACCGCGGCCTCCTCCTCACTGTTGCCGGCTCCACGTGTGGTGGCCTGCTTCTCCCGCTCTGGCCACCATGCCCGGCTCCCCTCCTCCCATCCGGACTGCGAGTTACCCGAAATGGAGCTGCCAGCCGACGTGCTGCAGCGTGTCGTGAGTCTGCTGCTGCTGCTCGTTGCGCTGCGCTCCTCCGCCCGACTCGCCGAACACATCGTCGAGATGTGAATGCTCCAATTCAGCCTCCTCTTCACCGTCGCCGGCTCCACGCTCCACGTCCCGGGGCCTACTTTTCTCTCTTCGCGGGTCGGCCTCTGGCCGCCATGCTCACCAAGAATCTCATGCCTCTTGCCACAGCAGAAGCCCCCAATGCTGCTCCTCATTCTGCCATTTCTGTCTCTTTTCGCAGACTCCAATTTGCTTTGCTTCTGGCCCTGTGGGCAGCTGCCGCCTTGTAACCATGGCAGCTGCATCACCTTTTCCTCCCTCACAGAAGTGCTAAAACAGTCAAGAGTAGAAAGACCACTGAAAACCCGTTTGATGCGCCATCAATTACTCAAAAGACTGAGGTTGAGCGTGTAACAATCAGGCTTTTATTAACTAAAGAATGAAGGTCTTGTCTCGAGTGGTCGACCCGTCCAGAATACTAAGGGACTGGGAGGTAGTCACTTATATACCTGGAATAGTGGGAGGAGTCAGCCGAGGCATGTCCAGACCTGTACCTAGTGGAATACACATACCTCTACAGACAGGTATAACAGTGGTTTACCACATTCACCCCTTGTTTAAAAATGAGTCCGGCGGGGTGAAGTGTATTTAAAAGTTCGTGTATTGGAGTCTCTCCGGAGGTCTTGTCTGCCGCTGTGATCGACGTGGCGACAGCAGGGGTGGTGGAGCTTCCGGCGTCGTGTCCCGTGTAGGCTGGGGCCCTGGAGTGTAGTCCTCGTGGGTGACGGTCCAAGGCGAGCCGGCTGCTGGGGTTGGATATCGGGTCGTGGGGGGGGGTGGTAATGGGTAGTGGGTTACAGCGGTCCCCGAGGGTGCGAGGTCCCGTATGGAGACTGTGTCCTCCCGCCCTACAGTGGTCCCCGAGGGTGCGAGGTCTCGTATGGAGACTGTGTCCTCCTGCCCGTCCGGGTACGCAATGTAAGCGTACTGGGGGTTGGCGTGGAGGAGGTCTACCCTCTCGACCAGGGGGTCCATTTTATTGGCCCTCACGTGTCTTCTCAGTAGTACCGGCCCTGGGGACGTCAGCCATGGCGGTAGCGATGTCCCCGATGTGGACTTCCTTGGGAAGACAAACATTTTCTCGTGAGGGCTGGCATTGGTGGCAGTGCAGAGCAGTGACTGAATTGAGTGGAGCGCATCGGGGAGCACCTCCTGCCAGCGGGAGGTCGGAAGGCCCCTAGACTTTAAGGCTAGTAGGGCGGCCTTCCAAACTGACGCATTCTCTCTTTCCACCTGTCCGTTCCCCCGGGGGTTGTAACTGGTGGTCCTGCTTGTGGCTATACCCCTAGCGAGCAGGTACTGGCGGAGTTCGTCACTCATAAACGATGAGCCCCGGTCGCTATGGATATAGCTGGGGAAACCAAACAGGGTGAAGAGGCTGTTCAGAGATTTAATGACCGTGGCACTGGTCATGTCCGAGCAGGGGATAGCGAACGGGAAACGGGAGTACTCGTCAATGATGTTGAGGAAGTACACATTGTGGTCGTAGGAGGGGGGAGGCCCTTTAAAATCGACGCTCAGGCGTTCGAAAGGGCGAGTGGCTTTTATCAGGTGGGCTCTGTCTGGTCTATAAAAGTGCGGTTTGCACTCAGCGCAGACTTGGCAGTTCTTGGTCATGGTCCTGACCTCCTCGATGGAGTAAGGCAGGTTGCGGGCCTTGATGAAGTGGAAGAACCTGGTGACCCCCGGGTGGCAGAGGTCATTGTGGAGGGCCCTCAGCCTATCGATCTGCGCGCTGACGCAGGTGCCACGCGATAGGGCATCTGGGGGTTCATTGAGCTTCCCAGGCCGGTACAAGATCTCGTAGTTGTAGGTGGAAAGTTCGATTCTCCACCTCAAGATCTTGTCATTTTTGATTTTGCCCCTCTGTTTGTTGTTAAACATGAAAGCAACTGAACGCTGGTCAGTGAGCAGGATAAATCATTTTCCGGCCAGGTAGTGCCTCCAATGATGCACAGCCTCCACAATAGCCTGGGCCTCCTTCTCGACCGCGGAGTGTCTGGTCTCCGGGCCCTGGAGGGTTCGTGAGAAGAATGCCACAGGTCTCCCCGCCTGATTAAGGGTGGCGGCCAGAGCGAAGTCGGACGCATTGCTTTCCACCTGGAAGGGGATGGATTCGTCCACTGCGTGCATGGTGGCTTTGGCAATGTCCTCCTTGATGCGGTGGAAGGCCGAGCGGGCCTCTGCCATCAGGGGAAAAGAGGTGGATTTGATCAGCGGACGGGCTTTGTCTGCATAGTAGGGGACCCACTGAGCATAGTAGGAAAAAAACCCTAGGCACCTCTTCAGGGCTTTTAGGCAGTGGGGCAGTGGGAGTTCCATAAGGGGATGCATCCGGTCCGGGTCGGGACCGATGACCCCGTGTTCCACAACACAGCCAAGGATGGCGAGGCGGTCTGTGTGGAATATGCACTTCTCCTTGTTATATGTCAGGTTCAGGAGTTGGGCGGTGTGGAGGAATTTCTCGAGGTTTGCGTCATGGTCCTGCAAGTCCTGGCCGCAGATGGTCACATTGTCTAGGTAAGGGAAAGTGGCCTGCAGCGCGTTTTGATCGACCATCCGGTCCATCTCCCTTTGGAAGACGGAGACCCCGTTGGTAACGCCGAAGGGAACCCTAAGGAAGTGATAGAGGCGGCCGTTTGCCTCAAAAGCAGTATACTGGCGGTCTTCAGGGCGGATGGGGAGCTGGTGGTATGCTGATTTCAGGTCAATGGTCGAAAAGACGCGGTACTGCGCGATCTGGTTGACCATGTCAGCTATGCGTGGGAGTGGGTAGGCGTCCAGCAGGGTGTAGCGGTTTATTGTTTGGCTGTAGTCGATGACCAGGCGTTGTTTCTCGCTGGTCTTAACGACCACAACCTGGGCTCGCTAGGGGCTGGAGCTGCCCTCAATAATCCCCTCCTTCAGGAGTCGCTCCACTTCGGTTTTGATGAAAACCCTGTCCCCGGCACTGTATCGCCTGCTCTTTGTGGCGATGGGCTTACAGTCGGGGGTGAGGTTAGCAAACAGTGGGGGGGGGTGGGACTCTGAGTGTGGAGAGGTTGCATCTGGTGCGCGGTGGGCAATTTGGAGGCTGCTGGCTGCGGACTGTGAGTGGGGGGAGGGGGCCACCGTACGCCATCGTAACGCTTTTGAGGTGGCACTGGAAATCCAACCCCAGTAGGACGGCAGCGCAGAGGTCGGGCAGGACCAGGAGTTTAAAATTATTGAATACAGTCCCGTCTACTACTAGTGTCACCACGCAGTAGCCGCCAATGTCCGCTGACTGGGACTCGGAGGCCATAGAAATCCGCTGGTGCGCAGGCAGGACTGGGAGAGAGCAACGCCGCACCGTGTCGGGGTGGATGAAGCTCTCTGTGCTCCCGGAGTCAAAAAGGCAGTTTATTGCATAGCCGTTTACCTTACGTCCATTTTGGGCCGAGCTAGTTGGTGCGGTCTCGTTTGGTCCAGCGTAACAGAGGCCAGCGTAGGGGTCGGTGTGTCGCTGCGGGTATCAGATGGGGGGGGGGTTGGCGGTCTGCTGCATCCCGGCTGGTGTCCAAGATGGTGGCGTCCATGATTCCCATGTGGCTGGAGTCGTCCAAGATGGCTGCTGCTGCGGTGGTTCGCACATGGCTGGGGAGACCCAAGATGGCGGCCCGCATGGCCCACACGCGGCGCTGTTGGGGGCCCAAGATGGCGGCTCGCCCGGCCCACATGCGGCGCTGCTGGCGTTCGGGGTGGCTTTGGCCTTGCAGACGCTGGCGTAGTGTCCCTTTTTCCCGCAGCCCGAGCAGGTCGCATTCTTCGCCGGGCAGCGCGCTCTGGGGTGTTTGGCCTGGCCACAGAAGTAGCATTTCTGGCCTTGGGATACTGCTGTCTGGCTTTGGGACACTGCTGCGGTAGTTGGGCCGTTGTTGGGCTGTGGCTGGGGTGGCACGGTGCTATGGGGCTGTCCTACCGTGTCCCAGGTTGTCGTTCCCCGCGGCGTCCACGGTGCAGAGGAGTAGGCATCCATGCCCCGGTAGGCTGCGTCCAGCGTTAGTGCGATTTCGGAGGCTTTGTTGAGGTTGAGGTCGCTCTGCTCCAGCAGACGCTGTCGGGTGTAGTTGGACCTGTGGCCCGCTATGAAGGCATCCCGGATCAGTTCCTCCGTGTACTTAGCGGGCGTTACCGCCTTACACCCACAGGCCCGGCCAAGCACGGACAGTGCTTGGAGGTATTCCTCAGTCGATTCCCCAGGTTGTTGCTTGCGACTCCCCAGGAGGTGCCTGGCGTACACTTCGTTCACAGGGCGCGCGTACTGGGTCTTGAGGAGCTGGAGGGCGTCTGTGTACGAGGTCGCGTCCTGGACGACTGAGTACACTCGGTGGTTCACCTTGGAGATCAGGACAGACAGTTTGTCCGCATCCGTTGTGACCGCAGTGGAGGCAGTCAGGAATGTCTCGAAGCACATGAGCCAGTGAGCAAACTTGGTGGAAGCGTCCACTTCCCGACTGTCCAGGTCCAGGCATGCTGGTGTGAGGATCTTCTCCATTATAAAAATTTAGTTAATAAAATTGATGCGCCATCAATTACTCAAAAGACTGAGGTTGAGCGTGTAACAATCAGGCTTTTATTAACTAAAGAATGAAGGTCTTGTCTCGAGTGGTCGACCCATCCAGAATACTAAGGGACTGGGAGGTAGTCACTTATATACCTGGAATAGTGGGAGGAGTCAGCCGAGGCATGTCCAGACCTGTACCTAGTGGAATACACATACCTCTACAGACAGGTATAACAGTGGTTTACCACACCGCTCTGCACGCTCAACGAGCCCCCTCACCCAGGAAAGTGAGATGGTGATGTCACATGGGTAGGCAGAAGTTCCACCTCACTGACGGGACGACTAAAGTCCAGCCCCCTACATTAAGGTATTAGAACCCCTTTCAGTTTATGTAAGGTCCACATCTACCCTCAGGCTCTCAAAGGGCCATATGTGTCCCTTGCATTTTGGGGAAGTTTCACCACTTCAGGTGCAGATTTTTTGAAGTGGCGTTGAGGTGGTAGCCTTTAATAATTTATTTACTTCCCCAAATCCGCACCCAAACAGGCAGTAATACAGAGAGGTATCCAGGTCACTATCTGAATGATCAAAGGTTGCTATAGATATTAGACACTGCAGACAATTTAAACTTATTTAGTAATATTTACTTTCTCATATCTCAGTGTATCAGTTTAATTGAAGTTTACATCAATAAGGTATATTTTCTCTTAATATTGGCCCAAAAATTCCTGTAACCGGTCAACGAAAGGTGCCCGCCACTAGTTAGACTTGCCCTTGCCCGCTTAATGCCGACTAATTCATCCATAGTTTTCCCTTTTTTGTTCGAAGGTGCCATTGCTTTCACTTGCCTCGGGTCCCTGCTCGGGTGCCAAAATCTGTAAGACGTTTCTTTTCGGGATGTCACAGGGTTTAAGATTCTGACCCTAGAATTATAAGTGAGTAATTGACACAAACGCGGATTCCTACTTAACTCAACTTTATTGAGCTGTCAGAGATCAAAGGTTACAATACAATGTCAAAACTAAACTTGTTGCAATGCAATGCCCGTCACCACTAACATATGTTGCGGATAGGATATACATATGATCACCCACGGATGGTCAGTTCGTGTTGATTGTATGCTCTTTGGGCAGACCAACCAAGTCACACCCCTCTTCCAACTGCAGCCCTAACCTCGTAGGTGAAATGACTGGCCAGGACACCTCCCTCTGACTGCAATAGGTCCTCGTAGGTGAGATAACTGGCCAGGCCACCTCCCTCTGACTGCAATAGGTCCTCGTAGGTGAGATGACTGGCCAGGCCACCTCCCTCCGACTGCAGTAGGTCCTCGTAGGCGGGATGACTGGCCAGGCCACCTCCCTCCGACTGCAATAGGTCCTCCTAGGCGAGAATACGGGCCAGACCACCTCCTTCCGACTGCAATAGGTCCTCGTAGGTGAGATGACTGGCCAAGCCACCTCCCTCCGACTGCAATAGGTCCTCGTAGGTGAAATGACTGGCCAGGCCACCTCCCTCTGACTACAGTAGGACCTCCTAGGCAGGATGACTGGCCAGGCCACCTCCCTCCGACTGCAGTGAAGTTATCTTTTTGGGCGTTGTCTTTAATTCTTCTCAGTAACCCACTCTGTGCTGCAAAGGGGCGTTCCCTCCTTTCTCCAGTATATGGAACCGCGTTTATGTGTTCAACCATAAATGTATTTTGATGCTTTGGCAACATAAGATGTACCTTATCATGCCAATAAAGCGATTTGTATTGTATTGTATTGTATATGGGAGGAGTCGGGCGAGTTGGCATTCTCCCATTGTGTCTTGAGTCCACACTGGCTATTGTCAGCTATTAACGTCTTTATGTCCTTATCAGATTCAAGGTCACTTAAACAATGTCTGAGAGAATTGCAAAGTTTGCAGAGGAGATCAGCAACACAATAGGCATTGTGCAAAGGTCGTTGACTTGTGTTCTGTCTTGCAGGCCTCCTTTCTGGATGTCTTGATTGTAGCTTCGCAACACCTTATTGTCTACTCCCTTATCTGTAAATAGCTTGTAGCTGCAAAAGTTCGATTGTTACAGAATTTTCCCAGCACACGGCTTTCGGTCAAGCATAATGACAGCCAATCTTAATCAGCAAAAGGCTTTTTGCTACAGTCCTCCTTCAAGTGTCTCTTTTGACTTCAACTGAGACACTTAAAGCAATGGCTGTTGTTGATGGACTTGGGGTGGGTTTTGATTCATTAATTTTATCAATTGTTTTTGCTTCCTCTTCCTTCCTCCCCTCACGAGGTCAAACATAAGATAGACAATACACAGTACAGTAGTTGAATTATTACCAGGACATGGGATACTATTCGGATCCACGGGTGTATTTCTATGCTCATACCAATTTCCCACCAAAAGTTTCCAGCATTGATGTTGTTTAGTTTTGTTTGCGTTGCCTGATTACGTTGTTGTAGCTGAAAATAATGTTTCCGAGGTCTTTCACCCCTTGTTTTAGGGCTTTTAAGTGTTCAGGTAGGGGTGGTATGTCATATCCAAATCTCGCAACATAGCTCCTTCACTTATATTTGAGCGTATCATTTATCTTAATAGTGGTTACATTGTGGTCATATATATTCACAAGTTCCTGCGTTCCAATTCTTACAGGTCGAACCAACGTAAAACAAAAGTTACTATTTACAATTATACATTGTTTCTTTTGACCGCAAGTATAATTTAACTGACTCATGGTGATTTCCTTTTCCTATGTAGGCCGACAAAGTGGGTTTAAACTCGGCCTCGAAAGTTTCCATAGTACAGTTTATATTTTCCTTGGTGGAGTTGAAACCACACGTGGTGTGGGGATGATTTTGTATTAAATATGGGCATACCACAGTTTGTCCGTGGGCGTTACACCCCTCTAGTCTGGTTCCAATCATATATCCCTTTAAGTTTACTGCGTAAGGCTTGATATCATGATATCTTACATGGGCTGTTCCTCACATTACCCCAATGTTTTCTACTCGGTAAACCTGGAGGGGTGTGGCTCCATGGGGCAAGATTGGGAAGTATAGGATTAGTCCTAACATGGTGAGGTTGCTCCTTTTACATTCTGATTTTACTGGATAGACCTGGATCAAGCACCTGAGTTGGCACTCCGTGATGTTATTGTCATAGGTGGACAAAGCCTGCAAATGTTTGTTTGTCAACCATGGGGGAACTTCCCCATTTTGGATCTTTCGAAGATTTTCTCTGGCTTGTTCAATCAACCAAGATCCATACATTACACAAACATCATTTTGGGCCGCCTTATCAGTGGCATTTTTGGTTTCTTTTATTACCTCATTGACAGTGTGAGCATGTAACTCCAAACTCTCCACTATGTCCTGTAGATGGACAGCCATGATCTGGTCCTCATTCAATTGTTGCCCCTGATTGGTGTTTGTTTCCTGTAGAATTTTCTTGAGCTCCTTTTTCAAGGTGCTCATTCTTTCGTCTAATTGGACTAAATCTAGGCTGTTTACCAAGGAGGTACCAGTATTAAAGATGGTGGCGGCGTCGTTGACCAGCTCTCATTTCCTTTGTCGGAAGGAAGGGGCTGGTGTAGAGCTAGAGTAGAGGCCCGCCTCGTGGTCACTGCCGTGGCTATGGAAAGCCTCCAAGTCCATGTCCGCCACCACTTGTTGCAATAATTTGGTGTAAAGAGCCACTCTTTTTGGTTTACACCACTTTGGCAAACCCAACTCTGACAAATTTAACATCACGGAGATCACTTCATGATGTACATCATGGTACAACACTTACCTTGTGGGGATCAGAACGAGACCGTTATTAGGTCTTGGTTCATGAGAGGGACACTTTATATATCCTCTTTAGTTTGATTGGGAGGATTTTCTTTGGGAGCTATTTGCAGCCACAGCCCATCTTTATCGCTAGGCTTGGTGCAGTTTTCAGGGTAAGAACCTTCACACACATATATGCCCTCATTTTCTTTCCAGAAGCTACTCCAACAAAATTTCTGGTATCCATTTGTTTCAGTAACAATTTCTATGCCTTTTCTTTTATATTTCCTTTAGATTGATCACTAGTATTCTTTATAAATGCTACGTTATCCGTGCCTGTTCGATTCACACAGGTAATACATATCTTATGTCCTTCTTTTATTTGTACTAGTGCTACCATCAACATTCCATTGTAACATAATCCTGATTCTTTATCAGTTGAATTACTTCCCTCCCCTTTTCACAATATAGCCCACCCTCCGTCTCTACTGGTTATAGTCACTGTTACCTTCCCAGTTTCCTAACCACCTTGTTGGGAGATTGTGCTTGGACCGATGTCAAAGGAGATTGTCACCGCCCAATCATCAGTCCCCATATCACTACTAGAGGTCACATTTTGTTCTCTGTAACAAAAACAAGTTGGGTCTTATTTAAGGACTATATCTATCCGGAGCCACTCTGACTCGATCACTTCTCCTTGGTGGAACCGGAGGCGGGGTTTGGGGATCGGGTCCTCGCTGGAAAGCATTCATTCCCTCTCCTGCTACAATGGGTGGAGGGGCTATCGCATCGAGTCCTTCTTCTTGGGGTACCAAAAGTTGGGGAAGTGGATCAGTTTCCTCATCCCAAGAAATTAGTTGTCGGTGTACCATGCTCATAATGGTTCTTGTGCTCCGGGGTTGCTTATCTGTAGGCTTAAAAGCTTCATTTGGTTAACATGGGACCACTTGACCCATTTTTCCAACCAGACGGCATATACCATTGGACTAGCTTTTTCTACGATATTATACGGCCCCTTATATAGAGGTTCAAACACTCCTACCCTTGCATAATTCCGAACCATCACTTGGCTCCTTCTCCCGGGCGGAGGGTCAGTCCCAAAAACTATACCTCCCTCGGTCCTATCTGTGCCTTTTTTGGGTTTATCTTAAGCCCTGCCTTAGCCAATAGGTTAAAACATCAGACATCATTAGTAACACCACTACAAACATTCTGTGAAATAATTCCACACACAACAGTAGCATTCCCTTTTTTCCCCCTTGGTCACACATATTTGAAATTGGTCAAAAATTTCAAAAATACCAATTGTTGATGGGATTGCCTCATGTCCGGAACTGGAGACTTTCACACAATTTACACCAACCAGAATTTCACCATGGCCATAATTAAAGTCTGGTTTTAATAGGTTAAATTAACCTCAATAACTCCAATTTAATTCAGACCAATCTCGTAAACTAACCAGTGCCACTTGAAAAAGAGGGAGGTGCCACAGCCACACTAACAAAGAAACATTCACACATGCTTTGTAAATATTCAAATTCATTTTCTTCCGAGCACCATGGCAACTGTGACTTCAAGGCTGAAGCTTATCTTTTGTATAACAAATTGTCTTTTGTGCATTTCATAGCTGCGTAGATCATAGTCAAAATAAATCCTCACCTGTGTCTTTAATTTAAATTGTAATTCAATTTTGGGTGCACAAACATGAATTGAAATAAACATACTTAAACAACCACATTCACACAACTTAGAAATATTGATCCCTGTAACGGGTTACGAACTTGAAGTGTCAAATCGGTTCAAAAACCAAAAACATGGCTCAAGTATCTCTCAAATAATACATGTGTATACATACATAAACAATTAGCAAACTTAAAACAGCACACGCTTGCCCAACGTCCAAGACAAGAGTACAAAGGGTTAAACAGCTTTTAGCTCGCTGCACAGAAAAGTGGGTGGTGCTAAAACAAACATAACAGACACCTTGGGCTGGATTTTAATACTGGAGGCGTGTAGGAGGCGGGACTACAACTTTTGGGGTTGTAGTCCCGCCTCCATCGAGTTGTGGCCAACCCACGCGATTTTCACTTGATTGACCTTGTTGAGCCCGCCCAGCACCCATCACTCACCTGAACAACAGACATCTCGAACCCTCGAAGCCCTTCAGCCCGACGGTCCGCCTTGCTAACTTGGTGTAGTTTGGAGCTGTCGGGAATCCCACACTTCAGGAATAAAAATAGGGATTAGGCTAAAAACTGCCTGTTAACTACCTGTTAACAGGCAGTTAATTGGCACTAATCCCCTTCCCGCCTCGGGGAGGCGGCTCCCAGCACAGGTCGGGTACCCGCCTCCTGGGAAACGGGCATGGAGGCAGGTTGGGGGCGGGATGGGTTTGTGCCCCCCTATTTTGAGACTTTAACATCCCACATGCCTCCAATCCCGCCTCCACGGCCCAATGAAAATCCTGCCCCTTCTTTCAAAGACAGTAAACTTCCACATTTTTAACACACACTTTCACACAAACTGAGATTCCAGCATCCTTTAAGGTTCCTTTCACTCAGCAAATCCTGTGTTTTATTTGTTTTGGCACAGAAGCTAATAGCTTTAAGTTTCCTTTTATTCCTTCTTTTAAATTGTCTCAGCAACCTATTCTGACTCCCCAAATCCCTACTTTTTTCCCTTCCTGAGTTTCCAGATTGGTTAGCCTGCAACCAATCTTATTCCCTCTCCTTATGACCTCTCCTGGTCCCTCAATACCTCCTCTCTGGTGAAGAAGGCCCAGCAGCGCCTATATTTCCTAAGGAGGCTGAAGGGATGTAACCTGTCACCCCTGATCCTCTCTAACTTTTACCGCTGCACAATAGAGAGCATCCTGACGAACTGTATCACAGTATGGTATGGCAGCTGTAGCTACTATGACCGGAAAGCCCTGCAGCGGGTAGTCAAAACTGCCCAACATATTACCGGCACCCGGCTACCGACCATAGAGCACATATACCAGAAACGCTGTTTACGGAGGTCACGGACCATCATCAAAGACCCTACCCACCCCAGCCACAGTCTGTTCGCCCTCCTGCCATCTGGGAGACGCTACAGATGCATTCGCACCCGAACGGCCAGATTTAGGAACAGCTTCTTTCCCAGGGCTGTCATCCTACTGAACTCCACAAATAAACTCTAAAGCCTGCACATCTGCCAATGCACTTTATTATGGTTATGTTTATGTTAATGTATTACAAGCCAAATGAATGTTGAATGTTTAAATATCTTAATCTAAATGTACACTCTCGGGAGCCGCAAGCCTACATTTCGTTGTACTGCACTTGTGCACTAACAATGACAATAAAGTTGATTATTATTATTATTATTATTATCTCCCACTGTCTCTCCTGTTCTTTATGCTTCTTCTTACATTCGGTATGGTCCTGGTGACCACACTGTCCTGTGACTTGTTTCTGTGCCACTTGAATGGCAGCTTTCAAGTCATCATTATCCTTTTTTGTCTTTTCGGCCCTGTCCTCTTGACTACAAGCCTCACCTTTCCACGCTTTACTCTCCTCCCCCTCAATCGTGCACTGACTTTCCAGATGCTGCTTCTTGTTGCACCACCTTTCCTTTTCCAACCTGGCTCCTGGAGTACTGTGTGCAGTTTTGGTCTCCTTACCTAAGAAAGGATATACTTGACATAGAGGGAGTGCAGTGAAGGTTCAACAGACTGATTCCTGGGATGGCAGGACTGTCGTATGAGGAGATATTGGGTCGATTAGGCCTGTATTCACTAGAGTTTATAAGAATGAGAGGGGATCTCATTGAAACGTATAAAATTCTGACAGGGCTAGACAGACTGGATGCAGGCAGGATGTTACCCCTGGCTGGGGGAACGAGGGGTCACAGTCTCAGGATAAGGGGTAGGACATTTAGGACTAAGATGAGGAGAAATTTCTTCACTCAGAGGGTGGTGAACCTGTGGAGTTCTCTACCACAAAATGCTGTGGAGGCCAAGTCACTGAATATATTTAAGAAGGAGGTAGATAGATTTCTAGACACAAAAGGCATCAAGGGGTATGGGGAGAGAGCGGGAATATGGTATTGAGACAGAGGATCAGCCATGATCATAGTGAATGGTGGAGCAGGCTCGAAAGGTTGAATAGCCTACTCCTGCTCCTATTTTTCTATGTTTCTATGTAACGCTTTATTCTCATCCCTTTCTACTTGCAACTGTTCCTGTAGCCTATCGACTACTGAACATTTTTCTTCTAACATTTTTCTTTGTAACATATCTTTTGTTTCCCCATTTTTAAACTGCCGTTGATATGCCATCAGCTGAAAGGCTTTCATAACACCAGGCTTACAAGTGGATCCTATCGTCCACTGTTCTGCCTCATATACCGGATCATTGCCGCTTATAATGACCCAGATCCAACCCCCCTTCAAGGGTAGTTTCCCTGCCACATACTTGGTGACTAATTCATCCATAGTTTTCCCTTTTTTGTTCGAAGGTGCCATTACTTTCACTTGCCTCGGGTCACTGCTCGGGTGCCAAAATCTGTAAGACGTTTCCTTTCAGGATGTCACAGGTTTAAGATTCTGACCCGAGAATTATAAGTGAGTCATTGACACAAACGTGGATTCCAACTTTATTGAGATGTCAGAGATCAAAGGTTACAATACAATGTCAAAACTAAACTTGTTGCAATACAATGCCCGTCACCACTAACATATGTTGCGGATAGGATATACATATGATCACCCACGGATGGTCAGTTCGTGTTGATTGTAGGTTCTTTGGGCCGACCAACCAAGTCACAACCCTCTTCCAACTGCAGCCCTATCCTCGTAGGCGGGATTACTGGCCAGGCCACCTCCCTCCATCTGCAGTAGGTCCTCCTAGGCGAGATGATTGGCCAGGCCACCTCCCTCCGACTGCAGTAGGTCCTCCTAGGCGAGATGACTGGCCAGGCCACCTCCCTCCGACTGCAATAGGTCCTCCTAGGCGAGAATACTGGCCAGACCACCACCCTCCGACTGCAGTAGGTCCTCCTATGCGAGATGACTTTCCAGACCACCTCCCTCCGACTGCAGTAGGTCCTCCTAGGCGAGAGTACTGGCCAGACCACCTCCCTCTGACTGCAATAGGTCCTCGTAGGCGAGAATACTGACCAGGCCACCTCCCTCTGACTGCAATAGGTCCTCGTAGGCGAGAATACTGACCAGGCCACCTCCCCCTGACTGCAATAGGTCCTCCTAGGTGAGATGACTGGCCAGGCCACCTCCCTCCGACTGCAATAGGTCCTCCTAGGCGAGATGACTGGCCAGGCCACCTCCCTCCGACTGCAATAGGTCCTCGTAGGTGAGAATACTGGCCAGGCCACCTCCTTCCGACTGCAATAGCTCCTCCTAGGTGAGATGACTGGCCAGGCCACCTCCCTCTGACTGCAGTGAAGTTATCTTTTTGGGTGTTGGCTTTTATTCTTCTCAGTAACCCACTCTGTGCTGCAAAGGGACGTTCCCTCCTTTCTCCTGTATATGGGAGGAGTCGGGCGAGTTGGCATTCTTCCATTGTGTCCCGAGTCCACTGGCTATTGTCAACTATTAATGTCTTTATCTCCTTATCAGACTCGAGGTCACTTAAACAATGTCTGCGAGAATTGCAAAGTTTGCAGAGGTGATCAGCAACACAATAGGCATTGTGCAAAGGTCGTTGACTTGTGTTCTGTCTTGCAGGCCTCCTTTCTGGTTGTCTTGATTGTAGCTTCGTAACACCTTATTGTCTACTCCCTTATCTGTAAATAGCTTGAGCCGCAAAAGTTTGATTGTTACAGAATTTTCCCAGCAACACGGCTTTCAATCAAGCAGAATGACAGCCAATCTTAATCAGTATTGTCGACAATATTTTGCACTGCAAGTCGCTGGAAGTGGGAGATGGAAACGGCGCAGCGAGGGAAATAGAGCATCTGGCATCTGAGTAAAAAGACAAGCAACTGTGTATCTCCTTAACCAATCAGATTGAAGGATTGTGAAATAAATAGCATAAGATCTGAACAAGGAAGTGTAAATTAGAATGGTGAATTCAATGGCAAATCAGGTACAGAAAGCAAAATAAAGAGACGGAAAGAAAGAATAGATAAGAGAGAGAGAGAAAAAAAGAGACAGAAATAATTTTTTTTTAAGTAATTAATTTTTAAATAAAAATCTCCAGCAACAATTAAAACCTGAAGAAATGAGACTCCATCATCATTGGCGACCACTCGAATTCGAGTATGGTATATCCTTCATCAGTCATTTACTTGTGGGTCTTCAGGTGGCTGTGGAGGCCAATCCGAGATCCACAGACTCTACTACAGTGTGGGCATGTAAGACTATTGGTAGTGACTGGAATATGTAATAGTTAATTTTTAGTGCCAGAGAGGTTGACTGACAGTAAATAACACTTATCATGTTGTTAAAAGGATACTTAGAATTGAAATGACTTGACTTATCTTTCTGTGGTGAGTTTACTTTGTATCTACCATACAGGAACTTCAAGCCACTCAATGCATTTGGATGGGGAGCCAGTCAACAAGATGCCACCTTCGTGATGTGAGAATTAGGAGAGGTAACCAAAGCTTGGTCAAAAAGATGGATTTTAAAGGAAGAGAGAGAACTAGAGAAATGGAGGATCTTTCAGAGAGTAGGGTCAAGGTAGTTGAAGATTCTACCATCAATATTGGAAGAAAAGGAGGGATGGAAGGATGTATAGAATGCCAGAGCTGGGAGAACAATGGGTGTAGGAGGGACATGAGTCTGGAGGCGATTGCACAGATAGGATGGGGTGAAGCCACAGATAGGATGGGGTGAATCCACAGATAGGATGGGGTGAAGCCATGGAGGAAATTAAAGATGAGGATTTGAATTTTAAATTCAATGCATTGGACGGCAGGGAGCCTGTGTAGGTCAGCATAGACAAGGATGATGGGTGAGTGAGATATAATGCAAGCAGGCTGAGTTTTGAAAAAGTTGGAGTTCTGGGAGAATGGGAGGCCAGTAAGGAGGATAGTGGAGAAACTGAGGCTAGAAGTGACGAAAGCGTAGCTAAAGGTTTTAGCAGTAATGGGGGTAATAGTGATGGCAGCAATGTTGCGGAGTTGAAGTAAACAGCCTCAATGATGGATAGGAATTAGAATTTAAAGCTGAACTCTCAGCCAAGTAGGGCACCAAGGCATTTCATGGCCTAATTCAGTCTGAGCAAGTGGCTAGGAAGGCAAATAGAGTCAGTGGCAATGGAATGGGGGTTTATAGTGATGGCTCAAAATTATGGCTTTGATCTTCTTGATGTTCAGTTGGAGTACATTTTGACCCATTTGCATTTCATGTCAGGCAGGCACTCTGACAACACAGAGGTGGTCATGGGGTTGAGGCAAGCAGCAGAGAGTGTTGTCAGTAGACAAATGGAAGCTGACCTGTGGCAGATGTCATTGAGGGGCAGCATGTAGATGAGAAAGAGGAGAGGCCAAGGATAGATGCTTGGGGAAATTTGAAATAACTGTGGCTATAGGAGGAAAAGCCATAGCCGGGGCTGCGCTGGTTACATTTGGACAGGTTAGAGATGAACCATACAATGGCAGGCCCATGGATCTGCAAGACAGCTGATGGTGAAGGGTGGTGTGGTCAATCAAATTGTCCACTGCAGAGAGGGAAGGACAAAGAAGAATCATGCACTGTAGTTGTAGCTGCTGAGAATATCATTTGTGACTTTGGCCAGGGAGGTCCTGGTAGTGTAAACCAGGTAGAAGCTGTACTAAAGATATTGAAACAAGGAATTTCAGGAAGGATGGCCTTGGAACTGGGAAATGACGACATGTTCAAGGAACTAAGAGAAGAAAAGGAGGCTAGAGACAGGGCAGAAGTTGAAGAGGACAGACAGGTCAGCGGTGGACTTTTTGATGAGTGAGTGTTGATGGTGATTTTGAAAGGAGAGGTGAGCTTGGAAAGGGCAGGGGAGGAAATGGGAGAGAAAGTGCAGAGTGACAGGGGATCAGTGGTAGAGTGGGTTAGGGTTGGGAAGTAGTCAGGATCGAAGCACTGGAGGGGGGCTGGTGGCAAAAGCAATTGTATGGACGGTCTCAATTTTAGAGATGAAGATTGGTATTATGGGTGAGGGTGGAGGGGGCGGGAGGAAGAATGTAGCTCATCATGCAGAAAAGGAGCTGTGAGTTGCCCTTGCCCTTCAAAATAATTCTGGAGTAATAGAAACATTTGGCTGAGCAGACTAGCCCATAATATTACCAAACATAGTCAAGCCAGACTTGGCGATGACTAACTAGACCAGATATGTGCTAATTGCATTCAAGGTTGTGGCCTTTGGACTCAAGGGAATGAAAACTGTACCAATGGAATATCAAAGGTGGAATTTGGTGAGTCATTTGGTGGGAATAAGGAAATTGAAGGCAGAGGCAAGGGAGCAGTTGAGCAACTGAATAGCAGCAGAGGTGTCATGATGGATGGGTGGCCATGATGGATGGGTGGCCATGATGGATGGGTGGCCATGATTGGGTTCAAGGAAAGCGGCCCAAAGGGTACATCCAGCACAGGCGGTTTTGATGCCACAACTCTAAACTAAATGCGATACTCTAATCTATTAAAGCAGTTCCTGAATATGGTTATGGTCTCATCTTATCTCTGTGTACGCAAATATTATAAAAGGAATCAAAAGAAGCAGGGAACTGGATTCAACTTTTGGGAAATGGGTTCAAAATGAGTCTAGATTGATGGGATGAAAATCGTCTTTCTCTGTGAACTGTGAACATCCAATGTGAAGTGAATTTGGGTTGATTTAATCAGTCCATCCCACAAAACTGCCCATAATTTGAAAATTAAAGTTTGTATGTAATATACAGATGGCTCAATGGGGTATGCTTTCTGAGGCCGGGATTATTAAGGCTCATTGCTGAGACAGTCACCGGCAATTTCCTCGTGGGTTCTCTCGATCGACCGCTGTAACTTAGGAACAGGAGTGGGCCCTCAAGCCTGTTCTGACATTCCATTAGATCATGGTTGATCTGTATCTCAACTCCATTTACCCGCCTTTGTTCCATATCCCTCGATACCCTTACCCAACAAAAATCTATCGATCTCAGTCTTGAAAATTTCAATTGACCCAGCATCCACAGCCTTTTAGGGGAGCGAGTTCCAGATTTCCACTACCCTTTGTGTAAAAAATGCTGTCTAATTTGACTCCTGAATGGCCAAGCTCTAATTTTAAGATTGTTCTGAATTCCCCCATCAGAGGAAATAATTTCTCGGTATCTACTCTATCGAATTCCTTTATAATTTTAAACACCTTGATTAAATCAGCTCCCAATTTTCTAAACTCAAGGGAATACAAACCAAGTTTATGCAAGCTTTCCTCATAATTTAACACTTTTAAGCACTGATACAATTCTGGTGAATCTGCGTTGTATCCACCCCAAGGCCAATATATACTTCCTAAGATTCAGTGCCCAAAACTGACTCAGTACTCCAGATGTGGTCTGACCAAGGCTCTGCACAACTGAAGCATCACTTTCTCACTTTTGAATTCCAGTTCCCTTGAGATAAAGACCAACATTGCATTCACCTTTTTGATCACTTTTTGCACCTGTGCACTAGCTTTTAGTGATTTGTGTACGTGGACGCGTAAATCTCTTTGCTCCTCCAAAACTCCTAGTCTCTCACCATTAAGAAAATATTTCAATTTACTTTTGCAGAACCAAAGTGGATGACCTCACACTTCCCAACATTGTACTACATTTGCCATAGTTTTGCCCACTCACTTAGTCTGCTTGTATCCCTTTGTAAGTTCCTCCTTCCATCTGCACAATTTTCTCTGCTTCCTAACTTAGGTGTCAACTGCAAACCTGGATACACAGCTCTCTATTCCTTCATCCAAGTCATTGATATATAGAGTGAAAAGCTGAGACCCCAGTACAGGTCCCTGGGAAGCACCACTTGTCACATCCCACCAATCAGAGAACAAAACCGCAAACGTGACCTAACTTTTGTTTCCAGTAAGGTGCACTGCGTAGCAGTCAGAAGTGAGATCCATGAATGATTAGCGCTTGCCTAACACAGGAGTGCTGAGGAGCATTTTAGGACCACTACCCTTATCCTAGCTGAGGTTAACTAAATCAGCACAAACCAGGGATTGAAGATAATACTTCTCTACTTTGTATGAGACAATTAGTCACTGGAAAAACTCACATTGCCTAATGGAGGAGTCGAGAGAAGAAGTAGCGAGGTAGAGCTGCGTGTCATCAGCGTACATGTGGAAACTGATGCAGTGTTTTCAGATGATGTCACCAAGGGGCAGCATGTAGATGAGAAATAGGAGGCGGCCAAGGATAGATACTTGGGGGACACCAGAGGTAACGATGTGGGAGCGGGAAGAGAAGCCGCTGCAGGTGATTCTCTGCCTACGATTAGATAGATAAGAATGGATCCAGGTGAGTGCAGTCCCACCCAGCTGGACGACGGTGGAGAGGCATTGGAGAAGGATGGAGTGGTCAACCGTGTCAAAGACTGCAGACAAGTCAAGAAGGACGAGGAGGGATAGTTTACCTTTGTCACAGTCAAAGCTTAATTTAAAGTAATGTTCCAGGTTACCTTCTTTCCATACCACTAACAATCTTATATACCTCTATAAAAAAAACCTCTTATATGCCTCCCAGACTAAAAACAACAACAACAACCTGTATTTATATAGCATCTTTAATGTAGTAAAATGTCCCAAGGTGCTTCACAGGAGCTTAATCAAACAAAATTTGATACCAAACCACAAGATATTGGGGCAAATGACCAAAAGCCTGGTCAAAGAGGTAGGTTTTGAGGAGTGTCTTAAAGGAGGAGAGAGAGGTAGAGAGGCGGAGAGGTTTAGGCAGGGAATTCCAGAGCTTAGGGCCTCGGCAACAGAAGGCACGGCCACCAATGGTGAAGCGATTAAAATCAGGGAATCTTAAGAGGTCAGAATTAGAGGAGCACAGATATCTTGGAGGGGTTGTGGGGCTGGAGGAGATTACAGAGATAGGGAGGGGCGAAGCCATGGAGGGATTTGAAAGCAAGGATGAAAATGTTAAAATCGAGGTATTGCTTAACTGGGAGCCAATGTAGGTCAGCGAGCACAGGGGTGATGGCTGAATGAGACTTGGTGCGAGTTTTCCCGTTTTTCTTCCTAATTCAGACACCTGACATGTGGGATCAGCTTGATTGCTCTTCTCTCCACTATCTGAATCTCTCCTGTTTCTTGGTGATCTTAACTGAACACAGTATTCAAGGTGTGGTCTGGCCAGAGCACTATAACGTTTGATAACTAGCTGCTCTGACTTATATACTGTTTTGGCTATGTAGTTCAACGTCCTATTAGCTTTGTTGATTGCTGCTGTATATTGGTTGGACATGTTTAGGGTCACATTTACTAAGACTCTTTCACTTTCATCCTTAGCAGTTTCAACACTATTCATGGAGTAAGCATTGACTTGAATCAGTCATTCATGAAAGAAAGACTTATGAAATAATACTGAGCGGCCTACGGGTGGCGCTGTCCAGGGAGAGTATAAATACTCGGGCACAGGTCCAGCTTGCGCAGGACATTCTTAACAGGAACTAGTGAAGGACACAACTAGACCTCCATGTTGTAAAACAGTTGATTAAAGCTTTGTTTAACGCTTAGACCAAGTGCCTAGTAGTTTTCTTGCGTCAAGCATGTTGTCTGCTTTTTATTCCTATTTCTAGCACATTACACTTGTCTGCATTAACTTTTGTTTCCCATTGTTCTGCCCACTCACATATTTTGTTTAGCTCATGATGTAATTGCTGGGCTATCTCCTTCTATTCTGCTGCCCCTCCAAGTCTGGTGTCATCTGCAAACCAATTTGCATTGAGTTTCTGAATCCAAGTAATTGATGTAAAACAGAAACAGTAGTGGTTCCAACATTGAACCCTAAGGCACCCTACTCAATACTTCCAGCATTCTGACACAACTCCTTCGTTGTCTTCTACTCTTAAGTCAGTTTCTTATCCATTTGCAGAGTTTGCCCTGAATTACCACAGCGTTGGGTTTAATTAATAGCCTTTCATGTGGAACTTTATCAAAGCCTTTTGGAAGTTAATGCATAGCACATCATAGGGATTACCAGAGTTCATTTGGATTGCCTCTTGCTCAAAGAATTCAAAGAGGTTGGTCAGGCAGCCTCTTCCTCCTCTGAATCCATGCTGACTGCTGTTTACTGAATTGTTCTTGTTCAGATGATCCTCCCATTTACTCCTGATAATTGATTTGATGGGAATAAGACTAATGAGTATGAGTGTCTGCTTTGTCACCCTTTTTGAACACTTTAGCCTGTTTCCAGCCTACATGTACCTCCCCAGTGTCCTTTGATTCCCTCATAATGCTGGGCAATGCTTCACAAATCTCTTCCTTAGTATCTTAGAAGGTAAGTACTGTAGAAAATGTAGGGACAGAGTGATCTCCTGGAAGAATTTCGATCGCCTAGATGGGTCGGAGAGGAATTTCCCAGATTTTTTTCTCCCAAATTGGCCATTGGGTCTTTTATCTGGTTTTTCCCCTCTCCCGGGAGATCACATGGGTTCGGGTGGATGGAGAGTGATAGAAGATTTGAGGTTAGGATCAGATCAGCCATGATCTTATTGAATGGTGGAGCAGGCTCGAGGGGCCGATTGGCCTACTCCTGCTCCTATTTCTTATGTTCTTATGTTCTTATCTTGCAGCACTCTGGAATAAACAGAAATTCATGTGTTTTGAACCCTTTTAGGCTTTTTAGGATTTCTATCTCATTTATAACAGTCATTAAGCAAAATGTTCAATTTCAATGGTCAGGATAATCAAGTGGAGTGTATAACTGGCAGCCTATCTGCGACCGATTTACACCCCCACCAAAGTTGAACGTTCCACTCATTGATTTTACTTGGGATATCGTTGTTTGGAGAGGATATGTTCCTCATGTATTCCCTTGTAAACACTTGGAGGAACTAACCATTTAAATTATTTACTATTTTGTGCTCATCCACAGTTTTGAGTCCTTTTGCATCTTTTAAGGTTTGCAGCTCTTCTCTAACTGCCCTCTTCCTGTTGTGGTATTGAATTTTTTTTTATGGTTATGCTTTGGTGCCAGCTGCTATGATTTTTTTCTAGATTTCTCTTTGCCTCCCTGACCACCCTTTTAAATGTGTTTCTGCATTTTCTTATATTCATCCTAGTGAGCTCCTTCTTCTTTCTCACTGCAGGATATGTATAGGCCATTTTGTCTCACTTATAATTTGCTTGTTAATTTATTTAGGGTCAAGTTTGTTTAACCTGAGCTTGCTGGATTTGGGAATGTTTTTATCCTGAGTGCTCAGCATTATTATACTTTTAAATGTGCTCCATTTGACCTCTACTGAAGTGTCATTGAACAACCTCCCCCAATAGGTTTCCTTTAGCATTTCTGACTCTCAGCCCATGTTGCTATCTCCCAAGGATCTTTCAACTTCCATTTCATGTATAGTTTCTGGATCTTTTACAAATAACGGATCAGGATGAGCACTGCCTCTCATGGCTTCCTTAGCACACTGGGTCAAGAAACAGTAAAACATTACATTTACCAACTCTGCCTCTAAACCACTTGGCTTTTCCCATTTTATATTTATATTTATATTTCCTGGATGAGTGCAGCTCCAACAACCCTCAAGAAGCTTGACTCCATCCAGGACAAAGCATTGATTGGCACCCCATCCACCACCTTAAACATTCACTCCCTCCACCACCGGCACACCGTGGCTGCAGTGTGTACCATCTACAAGATTTACTGCAGCAACTCGCCAAGGCTTCTTCGACAGCACCTCCCAAACCCGCGATCTCTACTGCCTAGAAGGACAAGGGCAGCAAGCGCATGAGAAACCATCACCTCCAATTTCCCCTCCAAGTCACACACCAACCTGACTTGGAAATATATCGCCGATCCTTCATCATTGCTGGGTTAAAATTCTGGAGCTCCCTCCCTAACAGCACTGTGGGAGGACCTTCACCACACGGACTGCAGCAATTCAAGAAGGCGGCTCACCACCACCTTCTCAGGGGCAATTAGGGATGGACAGTAAATGCTGAACTTGCCAGTGACACCCACATCCCATGAACAAATTTTTTAAAATTGATTGATTGAAGTCTCCCATTAAAATACATTTTCTGCTCTCATATCGTTTCATAGAGCAAATTGTCCTCCTCCACCTGGTGATCTATAGCATACCTGTAATGTTCGCTTGGATTTTTTTGCATTAAAGATACCTAACCAGAGGAGTTTGTTTCATAGCTTCCTACTCCCACAGGATCAACCTCTTTTACCTCCCAAGTGCCCCTGACATATAATCTACATCACCTTCTTTTGTCCACTCTGTATTTTAAGAACACCTGAATGCTATATTTATTCCCATCCTCTAGACTTAGTCATGTTTTTGATAATCCCACTGTATTGTAGTTCCCTACTGCCACAGTTACTGCATCTTATTCCTAATGCTTCTCGCATTCATATCTTCTTCTTAGGCAGTCCCTCGGAACCGAGGATGACTTGCTTCCACATTAAAAATGAGTTCGCAGGTGACTAATGAGTCCAATGCGGGACCTACAGTCTCTTTCACAGGTGGGGCAGACGGTGGTTGAAGGGGCGGGTGGGTGGGGTGCTTGGGTTGACGTGCGCTCCTTGCGCTGCCTGTGCTTGGCTTCCACTTGCTCCCGGCGAAGAGACTCGAGGTGTTCGGCGCCTTCCCGGATGCTTCTCCTCCACTTTGTGTGGTCTTGGGCCAGGGATTCCCAGGTGTCGGTGGGGATGTTACACTTTTTCAAGGAGGCTTTGAGGGTGTCCTTGAAGCATTTCCGCTGCCCACCTGGGGCTCTCTTGCTGTGCCGGAGCTCCGAGTAGAGCGCTTGTTTTAGCAGTCTTGTATTGGGCATGCGGACAATGTGACCCGTCCATCGGAGCTGATTGAGCGTGGTCAAAGCTTCGATGCTGGGGATGTTGGCCTGAGCAAGAACACTGCTGTTGGTGCGCCTATCCTGCCAATGGATTTGCAGGATCTTGCGGAGGCAGCGTTGGTGGTACCTCTCCAGTGCTTTGAGGTGCCTGCTGTACATGGTCCATGTCTCTGAGGCGTACAGCAGGGCGGGTATCACTGCTGCTCTGTAGACCATGAGCTTAGTGCCGGGTTTGAGGTCCTGGTCTTCAAACACTTTTCCTCAGGCGACCGAAGGCTGCACTGGCACACTGAAGGCACACACTGGCATTCATATGTATACATCTTATTATAGATGTGCCTCCTCTCACATCCCCCAGTGTCTGCTGGTACCCGTGCCCACGCTACCCGTGCCTTCAACTGTACAATCTGTCTTTTCTGAGATCCTGTTTTCTTCCCGTCACTGCCCAGTTTAAATGATTCTTAAGTGCTGTCTCAATGCTCGTCACATGTCCCTTTGTCTATACTTGCTTTAAGTGTAGCCCATCTTACTTGTACCAATCTATTTTATTCTGGAAAGATTCCAAGTTAACATGAGCCTTCCTGGTGTGTTAGACTGTGTGCCACACCAACAAGTTTGTGATTTCTTTATTGTTATTCTTGTTCCATCAACAATGTGAGCTTTTAGTTCACTGACATTGCAAGTATTTTACCAGACAGCTCTTCAAAAAAATAGAATTGCGCAACATAGATTTGGTCAGTGTCAATGAGGTCAGCCATAAGGAAATGGAGATAATTGCAAGTGAGTAATTTTTTTTAGAATTGCACTGTATGGATTTGATCAGTAGCAGTGAGGACAGTTGCAATTGAGTAAAGATCGATTTTTTTTTAAATCGCCAGTCCGACGTCACCGCCATCTGGGTGGTTTGTGGTAAGTCATTGGATGTATTGCGGTTGAACCATAGCTCGAGCAACTTGCAGAGGGAGAAGTTGCTGCTGGCTTGTTTCAGATTGAACTCCGTCTATAGTGCAAACGGACGAAACGCATTAAAGGTATAAGAGCAGTTGGTTTATGTGTATTTCTTTTAAAATTGTAAGATTTGCTCCTGGAAGATTGTTGCGGTATAAATCATTTAAAAAAAAAAGCGTTGTGGGATAACTGCGTGGGGGTGAAAGTATTTTGTTCATTTAAAAAAAGTAACATTTGGCCAGGTATAAATATTGTTGGGGCGCTCTCCTTTCTGTAAATGATTAACGGGGGGATTTCTGAAGGTAAATGTTTCTGAGACTCGCGCGTGAGTGCATTTCAATGTGGAAAGGAGAAATGGCAACTTTGTTGGTATGTTTGTGTCACGCCCACAGCCAGCGGAAGAAAGTCGAAGAATGAAGTTGGTTATTTTCCACTCTTCTCGGCAGCTCTAGATGTCGGGCAGGGAGGTTCTTTTTCCTTTCTCGCTCTCTTCGGCAGAATCTGCATATAATTTAACAAGGTTTTGATCAGTCCTGTGACCATACATGAAACAAAATATCTCTCCACGGATGTTGCCCAACCTGTTGAGTTTTTCCAGCATTTTCTGTTGTTATTAAACAAAATATCAGGATGACCAGTTTTAATTGGTGAAAATAGTTTACTTAACAATGACGCATGGCATGTTTACATTATTAGTTAAACTACCCTTTTCGAGTAAAGTGGACAATTGCTAAACAATTGAGAGGCTCGGCTGGGTTGGGCAAAATTCACAGGATCATTGATGCACTCCCTTAACGCCAGCTTTTTTAGCACTAAATTCCTGTTTTGTTTAGATTGCGTAATTCAGATTATTGGCTAATGCCCTTTTTTGTACGAAGATTATTTTTGAATCATTTGAAGTAGACTGTGTTTTGTAAGAAAAATAATGTTTTATTTGAGTGAGTTCTAAATGTGTTCTGGAATATCCCTTTGCTGTATTTAATAAAGGGCCATTTTAAATTTTATTATTTAGAGCCTTGGCAGCTGAAGGCACGGCCACCCATGGTGGAGCAATTGAAAATTGGTGTTGCGCAAGAGGTCAGAATTGGAGGAGTGCAGGGACCTCGGAGGAGGTTACAGAGATAGGGAGGGAGGAGGCCACAGAGCGATTTGAAAACAGGATTAGAATTTTTAAATCGAGGCGTTGCTGGACCGGGAGCTTACGTAGGTCAGCGAGCATAGGCGTGATTGCTGAATGGGACTTGGTCTGAGTGAGGACATGAGCAACAGAAAAGAAGAATGTGTTCTTGACGCTGTTGCAGTATTTGTGTTGGAGTTTTTGCAAATTAGAAGCACAGCAACATCACACAATCTCGATCCATCCAGTCAATCAGTTAGAAAGCTGTAGATGAATGTGCAGCCTTTTTCAGGTCAGTACCCAACTGTGACTGATAAATCATAGGGGAAAATCAACCTTGAGTAAGACTGTGGTAATCAAAGGCTAATGGAATGTTAGGCTTTATTATAACTATAACTAGAGAGCTAGAATATAAAAGGAAGTATTGCTACAACTATACAAAGCCCTGGTTAGACCACAGCTGGAGTACTGTGTGCAGTTCTGGGCACCACACCTTACAAATGATATATAGGCCTTGGAAGGAGCGCAGTGCAGATTCACCAGCATGTTACCATCACTCCTCGGGTTAGATTGTGAAGAGAGATTGCACAAACTAGGTTTGTATTCCCTGGAATATAGAAGCGTAAGGGGCGATTTGATTGAGATTCTAAGGATTTTGAAAGGAATTGACAGGGTAGATGGAGATAAACTTTTTTTTCCTGCTTTTTGGGAGTCTAGGACAAGGGCACATAACCTTTAAAATCCGAACCAGGGCATTCAGGAGAGACGTTAAGAAACATTTCTTCACGCAAAGGGTGGTGGAACACTCTCCCACAAAAAGCAGAAGATGCAAGCTCAGTTAATAATAGGCCCCTAGACTTTAAGGCTAGCAGGATGGCCTTCCAAACTGTCGCATTTTCTCTTTCCACCTGTCCGTTCCCCCGGGGGTTGTAACTGGTGGTCCTGCTTGTGGCAATACCCCTAGTTAGCAGGTACTGACGGAGTTCGTCGCTCATAAACGATGAGCCCCGGTCGCTATGGATATAGCTGGGGAAGCCGAACAGGGTGAAGAGGTTGTTCAGACATTTAATGACCGTGGCACTGGTCATGTCCGGGCAGGGGAAGGCGAACGGGAAACGGGAGTATTCGTCAATAATATTGAGGAAGTACACATTGCGGTCGGAGGAGGGGAGAGGCCCTTTAAAATCGACACTCAGGCGCTCGAAGGGGCGAGTGGCTTTTATCAGGTGGGCCCTGTCTGGTCTATAAAAGTGTGGTTTGCACTCAGCGCAGACTTGGCAGTTCCTGGTCATGGTCCTGACCTCCTCAATAGAGTAAGGCAGGTTGCGGGCCTTGATGAAGTGGAAGAACCTGGTGACCCCCGGGTGGCAGAGGTCATTGTGGAGGGCCCGCAGTCTATCGATATGCGCGCTGGCGCAGGTGCCACACGATAGCGCATCCGGGGGTTCATTTAGCTTCCCGGGCCGGTACAAGATCTCGTAGTTGTAGGTGGAAAGTTCGATTCTCCACCTCAAGATCTTGTCATTTTTGATTTTGCCCCTCTGCTTGTTGTTAAACATAAAAGCAACTGAACGCTGGTCAGTGAGCAGGGTAAATCGTTTTCCGGCCAGGTAGTGCCTCCAATGACGCACAGCCTCCACAATCGCCTGGGCCTCCTTCTCAACAGCGGAGTGTCTGGTCTCCGGGCCTTGGAGGGTTCGTGAAAAGAAGGCCATGGGTCTCCCCGCCTGATTGAGGGTAGCGGCCAGGGCAAAGTCAGACGCGTCGCTTTCCACCTGGAAGGGGATGGATTCGTCCACTGCGTGCATGGTGGCTTTGGCAATGTCCTCCTTGATACGGTGGAAGGCTAAGCGGGCCTCTGCCGTCAAGGGAAAAGAGGTGGACTTGATCAGCGGATGGGCCTTGTCCGCATAGTAGGGGACCCACTGGGCGTAATAGGAGAAAAACCCTAGGCACCTCTTCAGGGCCTTGAGGCAGTGGGGCAGTGGAAGTTCCATAAGGGGACGCATCCGGTCGGGGTCGGGGCCGATGACTCCGTGTTCCACAACACAGCCAAGGATGGCGAGGCGGTTTGTGCGGAATATGCACTTCTCCTTGTTATATGTCAGGTTTAGGAGTTGGGCGGTGCGGAGGAATTTTTCGAGGTTTGCGTCATGGTCCTGCAAGTCACGGCCGCAGATGGTCACATTGTCCAGATATGGGAAAGTGGCCTGCAACGCATTTTGATCTACCATCCGGTCCATCTCCCTTTGGAAGACGGAGACCCCGTTGGTGACGCCAAAGGGAACCCTAAGGAAGTGATAGAGGCGGCCGTTTGCCTCAAAGGCAGTGTACTGGCGGTCCTCAGGGCGGATGGGGAGCTGGTGGTACGCTGATTTCAGGTCAATGGTCGAGAAGACGCGGTACTGCGCGATCTGGTTGACCATATCAGCTATACGGGGGAGTGGGTAGGCGTCCAGCAGGGTGTAGCGATTTATTGTCTGGCTGTAGTCGATGACCAGGCGCTGCTTCTCGCCGGTCTTAACGACCACAACCTGGGCTCGCCAGGGGCTGGTGCTGCCCTCAATAATCCCTTCTTTCAGGAGCCGCTCCACTTCGGTTTTAATGAAAACCCTGTCCCCGGCACTGTATCGCCTGCTCTTTGTGGCGATGGGCTTACAGTCGGGGGTGAGGTTAGCAAACAGTTGGGGGGGGGTGACTCTGAGTGTGGAGAGGTTGCACCTGGTGCGCGGCGGGCAGTTTGGAAGCTGCTGGCTGCGGACTGTGAGTGGGGGTAGGGGTCCACCGTACGCCATCGTAACACTTTTAAGGTGGCACTGAAAATCTAACCCCAGCAGGACGGCAGCGCAGAGGTCAGGCAGGACCAGAAGTTTAAAATGATCGTACACGGTCCCGTCTACTACGAGTGTCACCACGCAGTAGCCGCCGATGTCCGCCGACTGGGACTCGGAGGCCATAGAAATCCGCTGTTGCGCAGGCAGGACTGGGAGAGAGCAACGCCGCACCGTGTCGGGGTGGATGAAGCTCTCCGTGCTCCCAGAGTCAAAAAGGCAGATTGTATCGTGACCATTTACCTTAATGTCCATTGTGGAACTGGCCAGTTGGTGCGGTCTCGCTTGGTCCAGTGTAACGGATGCCAGCGTAGGGGTCGGTGTGTCGCTGCGGGTATCAGATGAGGCGGTGTCGGGGGCCTGCTGCGTCCCGGCTGTCGTCCAAGATGGCGGCGTCCATGATCCCCATGTGGCTGGAGGCGTCCAAAATGGCTGCTGTACCGGTGATTCGCACATGGCCGGGGAGGTTCAAGATGGCGGCCCGCATGGCCCACACGCGGCGCTGCTGGGGTTCGGGGTGGCTTTGGCCCTGCAGACGCTAGCGTAGTGTCCCTTCTTCCCGCAGCCCGAGCAGATCGCGTTTTTCGCCGGGCAGCGCGCTCTGGGGTGTTTTGCCTGGCCACAGAAGTAGCATTTCTGGCCTTGGGGCACTGCTGTCTGGCCTTGGGACACTGCTGCGGTAGTTGGGCCGTTGTTGGGGTGTGGCTGGGGTGGCACGGCGCTATGAGGCGGTCCTACCGTGTCCCAGGCTGTCATTCCCCGCGGCGTCCACGGTGCAGAGGAGTAGGCATCCATGCCCTGGTAGGCTGCATCCAACGATAGTGCGAGTTCAGAGGCCTTGTTGAGGTCGAGGTTACTCTGCTCCAACAGTCGCTGTCGGGTGTAATTGGATCTGTGGCCCGCTACAAAAGCGTCCCGGATAAGTTCCTCTGTGTACACGGCGGCCTTTACATCCTTACAACCACAGGCCCGGCCAAGCACAGACAGTGCCTGAAGGTATTCCACGGTCGATTCCCCAGGTTGTTGTTTACGACTCCCCAGGAGGTGCCTGGCGTACACTTCGTTCACTGGGCGCGTGTACTGGTCCTTGAGGAGCTTGATAGCGTCCGCGTACGAGGTCGCGTCTTGGATGACCGAGTACACTCGGTGGTTCACTTTGGAGGTCAGGACATCCAGTTTGTCCTCGTCCGATTTGATTGCTTCGGAGGCGGTCAGGAATTTTTCGAAACACTTAAGCCAGTGAGTAAACTTGGTGGATGAGTCCGCCTCCCGATGATCTAAGTCCAGGCATGCTGGTGTGAGGATCTTCTCCATTATAAAAATGTTGTTAATAAAATTGATGCGCTATCAATTACTCATAAAAGACTGAGCGTTAGAAGAGTAACCAAAGGCTTTTATTAACAACAGAATGGAGGTCTGCCTCGCGTGGAAAGACAAAATAAAAATAAGAAATGGTTTGACCACGAATGCAAAAATGCCAGAAAAGACCTGAGAAAAATATCAAACCAAAAGCATCACCAACCAAACAATCCGGACCTACGTACTAGATACAATGAAACCCTCAAAAGATATAAACACACCATTAGGAACAAAACACAAAACTATACCCACAAAATACTCGAAGAAATTGAAAACTCCACCAATCCAAAACAATTCTGGGAAATGTGGAATAACCTGAGTACAACACAATTGCAAGCATTACCAATCCAAGATGGAGACATCTGGAGAACACATTTTGAAAACCTCTACAAAGACATCCCAATAAACGAAACAAACCCAAGTCAACATCAGGTCACAGAAAAACTCCACACATTAGAAGCAACAATTAAAGACAACCAAAACCCTCTAGACTCCCCAATCACATGGAAAGAACTGGCCACAAAAACAAAATCTCTCCACCTAAAGAAAGCCTGTGGCCCAGACAACATCAAAAATGAAATGCTCAAGTTCAGCAATATGGAGATGCAGGGTGCGATACTCAAACTATTCAACATCATATTACGCTCAGGCTGTTTTCCCGATATCTGGTGCCAAGGACTAATCTCCCCCATATATAAAAGTGGAAACAAATCAGACCCAAATAACTACCGCGGCATCTGTGTCAACAGTTGTCTAGGGAAGTTATTCTGCAGTATTCTAAATAGTAGATTACTTGATTTTCTTAACAAACATAATATCCTCAGAAAAAACCAAATAGGCTTTCTTCCAAAACACCGCACAGCCGACCATATCTATACCCTTCACACCCTCATTGGAAAACATATACACCAAACAAAAAATGGGAAAATATTTGCCTGTTTCATCGACTTCAAGAAAGCCTTTGACTCTATATGGCACGAAGGGCTCTATTATAAACTTCTTCAGTGTGGAATAGGGGGCAAAGTCTATGACCTTATTAAATCAATGTATCTGAAAAACAAATGCGGGGTCAAAATTGGAGACAAACGCACCGATTTCTTCACCCAGAGAAGAGGCGTCCGGCAGGGCTGCAATTTGAGCCCGACCCTGTTCAACATATACATAAATGAATTAGCAGACATGCTGGAGCAAAGCGAGTCACCAGGTCTCCGTCTCCTGGATGGAGAAGTGAAATCCCTGTTCTATGCGGACGACCTGGTTCTGCTGTCTCCCACAGAACAGGGATTACAGCAACAACTAGACCTACTCGACAAATACTGCCAAAATTGGGCTCTAACAGTAAATCTAAAGAAAACCAACATCATGATTTTTCAAAAAAGGCCCAGATGTCAGGAAAACAAATACCAGTTTACCCTCAGTGATACCACTATAGGACACACTATGAGCTACACCTACCTTGGTCTAACTATTACAGCATCAGGGAGCTTCAGCATAGCAGTGAATGCACTAAAAGAAAAAGCCCGAAGAGCCCTATATGCAATAAAAAGAAAATTCTACAACATCCAAATCCCAATCAAAATCTGGCTCAAAATATTTGACAGCATAATCCTGCCCATTGCACTGTACGGTAGTGAAGTATGGGGCCCGCTAAATCACCAAAGCTACACTAAATGGGAAAAACACACAATAGAAGCCCTACATGCAGAATTCTGCCGAAGCATCCTTCGCACCCAAAGAAAAACGCCAACAAATGCATGCAGAGCCGAACTAGGCAGATACCCACTGATAATAAACATCCAAAAACGAGCACTAAACTTCCTAAATCACCTCAAATCTAGCTCCCCAGACACCCTTCATTTCAAAGCCTTTCAGACCCAAGAGCTAAACCCAGAAAAGAGTCCCCTGAGTCAGCTGCTACTGAAACTAAGTACTCAGCCGGACCCTGACCAGCCCCAGACCAACACAGCCGTCCAAACACCAATCCGAGTGAACCAAATCATTAAAAAATGCAAAGAAACCTACCTGGAACATTGGAACAAAATAACCGAAAGCCAAAGCAGATTAGAATGTTACCGGGCCCTAAAAAGAGAATATAAACTGGCAGACTACCTCACGACCATCAGAGACACAAAACAGAGACAGACCCTCACCAGGTACAGACTAAGCGACCACCAACTGGAAATTGAAAAAGGCAGATACAAGAAATCCTGGCAGCCTAGAGAGAATAGAATATGCGATCAATGTCTGGCTGGCGAGGTTGAAACAGAAATGCATTTCCTCCTAAAATGCGAAAAATTCAACACATCAAGAAACATATTATTCAACAAGCTAAGCCAAACAACCCCAGATTTCAAGGAATTGGATGACCTGTCAAAATTGAGATTAGTCCTAGGAGAAGGAGACAGACCATACCTTGGGGCCAAATATGTAACAACATGTCACAACCTGAGGACTGTTTAAAATTAAGACTGTTTAAAATTAATATTGAACGTACCAAATGAAGTACAAAGACTGTTTAAAATTAATATTGTTTCAAAGTAATATTGTATGTACCCAACAAATGTCAAATCGATTGACACCAACAGAATGTTGGAAAACTGTACCTTTTTGCTATGTAAGCTTTGGCAATATGGTTCTCTGTAAACTTTCATGCCAATAAAGCATTTGAATTGGAATTGGAATTGGGCTGGGGAGCAGTCACCTTTATACTAGGACCTGTGGGAGGAGTCAGCCGAGGCATGTCCAGGCATGTACACAGTGGAATACAAACAGGACAAACAGGAATACAAACAGTGGTTTACCACATTAAACCCTCTTGCCTCTGTTTAAAAACAAAGTCAACCTTCCTTTTATAGGTTTGCATTTTCTAGGCAATTTCACCTACAACTAACAGTAAGCAGAGTGACTCACTCCAACTACTATATATTTAAATATTAAAAAATACTCCCCTCTTGAACAAGGCTCAGTAAAAGTCTGTGCATTAAACACAGAGGTTCTTTTTGTTTATTTTATGGATTGATTGGTTTATTTAGAAGCCTGCCTGAACTCAGCTGGCACCCACCACCAGCCTTGGTACCTGTGGTCCTACCTAGCGATCTTCGTACCGCTCTCGGCGCTCCTCCATGCGCGTTCCCCTAGGTGAGGCACCACTCTGCGCTGCAGATGTAGCGGCCACACACCGCTCCCGGCTCACACCTAGCCCGCCTCCGGCCGCCGTTATTTCACTTACTCTTCTGATCCACATTCCCAATGGGAGCGCTGATTGACAATCATGAGCGGAACAATCAAACGGACTGGCAGCCCACTCTTGGAATTCCCTAGTGAAGGGTTTGGGGGCGGGGAGTGAGAGAGGTTCTGCTCAATCTGATTGCAGAACAATTAAGGAGTGTGATGGAATACTCTTCACTTGCCTGGATGAGTGCAGCTCCAACAACACTCAAGAAGCTCGACACCATCCAGGACAAAGCAGCCCGCTTGATTGGCACCCCACCTTAAACATTCACTCCTTCCACCACCGGTGTGCTGTGGCGTGTACCATCTACAAGATGCACTGCAGCAACTTGCCAAGGCTTCTTCGGCAGCACCTCCCAAACCCGCGACCTATTCCACCTAGAAGGACAAGGGCAGCAGATGCATGGGAACACCGCCACCTCCAAGTTCCCCTCCAAGTCACACACCATCCTGACTTAGAAGTATATTGCCAATCCTTCATCGTCGCTGGGTCAAAATCCTGGAACTCCCTCCCTAGCAGCACTGTGGGAGTACCATCACCACACGGACTGCAGCGGTTCAAGAAGGGGGCTCACCACCACCTTTTCAAGGGCAACTAGGGATGGGCAATAAATGCTGGCATTGTCAGCGACACCCTGATCTCATAAACGAATAAAAAAAAATAATAAAAAAATATCGCTGCTTGAAATGGCGCTTATGATTATGTTTAAAAAAATAAATAAATAAATACTGAATCAACTTGGGTTTCCTGCTCTGTCATCTTTCAACCCCCCTGACCATGGTACCCTGGGCGGTCACCCACCCATAAGGATGGAGTTAGATCACAGACCAGCCATGATTTCATTGAATGGCAGAACAGGTTCGAGGGGCTGAATAGCCTACTCCTGTTTCTATGTTCCTTATAGAGGCCACTATGTCATGTCCTCTTGATTAGGATATAATGTACATAACATAAGAAATAGGAGCAGGAGTAGGCCAATCGGCCCCTCGAGCCTGCTCCGCCATTCAATAAGATCATGGCTGATCTGATCCTAACCTCAAATCTACTTTCACTCTCCATCCCACCCAAACCCATGTGATCTCCCGGGAGAGGCGAAAAACCAGATTAAAAAAACCCAATGGCCAATTTGGGAGAAAAAAACTGGGAAATTCCTCTCTGACCCATCTAGGCCATCGAAACTTGTCCAGGAGATCACTCAGTCCCTGTATTTCCTGTAAGAGGTGATCTCCACCCCAGCCAGGAACAGGCCCAATTTACTCTTGAAGGACTCCTAGCTGGCAGCCTGTTCCCGAGGTCTCCACTAATCCCTGTAAATAGAACCATCTCCTGAAATCTAACACAGAATTAGAACACGAAGTAGGAGCAGGACCAGGCTACAAGGCCCCTGGGCCCGCTCCACCACCCACACGGCCATGACCGATCCGAACCTAGCCTCATGTCCGATTTCCTACCCGTTCCCCGTAACCCCTAATTCCCCTTACTTCTAGGAAACTGTCTATTTCTGTTTTAAATTTATTTAATGATGTAGCTTCCACAGCTCTCTGGGGCAGCAAATTCCACAGACCTACCACCCTCTGAGTGAAGAAGTTTCTCCTCATCTCAGTTTTGAAAGAGCAGCCCCTTATTCTAAGATTATGCCCCCTAGTTCTAGTTTCACCCATCATCGGGAACATCCTCACCGCATCCACCCGATCAAGCCCCTTCACAATCTTATATGTTTCAATAAGATCGCCTCTCATTCTTCTGAACTCCAATGAGTAGAGTCCCAATCTACTCAACCTCTCCTCATATGTCGACCCCCTCATCCCCGGGATTAACCGAGTGAACCTTCTTTGTACTGCCTCGAGAGCAAGTATGTCTTTTCTTATGTATGGGCACCAAAACTGTATGCAGTATTCTAGGTGTGGTCTCACCAATACCTTGTACAACTGCAGCAATACCTCCCTGTTTTTATATTCCATCCCCTTCGCAATAAAAGCCAACATTCCTTTGACCTTCTTGATCACCTGCTGCACCTGCATATTAACTTTTTGTGTTTCGTGCACCAGGACCCCCAGATCCCTTTGTACTGCAGTACTTTCCAGTTTCTTACCATTAAGATAATAACTTGCTCTATGATTTTTCCTGCCAAAGTGCATAACCTCACACTTTCCAGTATTATATTCCATCTGCCAAATCTCTGCCCACTTACTTAGCCTGTCTATGTCCCTTTGCAGGTTTTTTATGTCCTCCTCACTCACTACTTTCCCTCCCATCTTTGTATCATCTGCAAACTGTGATATGTTACACTCGGTCCCTTCCTCCAAATCGTTGATATAGATTGTAAAGAGTTGGGGACCCAGCACTGACCCCTGCGGAACACCACTAGTTACTGATTGCTAGTCTGAGAATGAACCATTTATCCCAACTCTCTGCTTTCTATTAGATAGCCAATCCTCCACCCATGCCAGAATATTGCCCCCAATCCCATGATTTTTTATCTTGAGCAATAATCTTGTGTGGCACCTTGTCACATGCCTTTTGGAAGTCTAAATACACTACGTCCACTGGTTCCCCTTTATCCACCCTGTATGTTACGTCCTCAAAGAACTCAAGCAAATTTGTCAAACATGCCTTCCCCTTCGTAAAACCATGCTGACTTTGTCCTATTAAATTATGTTTATCCAAATGTCCCGTTACTGTCTCCTTAATAATGGACTCTAAAATTTTACCAACCACAGATGTTAGGCTAACTGGTCTACAGTTTCCAGCCTTCTGTCTACTACCCTTTTTAAATAAAGGTGTTACATTAGCAGTTTTCCAATCTGCCGGGACCTTTGCTGAGTCCAGGGAGTTTTGGAAAATTATTACCAATGCATCCACAATCCCTACCGTCACTTCCCTCAAGACCCTAGGATGTAAACCATCAGGTCCAGGGGATTTATCCGCCATAAGTCCCATTATTTTACCGAGTACCACTTCCTTAGTGATTTTAATCGTATTTAGCTCCTCCCCCCCCCCCCCCCCCCCCCAGAGCCCCCTGTTTATCCAGTGTTGAGATATTCTTAGTGTCCTCTACTGTAAAGACTGATACAAAATAATTGTTCAGTGTTTTTGCCATCTCCATGTTTCCCACCATTAATTTCCCGGTCTCATCCTCTAAGGGACCAACATTTACTTTAGCCACCCTTTTTCTTTTTATATAACTATAGAAACTCTTGCTATCTGTTTTTATATTTTTTGCTAATTTACTTTCATAATCTATCTTCCCTTTCTTAATCAATCTTTTAGTTATTTTTTGCTGTCTTTTAAAGACTTCCCAATCTTCTATCCTCCCACTAGATTTGGCTACTTTATATGCCCTTGTTTTTAGTCGGATACTTTCCTTTATTACTTAGCCACAGATGGCTGTCTTTTCTTTTACACCCTTTTTTCCTCAGTGGAATATATATTTTTTGAAAGTTGTAAAAAAGCTCCTTGAATGTACACCACTGATCGTGTACCGTCTTACCCTTTAATCTATTTTCCCAGTCCACTCTAATCAATTCTGCTCTCATACCTTCATAGTCTCCTTTATTCAAGCTCAGTATGTTTGTTTGAGATCCAACCTTCTCACCCTCTAATTGAATATGGAATTCAACCATGTTATGGTCGCTCATTCCAAGGGGATCCTTTACTAGGACATTTTTAATTAATCCTGCCTGGTTACACAGGACCAGATCTAAGGTTGCTTGCCCCCTGGTCGGTTCAGTTACATACTGCTCAAGAAACCCATCCCCAATACACTCAATGAACTCTTCCTCAAGGCTGCCCTGCCCAATTTGATTTGTCCAGTTAATATGAAAGTTAAAATCCCCCATAATTATAGCTGTTCCCTTATTACAAGCCCCAACTATTTCCTGATTAATACTCCGTCCAACAGAGTTGCAACTGTTAGGAGGCCTATAGACTACGCCTACCAGTTTTTTCCCCCCTTATTATTCCTTATCTCCACCCAAACTGTTTCATTATCCTGATCTTTTGACCCAATATCATTTCTCTGTATTGCAGTGATTCCTTCCTTTATTAACATAGCCACCCCACCTCCCCTTCCTTCCTGCCTGTCCTTCCTGATTGTTAAATACCCTCGTATGTTTAATTCCCAGTCATGGTCAACCTGCAGCCATGTTTCTGTAATGGCCACAAGATCATACCCATATGTAGTTATTTGTGCCGTCAACTCGTCCATTTTGTTACGAATGCTACGTGCATTCAGATAAAGAACTTTCAAATATGTTTTGTGACACTTAGTTCCTGCTTTTTCCCCTTTTTTACTACTTTACCTTTTACTCCATACATTCTGCCCCTTCCTGACACTCTCTGGTTTTTAATTCCCCCACTGCTACCTAGGTCTATGACCTTCTCCGTTGTCATTTTTATTATTTGCTCTCTAGAAACCTCCCCCCCACTAATTAGTTTAAAGCCCTCTCTATAGCCCTAGTTATATGATTCGCCAGGATTCTAGTCCCAGCACTGGGCAAGTGAAGTCCGTCCCAACGGAACAGCTCCCTCCTGCCCCAGTACTGGTGCCAGTGTCCCAAGAAGCAAAACCCATTTTTCCCACACCAGTCTTTGAGCCACGCATTTAACTCTCTAATTTTATTTATCCTAGCCAAATTCGCTCGTGGCTCAGGTAATACCCTTGAGGTACTGTTTTTTAATTTGACTCCTAGCTGCTCATACTCCTTTAACAGAACCTTCTTCCTTGTCCTATCCATGTCATTGGTACCAACATGGACCACGACAACTGGATCCACCCCCTCCCACTCCAAGTTTCTCTCCATCCTTAACCCTGGCACCGGGCAGGCAACACAGCCTTCGGGACTCCCGCTCTCGACTGCAGAGAACCCTATCTATCCCCCTAATGATACTATCCCCTATCACTACAACATTTCTATTTACTCCCCCCCCTCTTGAATGGCCCCCTGTTCCAAGGTGCTGTGGCCAGGTTGCTCATCCTCCCTGCAGTCCCCACTCCCGCCCCCACAGGGAGTAAGAACCTCGAACCTGTTTGACAAGAGCAAGGGCTGTGGCTCCTCCAACACTACCTCCTGGATCCCCGTACCTACCTCACTCATAGCCACACCGTCCTGTCCCTGACCACGGACTACATCTGAATTAATTAATTTCATAGGTGTGACTACCTCCTGAGGTACTTCTCCCCCTCCCTGATGTGTCGCAGTGTCTGAAGCTCGGCCTCAAGCACATCAACACGGAGCCGGAGTTCCTCCTAGCAGCAGACACTTGTCGCAAATGTAATTACCGTGAGCCTCAATGGGGTCCACTGGCTCCCACATTTCGCAGCAGTAACACATCACCTGCTCACCCATTCTGTATAATTAATTACATTTCTTATTAGTTATGAAGACCCTCTGCCCCGATATAGATGATAATATCACACCACTATTTAATAGTACTTACCAACTTATAAAGGTATAAAAGAGAAGGAAGAGGACCTACCAACCAGCTGATCACCTACCTCTCTTTTGAATGCTGTCTGTGGGGCCTGTTAGGTTGATTCGCCTCGCTGCTCCACTTCCGCAGTGCTGGCTAAGCCTGAGAGGGGGAAACAAAACAGGGCAAAAACACCCCACTCACCTCCCACTTGCCCGAACACACTCTTACCAAACTCTCGCTTACACTCAACGCTGACCACACTCACGCTGCCGCACTCGGCCTGCCCCTTTTTAAACCCGGATTCTACTTCTGGTTTAAACTCTCCAACAATTTAATTTACTTTAATAAATTAAACTTACTTCAAAAAAATTAAATTTTCCCTTCACTTAAATTCTCTAAATAAACTTAAATAACTTTTCTCTCACTTAGCAAACTCTCGCTTGCACTCAACGCCGACCGTTGATGTAGAGGGTATTTTGCTTCTGTATAGTCATTGTGGACCTTGATTTAATTAAAAAGTAAATGTGTCCATTTAGAGGAAGCATGTGCCTAAGACATGATTCCTCTTTTGGTGCAATTGAGTTTAAAGCGAGGCAAGGTCATGACTTCAGGGAGGAGTGCATGAGGGGTTAGAGCAAATCAACTGTGTGTATACTGACATTTTGTGCTGCTTACCAGCAACAGACCTTTGAATATCCTAATGTCTAAAGGCTCATGTTGGAAGATCCAATTTTAGGAATGAACCTGGGAAACTTTTTTGTCCATCTGAATTAAACAAAAGAAATAGGTTGCATTTATATAGCACCTTTTGTGCCCTCATGCCATCGCACAATGTGTCACAGCCGGCGAATTACTTTTAAAGTGCAGACGCTGGCCCTACGCCCATTTTACACAGTAAAACGGGCATCCAGTGCGGCGTGCGCCATTCATTCTGCACCAGAAGTATGCCGCCTGCCATATTGGTAAAGGCTCCTGCATATGTCCAGGGCTCGTGCCTGAAACGGGTGTTAGGCCATTTGCCTGTGTAAATAGGGGGCCCCTTACGCCTGTTTGAGGCCCCTTGTGCAAAATTCCTTGTAACTGCTGTGGTCACTACTTTCAGGCGCTTTACACGCATATTGTTTTTGAAATGGTGCTGTTGTGGACAGGTGAAAACAGTCTACATCAAATTCCTGCTGGTACCAAATCAGGGTTGCCACCTGTCATTTGGGAAGTGTCTCTGTTGCAGCCTTTAAATTTTAGTAGATTAAAATATTTAATTGAGTTCTTTCTTTGCTATTTGCAGCATTAAGAACTAATTTAAAGGATAATGCTGGAAATAAATGGAAAATTCCTGGGAACCTTGGCGCAACTTATAAATATTGTAAAATGATGCCTCCACATAAAGTAAAAGTTATCCGTCCAGTATGCATCTGTAGTCTTGCACCTCCTTGAAGGTGTCACAAATCAATGGTCTCAACCCTGTATGCCATCTGCACAATAAGAAAATCGTGATTGACTCATATCTGTTAAGTTAACCAAAGTGATGGACTAAAGTATCACATTGACTCAATGTAAAACAACCAAAACAAGCTATTTCCTGTGTTCTCAGAATTTTACGGGATGTTGGAATGTCATAATCTTTCGCATTGCACTAACACTAAATGATCAGTACAGTGCTGTTTTCACAGAAGTTGCCAGTTTGGTTAGTAAGAACTCTGGGCAGTCTCGTGCTTTGGTTACAATGTTACGTTAGCTGGTGCAGTTGACCTTTAGTTTAGATAGGATGTTAGGCAGTCATGCTGTAAAGTTATAATAGAAAATTGGTCAGTTTTTAGAAATTTTATTTTTATTGATGGCTGGAATGAGTGAGAAGTGTTGTGTGGGTATTTTCAGATCTGCGAGGTGCAAATGGGTAGTGTTGCTTATGGAAATGTTCCCAATGTGGCTTGATTCTAGCTTTTCTGATTTGACAAAACAGTACAGACTGCAGAGCAAAGAACTAAAGAAAGAACTTGCATTTATATAGTGCACTTCACACCTAATCTCAGCTGCCTTTTGTCTCCACGGGCCTATTACCATCTCGTCTGGCTTCGAATACCTTTTATTGTCTTTTTTTTTCTTCTTTTGTTCGATCGCAGCTTTGCCTTCGATCTATTTTCTTTTCTTTCCAGTTTTGAAGAAGGGTTTCGACCCGCAACGTCAACTCAAATTTCTCTCCACGGATGTTGCCTGACCTGCTGAGTTTTTCCAGCATTTTCTGTTGTTATTTCGGATTTCCAGCATCTGCAGTATTTTGCTATCGTACTTTTGAAGTGTAGTCACTTATGCAACGCAGGAAACGCAGCAGCCAGTTTTTGCACACAGCAATGAGATAATGACCAAATAATCTGTTTTGTGATGTTGGCTGAGGGATAACTATTGGCCAGGACACGATGGAGAACTTCCCTGCTCTTCATCAAATAGTGCCATGGGATCGCTTCCGTCCACTTGAGAGGGCAGGTGAGGCCTTGGTTTACTGTCTCATCCGAAAGACAACGCTTTGACAATACAGAACTCCCTCAGTACTGCACTAGAGTGTGAGCCTGGATTATGTGCTCAAGTCTCTGGAGTGGGGCTTGAACCGATGACCACCTGACTCCGAGGCGAGAGTATTACCACTGATCCAAGGCAGTAGCTGTCACTTGCCTACTTCAGTTATGGTTGCCTGTCTCACTGTCACCTGAAGGTTTTCAGGCACCCAGATTTACAGTAACTCTGCATAGCCTATTAACTGTTCCATCCATCAGCTGAACAAGCTTGCTCAGGCCTCAACATGTCGCTGATATATTTTCAGAACTGTTCAGATGCGCATAGAATCCATTGCCAATAAAGTTGTGTATAGTGGATGATGGTCTGGTGTCAGTAATAACTATCTGTATCTTTGGGTCTCTAGCCATCAGCCTTATTATACATTGCACTTGCCAGTGCTGCTGGTAAAGCTAGTGCATTCACAGTCAGTTACTGACTCCTCCTCTGAGATTCTGGCCACTTCTTAGCCCTGATTTTTTTGCTGTGCCTTCAGCTGCCTAGGCTCTAAGCTCTGGAATTACCTTCCTAAACCTCTCAAGCACTCTACCTCCTTTTTTAAGATGCTCCTTAAAACCCACCTCCACCTGTCCTACTATCTCCTTATGTGGCTCGGTGTCAAATTTTGTTTGATAACGCCCCTGTGAAGCACTGTTTTTACGATGTTAAAGTACAAAGCTATAAAGGTATAAATGCAAGTTATTGTTCCCTTTGCTAGTACATAGTTCAGTTCTCTGGTGCTGGAACTGTGAACTTGTAAAATTTACCCCTACAGTGCAGGCTGGCAAATAACTTCTGTTACCTGGGTGCATTTCCCTATAGCGCCAAAAGACATTTACAAAACTGAAGGAGGCTATTCATTCCATAATACCTGTGCCAGCCCTTTGCTAGAGCAATCAAAATGAATCTCGCTGCCCATGCTCCACCCCACACCCCTGTGTTTTTCTGTGCTTCATCTATTTATCCAATTGTCTCAAAAGATGTAATGGTTTCTGCCTAAACCACTTCCTGTGGCAAAATATTCCAATAACCCTCTGCATAAAGACGTTTCTCTATACCCCTCTCCTCACTTCCTTAGTGACCATTTTAAATTGATGACTCCCTTGTCACTGACTCTCCAACCAGAATAAATAGTCTTCCCCTATTCACCCTATCAAAACCCTTCCTAATCTTAAAAACTTAACCTTCTCTGCTCCAATGAAAATAGTCCCAGTATCTCATCTCTCCACATAACTACAGTTTTTAATAGTAAAATACTGCGGATGATGGAAATCTGAAATAACAACATATGAGGTAGACAACATTGGCCGAGTCACATGAGGGTGGGTGGTGTCCTCGTGTGATGATGGTATCTGTGTTAATGATCTGGCATGTCTTGCAGAGGTTGCTGTGGCAGGGTTGTGTGGTGTCGTGGTCGCTGACTAATTAAAAGACCCTTTAATTAGGCATTTAAAATAAAAAATAAAAAATGTTTGTAAAATAAATTTAAACATTTTAAAACGGGTCAAAATTTACCTAAAACTAATCTTTAAATGTATGTGTATGGTTTAATCATTTTTTAAATTTTATTTTAACATTTATTTTAACCCTTTACGCTGGTAAAAGAAGGCCTCGCGCCTGCTTTTACCAGGCGTAAGGGTTTCGTGGCCATTTGCCGGGCAGTAGTTGAGTAAATAGCCAAACTCTGCGCCAGCGAAAGTGTTTTTGCAGCTGATGCAAACGATCTGTCAATGCGAAACTTGACGGATCGCGAGTTCTGGGTTGCAGCGCATGCGGAAACCCGGAACTTGCGGGGCCTTTCCAAAGGCTTCTGACAGCGTACACTGAGCGTCTGCTGTCAAAACCACCACAATTTCAGGCCCATGATTTCCATATTTTGACAAAGAATAGCTTTTGATTGATTTGTAAAATTTTTGATTTGACACCTGACACCTTTTAACATGTAAAACATCTTTAAAATATCTGCTAGAGGTTCATGCTGATCCATTCTAAAACCCAAAGTCTCCCTGAATTGCATTTGTATTCACTAGTAGTAATCTTGAATGTTGCCTGTTCTTTGTAATCCTGGGAAGACTTGCACCCTGATATCTGTATTGTACAGGTGCCAAAACCAAACTAGAACAGGAAGCACAAACATTTATATTTAATCTCTTCTTAGGCAGTCCCTTGGAACCGAGGATGACTTGCTTCCACACTAAAAATGAGTTCTCGGGTGACTGATGAGTCCAATGCGGGACCCACAGTCTCTGTCACAGGTGGGGCAGATGGTGGTTGAAGGGGCGGCTGGGTGGGGTGTTTGGGATGACGTGCACTCCTTGCGCTGCTTGCGCTTGGCTTCCGCTTGCTCCCGGCGAAGAGACTCGAGGTGTTCGGCGCCTTCCCGGATGCTTCTCCTCCACTTTGTGCGGTCTTGGGCCAGGGATTCCCAGGTGTCGGTGGGGATGTTGCATATTTTTAATTTAAATTCAAATTTTTTATAGCATATTGTTTGTTGTATATATTTAATAAACTGTTGAATACTGCATTCTTGGTGAAAAATATTTTTACTTTATTTTTTTGCATTTGGCTAGAGTTGCCATTTTAGAAAAATGCAAATGGCTGCCATTGCTTAAATTTAACTGTACAGTCTCATTCTGCAGAATGAGCAGTTTTGAAAGATGACGTTTATAAAATTATTTGTATTTCTCTTTCATTTATGGCAACTGGAAGGTATTTAATAAATTATAAATTGATGTAGCAATACCAGTTGATCTATACAAGAAGTGGTGTTCTAGTCGATGACGCAAGTGGCTGATACTTAAACTACGTTCACATGAAGTTGCAAAATATGTAAATGAAACGTCCTGGTGGCTCGATGTGTAATGGCACAGTCTGATCTTTAATGCTTAGTGCTAGCACGAGTTCCAGCTTGTGTTCTGGTACTGAGCTTGCTAATCTCAGCAGGGCAGAGAGAAGCTACACTTCGATTCAGTGTCCCTGGGCTGTGGAGAAACACAAACCCAGCCAAAATTTCCACCTCCGAACACACTTCAGGCAAACGAGGTTTCCGCAACAACTTGTTTTAGATATCCCCACTGCATTGCTACTTTCGACACCATGGGGGACGTAGCATAGTGCTGTATCGAATGCTTTTTCTGTTGCTGTGCTTAAGTTTAACCATGGTTTTTTTTAGTTTATATAAACTAAGATTAGAATTAACATCAGAAGACCCAATTGCCAAATCCCTCAAAGTTGGTAGTGAGACTTTTTTGCCTTTTGATTTAACATAGCTTATTTATTTGTGATATGTTCTTTGTTTGATCGTAAATCTCGCACCTAACATTTCCTTGATGGCTACAGCTTTTTACACTCTTCATTTTTGTGATCTATATTTGAATCCAGCCTAGACTGACGAAATAGAAGTTTATATGTTACCAGGAAGAATCCCAAGTGAAATAAATTTGGGTAGTTCCAGTCCACGTCATTGGACAAAACTTCCCATAATTCAGCATAATTTGGCACTAAATGATAATCTCACCTGGAGATGCCATAGGTCTAGTTGGTGTGTGAACGCAAAATATTTAGCAGTGATGAAACGGGTATGCTTTTCAAAAGTTTGGGTTAAAGTACATTGGAGTAAAGCAGAGTTAAAATTGCAAATCTAAGAGGCTGGTGCTGGATGCTCAAAGTGGACCAGTTTCCCACTGCTGAAGTCCCCTACAGTCAGTGCAAAATATTCTGCAAAAAAACAGCCATGTGTGATCCGTGTTACAAGGGCTGCAGTTGCCCTGCCTTGTATTCAGTTATGGTAAAGTACCATGCAGGTTACAAAAGGTGGCTGCATATATTGAACAGTTTAAAGGCCTCGTTTGCCAGGGACCCATGGAGGACAAATAACCAGAAGATTCTAACATTCAGTGACCAAGTGGCAGACTAGCTGTGTGTTGCCCACAATTGTGCTTCACAGCCTGCACATGTGCTATGTGGTGGCCTCGCTATTTTTACATTAGCTGTTCTGGAGAATGGCTTAATAATTTAAAATAAGGAACCTAATGAAATGCTAGGGCCTGCAGAGTTGGTCGCCATTATGTTTGAAAAGAATAGCGCAGTGTTTGAAAAATAAAGAAGTACTGATTAACTGATGCCAAGTTATATTGGCCTGTTGCTGGAAGAAGTGCCTGTTGTTGGAGGAAGTGAAGACTGAACGAGGTAAAGAGCTTCATAGTTCTGTGGTCCTGGGAAAGAGTGAGTTAGAATACGAGTACATTGAGTGTTTAATTTCAACACTGAGAATGAATGGAGGAGATTTATTCTACTCACTATATGTATTTGGAGCTTAGAGAAAGAAGAAAGATTTGGAGGAGTAATTATAGTAATATCATGTTACAAAATGTGATTGGAGGTTAGAGAAGTGACAACAAGCCTTTTTTATATCCTGTTTCAGATTACAAGAGAACTATTTCAAATATGGGAACAGTATTGGTGTATTTAGACCTGGGTTTTCGGAGAGTAGAGGTGGAAATTAAATATTTCGCATGAAGAAACCAAGCTTCTCGGGGGTGGTTTTTGCGATGGATAAAATGTGGAAGTTCAGTCTGAGATCAGAGGAGATAATGAGGACAATACATCAATAGAGCCCTAAATTCGCACTTTCCTTTTGTTATTTATGTTGCTTAATTAAGATTTTTGAATAATTTGAATTTTTAGTACAAAATATGACTTTGAATTACCTAGAATAGACTGTAATGGGGCTTGATGAGTGCTGCTACTGTGTCAGGAACCCACTTGGAATAGTTTTCAGCCTCTTTGGTTATGGTATTGGACTTGGTTGTAAATTCAAATCACACCACAAATTCTGGTAACTTGTGGACTAGCACCAGAAAAAAATGACCAAGAAAATTGCCAGATTAAAAATCCAACTGGTTCACTAATGTCATGGAGGGAATCGAACCTGCCCATTCTGGCCTGGCCTGCATGTAACTCTTATGTGGTTGATTCAGTGGCTCAACAGTTCACTCCGTTGTACAAACAACAATAGTTTCCACTCCAGGGTATTGAAAGAAGTAGGTGAGGAAATTGTTGCATTAGTCACGATCTTCCAAAACACACTCGATTCAGGAATTGTCCCCTTGGATTGGAAAATTGCCAATGTCACTCCATTATTTAAGAAGGGTAGGAGAGATAAATTAGGAAATTATAGGCCTATTAGTCTAAAGTCTGCTCTGGGGTAGTTATTAAAATCTATTATTAGGGACAGAGTGACTGAGCACTTGGACAAATGAGCTGATCAGAGAGTCAGCATGGGATTTGTAAAGTGTAAGTCACGTCCAATGAATCTAGCTGAATTTTTTGAGGCAGTAACCAATGTGGTAGATATATGGACATCTAGAAGGTATTCGACCAGGTTCCACATAAGACAAAAATGGAATTGGAGGCAACCTATTGGTTAGGAGGTAGGAGACAGAGTTGGGATAATGGGTTTGCACTCAAATTGGCAGGATGACTAATGGTGTCCCCCAGGGATCTGTACTGGGACCTCAACTTTTCACTATCTATATATATAAATCGGTACTTCTGTCATTGTGTCATTGTGTCTATCTGTCTATCTGTCATCGCGTGTGCGTTGCGGGTATGCACTCGAAAGTTACAGGGCGTACCTACGCGCGCGTTACCTCCAAAGAAAGCTTACGCTTCCGAGACGGTTTTAAGCGTATTTACGTTTCGGCCAGGCTAAAATTGCGCCCGCGGTATCCCAAAAACCTTCAACATTCCACTCATTAGCATCTCATTATCCGCTCATTAGCGACAGAGTGACCTCGAGCTCGACCAATCGTACGCCGGGTTGCTGGCGTGTGCTGCCGGGCCAATCGGTGCGTGCGTGGCCGGGCTTTATCGTTCTGAACCGAGGTGAGTCGCCGCCATCTTGATTCCAAACTTTTCCTTTTTCCCGCTTTCTGCGTCTTAAAAAAAACGTTGCTTTTAAAACACATATTGTTTTTTTTTTTAAATGATTTAGAAAGTAATTAACTTATCTAATCTCATTAATTTTCCTACCTTTCCCCGTTTTTCCAGGTAGGCCTAGAAGCCTCCGTGTCTCCTCCGCACCCACGCCCGAGCTAGGCACCTCCCGGCCCCACTCGAAGGCTGGAGGGCCGAGCCTCAGCCCAGCGCTGCTAGGGTGCGCGCGCAGCAGGAGCTGAGACGCGCTGTCTCTCTCTGGCTGGCCGGGGGGCGGGGCTTGCTGAGCGTCCAGCGTTACCTTGGCAACCGGGCCCGCCGGACGTCTCCCACAGCCGCAATCGGCGGTCTTCACCTCGGGGGGCGGGGGGCGCGCGCAATCGGCGGTCTTCACCTCGGGGGGCGACCCTCGGGGGGGGGGCGCCCCCCGCCCTCCCTCCCCTCCCTCTCCCCCCTCCCTTCCCCCCCTGCCCTCCCTTCCCCCCCCTCCCTCCCTTCCTCCTCCCCCCCGGCCCTCCCTTCCCCGCCCTCCCCTCCCCCCAGCCCTCCCTTCGCCCCCTCCCTCCCCTCCCTCTCCCCCTCCCCTCCCTCTCTTCCCCCCAGTCGCTCTCTCTCTTCCCCCCCCGCCAGTCGCTCTCTCTCTTCCCGCCAGTCGCTCTCTCTCTTCCCGCCAGTCGCTCTCTCTCTTCCCCCCCAGTCGCTCTCTCTCTTCCCCCCCAGTCGCTCTCTCTCTTCCCCCCAGTCGCTCTCTCTCTTCCCCCCAGTCGCTCTCTCTCTTCCCCCCAGTCGCTCTCTCTCTTCCCCCCCAGTCGCTCTCTCTCTTCCCCCCAGTCGCTCTCTCTCTTCCCCCCAGTCGCTCTCTCTCTTCCCCCCAGTCGCTCTCTCTCTTCCCCCCAGTCGCTCTCTCTCTTCCCCCCAGTCGCTCTCTCTCTTCCCCCCAGTCGCTCTCTCTCTTCCCCCCAGTCGCTCTCTCTCTTCCCCCCAGTCGCTCTCTCTCTTCCCCCCAGTCGCTCTCCCTCTTCCCCCCAGTCGCTCTCCCTCTTCCCCCCAGTCGCTCTCCCTCTTCCCCCCCCAGTCGCTCTCTCTCTTCCCCCCAGTCGCTCTCTCTCTTCCCCCCAGTCGCTCTCTCTCTTCCCCCCAGTCGCTCTCTCTCTTCCCCCCAGTCGCTCTCTCTCTTCCCCCCAGTCGCTCTCTCTCTTCCCCCCAGTCGCTCTCTCTCTTCCCCCCAGTCGCTCTCTCTCTTCCCCCCAGTCGCTCTCTCTCTTCCCCCCAGTCGCTCTCTCTCTTCCCCCCAGTCGCTCTCTCTCTTCCCCCCAGTCGCTCTCTCTCTTCCCCCCAGTCGCTCTCTCTCTTCCCCCCAGTCGCTCTCTCTCTTCCCCCCAGTCGCTCTCTCTCTTCCCCCCAGTCGCTCTCTCTCTTCCCCCCAGTCGCTCTCTCTCTTCCCCCCAGTCGCTCTCTCTCTTCCCCCCAGTCGCTCTCTCTCTTCCCCCCAGTCGCTCTCTCTCTTCCCCCCAGTCGCTCTCTCTCTTCCCCCCAGTCGCTCTCTCTCTTCCCCCCAGTCGCTCTCTCTCTTCCCCCCAGTCGCTCTCTCTCTTCCCCCCCAGTCGCTCTCTCTCTTCCCCCCAGTCGCTCTCTCTCTTCCCCCCAGTCGCTCTCTCTCTTCCCCCCAGTCGCTCTCTCTCTTCCCCCCCAGTCGCTCTCTCTCTTCCCCCCCAGTCGCTCTCTCTCTTCCCCCCGTCGCTCTCTCTCTTCCCCCCCAGTCGCTCTCTCTCTTCCCCCCCAGTCGCTCTCTCTCTTCCCCCCCAGTCGCTCTCTCTCTTCCCCCCAGTCGCTCTCTCTCTTCCCCCCAGTCTCGCTCTCTCTCTTCCCCCCAGTCTCGCTCTCTCTCTTCCCCCCAGTCTCGCTCTCTCTCTTCCCCCCAGTCTCGCTCTCTCTCTTCCCCCCAGTCTCGCTCTCTCTCTTCCCCCCAGTCTCGCTCTCTCTCTTCCCCCCAGTCTCGCTCTCTCTCTTCCCCCCAGTCTCGCTCTCTCTCTTCCCCCCAGTCTCGCTCTCTCTCTTCCCCCCAGTCTCGCTCTCTCGTTCCCCCCAGTCTCGCTCTCTCGTTCCCCCCAGTCTCGCTCTCTCTCGGCCCCCCAGTCGCTCTCTCTCGGCCCCCCCAGTCGCTCTCTCTCTTCCCCCCCCCAGTCGCTCTCTCTCCTCCCCCCCAGTCGCTCTCTCTCTTCCCCCCCAGTCGCTCTCTCTCTTCCCCCCCAGTCGCTCTCTCTCTTCCCCCCCAGTCGCTCTCTCTCTTCCCCCCCAGTCGCTCTCTCTCTTTCCCCCCAGTCGCTCTCTCTCTTCCCCCCCAGTCGCGCTCTCTCTTCCCCCCCAGTCGCTCTCTCTCTTCCCCCCCAGTCGCTCTCTCTCTTCCCCCCCAGTCGCTCTCTCTCTTCCCCCCCAGTCGCTCTCTCTCTTCCCCCCAGTCTCGCTCTCTCTCTTCCCCCCAGTCTCGCTCTCTCGTTCCCCCCAGTCTCGCTCTCTCGTTCCCCCCAGTCTCGCTCTCTCTCGCCCCCCCAGTCTCGCTCTCTCTCGCCCCCCCAGTCGCTCTCTCTCGGCCCCCCCAGTCGCTCTCTCTCGGCCCCCCCAGTCGCTTTCTCTCGGCCCCCCCAGTCGCTCTCTCTCGGCCCCCCCAGTCGCTCTCTCTCGGCCCCCCCAGTCGCGCGCGCTCGGCCCCCCCAGTCGCGCGCGCTCGGCCCCCCACGCTCTCGGCCCCCCAGCCGCGCGCGCGCTCTCCCAACAACAACATTCCCTTGAAAAAGCCTCGGCACCGCCGGGCACTTCAGCTAGTATTTTATAAATTACTTGAATGATGGAATAGAGAGCCGTATATCTAAGATTGCTGACGGCACTAAATGTAATGCAGTAAATAGCATAGACGGAAGCAGGGACATTGATAAATTAAATGAGCAGCACGAATAAAATTATGGCAGATGGCGTTCAATGTGGGAAAGTGTGAGGTTATCCACTTTGGACCTGAGAAAGATAGACGAGAGTATCTTCTAAATGGCGAGAAGTTGGGAACTGTGGCGGAGCAGAGAGATTTAGGGTTCCAAGAACAGCAATCACTAAAAGCTAGTGGACAGGTACAAAACATAATTAATGGAATGTTGCCCTTTCTCTTAAGAGGGCTGAATACAAGGGGGTGGAAGTTATGTTACAGCTGTACTGAGCTCTGTTTCAACCGCATTTAGAGTACTGCATTCAGTTCTGGGCACCGCACCTCAGGAAGTTCTCTTGCTTTGTAGGGGGTGCAGCGCAGGTTCATCAGAATGATACTGGGGTTAAATTATGAGGACATATTACATAGATCTAGGCTTGTATCCCCTTGAATATAGAAGATTAAGGGGTGATCTAATTGAGGCATTTAAGGTAATTAAAGGATTTGATAGGGTAGATGGAAACTATTTCCTCTTGGGGGGGCGGGGGGGAGAAACCAGAACAAGGGGGCATAACCTTTAAAATTAGAGCTTGGCCATTCAGGGGTAATGTCAGAAAACACTTCTTCACAGTGTAGTGAAAATCTGGAACACTTGCTCCCCCCCCCCCCCCCCCCCCCACCTCCCAAAAAAAAAAAAAGTTGTTGAGGCTGGTGGTCAATTGGAAAATTTCAAAACTGAGATTGATATTTGTTGGGCAAGGGTATTAAGGGATATGGAACCAAAAGGCGGTTAGTTGAGATACAGATCAGCTATGATTTTAATTGAATGGCGGAACAGGCTCAAGGGTCTAAATGGCCTCCTCCTGTTCCTATGTACAAAGCGCACCACCACCCCAAGGACTGCAGCAGATCACGAACAAGGCTCATCATCACCACCACCCCAAGGACTGCAGCAGATCACGAACGAGGCTCATCATCACCACCACCTCGGGGCACCTAGTTATGGGCAGTAAATGTGGCTGTGCCAATGTTGCCCAAATCCTGAATTTAAAAAAAAATGTATAAAGCAAAGTTTTGGATATTTATTTTGGTTTGTGTGTGATTGGAGAGGGGAATTAACTAGTGATATATATAGTGCAACAAAAAGTTGTTCCTGAGTAGGGTAGGTTCTGCTACACTTATAACACCACAACACCAGGAAGATTACATTCTGAATATTGCAGCTAAAAAAGCCTATGAATTAGACAGTGGTTTATATAATTTTTTTTAAAGCAATTTTTTTGGGCATTATGGTGTTTTATGCTTTGCACATGAAATTAATGTTTTTTTCTTCCACAAATATTTTCTTAAAATCCCAGTCTGTGTCGGTGCTGGAGACAGGACAGGAAGTTGGTTTCCATTTCCTGTTTTCTTTTTTCACCTGATTGCATGCTAAATTTAACAAATAATATTGTTCAGTTACTGTGCTGAGGCCTGTGGTTGAAAGGTATGAATGCAGTGTGCTGCTGTTTCTAGCTCCTGTAATATGGTGCACTATAGAGATCTCTGATAATGGTGGAATTGACCAGCACCCTCTATTTGCTGCTAATTGTTGGTACCACACTGTGGCGTGTTAACCACTGTGGGGTGTTAAAGAATCTAATTCGTTGCTGCTGCTTCATATGACGGGGAAAAGCTTATAATGGGATGTCTAGTTTGGCTATCCATTCGAAGGTCTCCCGAGATGCCGAGTGGAGAAATGAGGTGTCTCCTGCAACAGATCTCAGTGGGCAGGTTGATGTGATGTGTTCCATGATCTGGGACACATGGCCACAGTTGCACTTCGGGTCGCCCCTCATCTTCCACTTGTGGAGCAGGTGGCCGCATCGTCCAGGCCCTTTGTGGATTCGGTTGAGCGCCGTCCACTGTCTTCGAGGAAGGTCGACGCCAGGAACCTCTGCTGTTGGGTCAGCGATGAGGTGTTGGTTCTTAATGTTGCGTGTGTCCCACGATTCCGTCCATCTGGATAGTGGGTCGATACCAGTTGCGTGAATATTGGCTGCTGTTTCCCAGAATGGCTGGCACGATTTTAAGCGCTTTCATGGTGGGTTTTTCCAGTCGTCGTGAATGGGAAGATTGTGTTGCTAGTGATTTTTTCCATCTCGTGGAGCACGGTGGTGTTGCGGTGAATGGCAGGCGGGGCAATGTGGGACAGCACCGGGAGCCACTCAGTTGGTGTGGACTTGAGCGCCCCTGACACCGTCCTCCTGGTGGCGTTTAGCTGTATGTCCACGATCTTCGTGTGGTGGCTGCAGGACCATGAGGCTGAGCAGTATTCTGGGAGCCGATGACAACCTACACATGGTCTCCCTGTGTGTGCTATTTCACTGAGAACTTGCCAGCTAATGTCATCAATAAGACGACCGAACGTCCGGAAGCGGCCTCCCGGCCTGAAAAGCACGAAAGCATCAAACATGTCAACCAAAGGTCCCTTTCCGGACCAACCAACCAAAATAATTCTCGGTTATTGAACAAGTTGTATTTAAGTCGTCATTCTTTTAAAATAGGCAAACAGTTGGAGGAAGTGTCTTGATTTTTGTGCCAGGCGTTGTAAAGTGTAAATATCCGTTCAGTTACAGCCAGTGTTTTTATAAATGGCCAAGCTATGCAAGATGTTTCTTGCCTCATTAGTCCTGTTCTTGTGTCACTTTTAAAGGTGTTCAGAAAGATTTTGGAAAAGTTTGTATGTGAGACAGGGGATGCAGGACGAGGCCGGGTTAAAGGAAGACTGTTCCATCTGTTTCTATTGAAAAGGCAGTCCATGGTCAACTGGGCCTGGTGCATGTTGCATAGATCCAACCCTCTAGATGCTTGGGCACTTCAAAAGTAGTTCATTGTTTAAAGTGCTTTGAACGGTTTGACATGATCAGGCACTGTGTTAATACAAATGTTACCAGGTATATATCACCGCCACCACCCCGGCCCCCCCCGCCGCCCCCCCCCCCCCCCCCAAACTTTCCCCAAAGAGTCACAGCTGAGAACTCGCTCCAATTTCCCTTTGCATAATGATACCAAGCATGGCCAGTTCTTCAATGTCTATGTGCAAGCTATCAATGTATAAAGTACTATGTGAGCACAATGTGAACTGAATGAACCAAATATGTAAACATGTTCAGCTGCTGTAATTAGTATTTTAACTTGGAGCTGGCTTGCAGCCTTTATGCTATTTAATCCAGTTTCCTTACACTGGTAGAAGACTTGACAGGCGTGTTGAAACGGATTTTTTGGTCCTCAATCTGGTTCAGTACAAACACTGAGTCGATCTTCTGCCCTGCCAGTACACTTTACACCTAATCCCAGCCTATTACCATCTCGTCTAGCTTCTAATCTCTTTTACTTCTTTTGGTTCTTTTATTCTTTTGTCCGATCGCAGCCCTGCCTTCGATCTAGTTCCTTTTCTCTCCAGTTTTGAAGAAGGGTCAAACCCGAAACGTCAACTCAAATTTCTCTCCACGGATGTTGCCTGACCTGCTGAGTTTTTCCAGCATTTTCTGTTGTTATTTCGGATTTCCAACATCTGCAGTATTTTGCTATCATCGTAGTTGTTTTATTCTGTTGTCCCGGGAGACTTACTCTGATACAGCACCGTTCTGACTCCAGCAGAGTCTCGACAGGTTCCACCAGAGCAAGCAATCTTTCATACAGTGGGTCACATTATTATACTTTACTTTTGAAAAGACATTAACACATCGTACATTCTACACCAATCCCGAGCGAGGCACGTACACAGTTTAAAGTGATGTCCTGGCCTGGCAGTTTGAAATAAAGAAGTCACAGTTCACTGGTTTATAATATAGAAAATATGCAGGTAATGGTTTCACGATCACCTAATCATTATGGTAATGCATGGTAATGTGTTTTCGGATCGCCTATTGTCAGTATACCCTTTGCACTCCACCCTACATTGTTCCACCAGCAAGGTGTGACATCGTGGGTGCCAGCCATATTAGCATTTTACTTCCTGCTGCCTTCAGTTTCTTGAATTAACATGATCATCTCTCACAATATGCAAGTGACTCAGCGATGTCGACATTGCACCACCATTTTAGGCTAACAGGGTCCTCCATTTTAGGTTGGCAGGGTCCTTGGCCATGCGGAGCAAGTTGTTACCTTATTTTTGCATTCTATATTCTCAGGCGTAGGTAAGACTGGGTCTAAAGAAAGAAAGACTTGCATTTTTACAGCACCTATAGTCACTCTCTAGCAAGGAAGCACAACAGCCAATTTGAGCACAGCAAGGTCCCACAAATAGCACTGTGATAATGGCCAGATAATTTGTTTTTCACTGTTGGTTGAGGGACAAATATTGGCCAGGACATTGGAGAGAACTTCAAAATAGTGCCATGGGATCTTTTGTGTCCACTTGAGGGGGCAGACGGGGCTTTGGTTTATTGTCTCATTCAAAAGATGGCGCCTCAAACCATGCGACGCTCCCTCCGTACTGCCATGGAATGTCAGCCTAGATGTTGTGATCAAGTCTCTGGAGTGGGCCTTGAACCCATAATATTCTGACTCCGAGGCAAGAGTGCTACCACAGAGCCATGGCTACGAGTCTGCCGTTGGCCTATGGAACCAGATGCCAAGTTTGCAGGATAGCAAAATACTGCAGATGTTGGAAATCCGAAATAACAACAGAAAATGCTGGAAAAACTCAGCAGGTCGGGCAACATCCGTGGAGAGAAATTTGAGTTGACGTTTCGGGTCGAACCCTTCAAAACTGGAAAGAAAAGAAACTAGATCGAAGGCAGGGCTGCGATCGGAGTTCCTGTTTAAAAGAACAATATGAGGGCCTTAAAAGGCCATGTTGATTTGAATAAAAACAAAGCTGGAAACGGCCAGCAGGTGAGTCGGCGTGTGTGGAACGAACAGATGGGTTAACATTTCAGGTTACTAACGTTCCATATCTGTGTTCTCCACACACGCTGCCTGGCCTGCTGTCTTTCCAGTATTTTCTTTTTATTCAGACCAATGTTGCCTTTTAAAGACCTCCTTCTTCTTCTTCTTCTATTTGAAAACTACAGAGTCCTTGTGGATTGTTTATGCTACACGTATCTCCTTATTAAAGCCTTATTGCTATCCTGTCACTTTGGGGCAGGGGATAATTTATGCATGTATTAAATGTCAGATGCTGTACATCAATTTCTTTCTCCTGAGCCATGGTTTTGCAGATCGAATGAATCATTTCATACTTTATATATGTGCCCAGGTTCCTCCTGCTCACCTGCTTGATGGTTTCTAACTAACACTTCCTATTATACATGTTCCCACACAGTTGGCACATTGTGTCTGTTTATCTGTTTGATTTAGCTTGCCTAACATTTTGATGCGCAGAGACAAATGTAGCCATGTAATGGAATAACTGATGACCTTTTGTTAGCTGTTTAGAATAGTTATGGAAAAGGGCAAGGGTACAATGAAGGGTAATGATACTTAACTGGAGGAGGGCTAACTTCAGTGAGTTGAAAAGGGATCTGGCCCAGGTGGATTGGAATCAAAACATTTGTAGGCAAAACAGTAATTGAACAATGGGAGGTCTTCAAAGAGGAGATGGTTCGAATACATTCCCATGAGGGGGAAACTGAGGGCATCCGAAGCTAGAGCTCCCTCGATGACTAAAGATATAGATATTAAAATGAGACAGAAAAAAGAGCCTTATGACAATTGTAAGGTTCATAATACAGTGGAGATCCAAGCTGAATATAGAAAGTACAGAGGAGATTTAAAAAAAGGGAGAGTATGAGAATAGATTAGCAGCTAACATAATGGGGAACCCAAAAGTCGTTTATAAACACATAAATAGTAAAAGGAAGGGTGGAGCCGATTAGGGACTAAAAAGGAGATATTCTTGTGGAGGCAGAGGGCATGGCTGAGATACTAAATGAGTACTTTGTATGTATCTTCACTAGAGAAGAGAATGCTGCCAGTGTGGCAGTAGTGATCTTGAATAGAATAAAGAGCAGGTACTTACAAGGTTGACACTCCTCAAAGTCGAAAAGTCACCCGGTCCGGATGGGATGCATCCTAGGTTACCAAGGGAAGTAAGGGTGGAAATTGTGGAGGCTCTGGCCACAATCTTCCAATCCTCCTTTGGATATGGGGGTGGTGCCAGAGGACTGGAGGATTGCAAACGTTACATGGCTGGTTTTTAAAAAAGGGAGAGGGCTAAACCCAGCAGGTACAGACCAGTCAGCCTAACCTCGGTGGTGGGGAAACTTTGAGACCAATTTAATTGGCATTTGGAAAAGTATGGGCTAATAAATGAAAGTCAGCATGATTTTTTTAAAGGTAATTCGTGTTTGACTAACTTAGTCGAGTTCTTTGATTAAATAACGGAGAGGGTTGATGAGGGTAGTGCAGTTGAGGTGCATCTGGACTTTCAAAAGTTGTTTGAAGAAGTACCACATAGTGGACTTGTTAGGAAAATTAAAGCCTGTGGGATTAAAGGGACAGTGGCAGCGTGGATACAAAATTGGCTAAGGGACAGAAAGTAGAGAATAGTGGTGAACAGTTGTTTTTCAATCTGGAGGGAGGTATACAGTGGTGTTCCCCAGTGTTTGGTATTGGGACCACTGCTCTTTTTCATATATATTAATGACCTGGACTTGAGTATACAGGGCATAATTCTAAAGTTTGCAGATGATACGAAACTTGAGAATGTAGTAAATAATGAGGAGGATATTAACAGACTTGGGAGAACATAGACAGATTGGTGAAACCCAGATTGCCATAACATGAGGAAAAAAACTTAGAAAAATATCCAACCAAAAACACAGACAGCCAGAAAACAAGGAATTACGCCTTACCTATTGTCAGACACTAACACAATACAGAAACACACTCAGAACCAAAAAAGAGCAGTATATTAAGAATACACTCCGCTCCATTGAGGAATCCATTGATTCCAATTGTTTCTGGGACAACTGGAATACATTACACAAAAAACAACACGATGAATTGGCCATTCAAAATGGAGACATATGGGAAAAGCACTTTGAAAAATTATACCAGAAAAACACACTAAGGCTAGAGCAATACCAAATATGTAAAAAACTGGAAAAGCTCAAAATGGCCATAAAAGATAACCAAAACCCGCTAGACTCCATAATAACAGAAAAAGAACTATTTGAAAAACTCAAGGACCTGCGACCAGGAAAAGCTTGCGGTGCAGACGGCATACTAAGCGAGATGATTAAACACAGACGATAAAATGAAACTGGCTATCCTAAAACTCTTCAACTTGGTTCTGAGTGTCGGTCACTTCCCTGATATCTGGAACAAAGGACTCCTAACGCCCATATACAAAAGTGGGGACAAAGTCGACCCAAATAACTATCGAGGCATCTGTGTAAACAGTAACCTGGGGAAGGTATTCTGTAGTATCATAAACAAAAGACTTATAAACTTCCTTGAGGAGCACAATGTCTTGAGTAAAAGCCAAATTGGATTCCTGCCAAACTATAGAACATCAGATCATATCTTCACCCTACAGACCCTAATTGACAAACACGTTCATCAAAACAAAAGCAAAATCTACGCATGCTTTATAGATTTCCAGAAGGCTTTCGATTCCATCTGGCACGACGGTCTATTCCTGAAACTTATCGAAAGCGGCGTAGGGGGAAAAACATATGATGTAATTAAATCAATGTATACAAACAACAAATGTGCAGTTAAAATTGGAGACAAACAAACAAAATACTTCCCACAGGGGCGGGGGGTGATGCAGGGCTCGCCCATCTTACCGACGCTCTTTAATATTTACATAAATGAATTGGCAAAACTACTTGAACAATCTACAGCGCCCGGCCTCACCCTATATGAATCCAAGGTTAAATTCCTCCTCTATGCAGACGACCTGGTTCTGCTGTCACCAACTAAGGAGGGTCTACAGCGGAACCTGGATCTGCTGGAGTCGTTCTGCCAGACCTGGGCCCTGACAATAAATCCCCAAAAAACCAAAGTCCTTGTGTTCCAGCAAAGATCCAGACATCAGGGACCCAAAATAAATTTCACACTAGGAACAACCAAAATTGAACAAACCACTAACTACACATACTTGGGCTTAAAAATCAGTTCTACGGGAAATTTTCATCTGGCTGTGAATGAAAAAGAGAAAGCAAGAAGGGCTTTCTATGCCATTTAAAAAATCAATCCAAATAGAAATCCCAATTAGCATTGGGCTCAAAATTTTTAAATCAGTAATTGAACCAATTGCACTCTATGGCAGTGAGGTGTGGGGACTGCTAACACAACAAGAATTTGCAAAATGGGACAAACACCCAATTGAGATCCTACATGCAGAATTCTGTAAAAGTATCCTCCGGACTCGAAGGAAAACCGTAAACAATGCATGCAGGGCAGAACTAGGCCAATATCCATTAATAATCACTATCCAAAAAAGAGCCACCAAATTTTGGAAACACCTAAAAATGAGCAACCCCCACTGCTATCATTATGAAGCCCTGAAATGCCAAGAGAGGACCATAAAGAAGAATACCTTCAGTCAACTAGTCCTGGGACTCAGTGAAGTCACTACTAACAATAACCAGCCCCAGGACAGTGACAGCGTAACACAAAGAATTCGACCCAACACAATCGTCACTAAGCAAAAGGAAACATATCTGTCATATTGGGCAGAAACAACAAAAACCCAAAACAAACTCAATTGCTACTTGGCCCTAAACAGACAATACAACATGGCTGATTACCTGACCATGGTAAAGGATAGCAAACTGAGAAAAACCTCGACAAGGTACAGACTTAGTGAACATAGCCTGGCGATCGAAAAAGGTAGACACAGGCAGACCCGGCTACCAAGAGAGGACAGGATATGCTCTCACTGCAGTCAGGGAGTGGTGGAGGCAGAAATGCACTTCCTCACAGCTTGTAGAATATATCAGGGCATAAGGGAGAATTTCTACCCAAAATTCACAAAAATATATGCCCGGAATTCAGAAATTTGAATGACGACCAAAAACTCCCATACCTACTAGGGGAAGAGAGAAATTGTGTAACCTTAGCGGCACACTATGTTACAGCTTGCCATAAACAGAGGGACAACCACTAAATATAAGAAAAGAGTATATACAAATTATATGAATGTATATTTATACACTCAGGGATATATCTGTTTATACACTGTATGGATAGATCTGTATTTTTGTGTTCAACCATGAATGTTTTTCAATGCTTTGGCAACATAAGATGTACCTTGTCATGCCAATAAAGCGATTTGAATTGAAATGGGCAGGCATGTGGCAGTAGAAATTTAACACCTGAGGTGTGAAGTGATACATTTTGGTAGGAAGAATGAGGAGAGGCAATATGAACTAAAAGGTACAATTTTTTTTTTTTTTAAGTGGGTGCAGAAATAGCGTCCTGGGGGTGTATGTACACAAACCTTTGAAGGTGATGGAACAAGTTGAGAAGGCTGACATATGAGATCCTTGGCTTTATTCGTGGAGGAATAGAGTACAAAAGCAAGGAAACACGGGTTAGGCCTCAGCTGGAGTTTTGTGTTCAATTCTGGGCACCACACTTTAGGAAGGATGTCGAGGCCTTGGAGAGGGTGGAGAGGAGATTTAGTAGAATGGTACCAGGGATGAGGGACTTCAGATATTTGGAGAAGCTGGGGTTCTTCTCCTTGGAGCAGAGAAGATTAAGAGGAGATTTGATAGGTGTTCAAAATCATGAATGGTTTTGATAGAGTAGATGAGGAGAAAATATTTCCAGTGGCAGAAGGGTCGGTAACCAGAGGACACAGATTTAATGTGATTGGCAAAAGAACCAGAGGTGACATGACGAAACATCTTTTTTACACAGCGAGTTGTGGTGATCTGGAATGCACTGCCTGAAAGGGTGGTGGAAGCAGATTCAATAGTTGCATTCAAATGAGAATTTGATAAATACTTGAAGAGAAAAATGACAGGGCTATGGGGAAAGAGCAGGGGAGTGGGATTACTAGAAGTTCAACATGTGGCACCACTGCAAGGCAGCAACTGACAAAGCAAACAATAGATTAGAGTTCTGGCCACTGAGACATACGGGAGAAACTCTGAGCTAGAGAAGATTCGAAGTTTAGCACCACAAAAGACTGGAGCAACTTTAGTTTTCAGTCATCGAATCATGGAAGTTTACAGCACAAAATGGAGCCATTTGGCCCATATTTGTTTACTATATTTGCTAAAGTTGCAAAAGGAGGTATTGAGAGGTGACCTTATGAGGGTATTATAAGATAGCAAATGATATGGACAAGGTAGATCTGAGCCGATCTTTACACTTCAGGGGCTTAAAATGGGTGCTATCAGATTGGCACCAGGTCTACACCCCATTGACTTCAATGGAAATGAAATTCGGGAGGGTGTATAATGGGCGGTCGGTCCGTTATCGTCCGTTTTACGCCCCCTCCAAAGTTGAATGATCTGGTGTCTATAAAGTGAATAGTAATGGTAGAACAAGGCGACACTTTCAATTAAAAAAAACCCCAAAAAACACAACCAATTTAGGCTGAATTCCAGGGAGTTCCTCACAGATTAATCAACACATGGAATGCTCCAGGTAGGGAAGTGGAGGCAAACACTGTCATTTTTTAGGAAACATTAGATGCTGTGAGGGAGGTAACACTAGGGTCCTTTTTGGGAGCTTGCACCGAATAGCCTTCATAGAAACATAGAAGATAGGAGCAGGAGTAGGCCATTTGGCCCCATGAGCCTGCTCCGCCATTCAATGCGATCATGGCTGATCATCCAAATTCAGTATCCTGTCCCTGCTTTCTCCCCATACCCCTTGATCCCTTTAACCTTAAGAAATATATCCAACTCCTCCTTGAATATATTTAATGAATTGGCCTCTACTGCCTTCTGTGGTAGAGAATTCCACAGGTTCATCACACTCTGGGTGAAGAAATTCCTCCACATTTCTGTCCTAAATGGCTTACCCCTTATCCTTAGACTGTGACCCCTGGTTCTGGACTCCCCGACCATCAGGAACATCCTTCCTTCATCTAGTCTGTCCAGCCCTGTCAGAATTTTATAAGTTTCAATGAGTTAAGAACATAAGAAATAGGAGCAGGAGTAGGCCAATCGGCCCCTCGAGCCTGCTCCGCCATTCAATAAGATTATCCCCTCTCATTCTTCTAAACTCCAGCGAGTACAAACCCAATCGACCCAATCTCTCCTCATACGTCATTCCTGCCATCCCAGGTATCAGCCTGGTGAATCTTCGCTGAACTCCTTCCATGGCAAGAACATCCTTCCTCAGATAAGGTGATAAAAACTGCACACAATACTCAAGATGTGGTCTCACCAAGGCCCTGTATAACTGCAGCAAGACATCCTTGTTCCTGTACTCGAACCCTCTTGCTACAAAGGCCAACATACCATTTGCCGCCTTAAGCGCCTGCTGCACCTGCATGCTTACCTTCAGTGACTGGTGCATAAAGACACCCAGGTCTCTTTGCACTTCCCCTTCTCCCAATCTATTGCCATTCAGATAATCTGCCTTCCTGTTTTTGCCACCAAAGTGGATAACCTCGCATTTATCCACGTTATATTGCATTTGCCATGCTTCTGCCCAATCACCCAACCTGTCCAAATCATACAGGAGTTTCTCAGCATCCTCCTCACAGCACACACGCCCACCCAGCTTTGTGTCGTCTGCAAATTTGGAGATATTACATCTAGTTCCCTTGTCAAGATCATTAATCTATATTGTGAATAGCTGGGGTCCAAGGACCGATCCCTGCGGTACCCCACTAGTCACTGCCTGGCACTTGGAAAAAGACCCGTTTATTCCAACTCTTTGCTTTCTGTCTGCCAACCAGTTCTCTATCCAAGTCAATACCTTGTCCCCAATCCCATGTGCCTTAACTTTACACGCTAATCTCTTATGTGGGACCTTATCAAAAGCCTTCTGAAAGTCCAAATACACCACATCCACTGGTTCTCCCTTATCTATTTTGCCAGTTACATCCTCAAAAAATTCCAGTAGATTAGTCAAGCATGATTTACCTTTTGTAAATCCATGTTGACTTTGTCCGATCCTGTCACTGTTTTCCAAGTGCTATGGTTTTCCAATGGCTATTACATCTTTTATTATGGACTCTAGCATTTTCCCCACTACCGATGTCAGGCTTACCGGTCTGTAATTCCCCATTTTCTCTCTACTACCTTTTTTGAATAGTGGGGTAACATTAGCTACCCTCCAATCCATGGGTACCATTCCAGATTCCATCGAATGTTGGAAGATGATCAGCAATGCATCTACTATTTCTAGGGCCACTTCCTTAAGTACCCTAGGATCCCTTGTGATTTACCATTTGGTAATGTTCCTTTCTATTAACATTTTAGGGGAAATAGTCATCGGATAACTATTGCTTTTTAATCGGATAGTATAATCAGCTCCATTTTTATATTGCCTTTCACGACCTCTGGATGTCCCAAAGCGCTGTGCACCCAATGAAGTACTTTTTGAAGTGTAGTCACTGTTCTAATGTAGGAAACGCAGCAGCCAATTTGTGCACAGCAAGGCCCCACAAACAGCAATGTGAGCTCAGATCATCTGTTTTTGATGGTTGAGGGATAAATATTGGCCAGGCCACTGGGGAGAATGCTCCTGCTCTTCGAATATTGGCTGTGGACATAGTAGAGAATGACTGACTGACTGATATAGGACAAATGTAACATTCCAAACCAAAGACTAGTTCAGTAGTAAACCTGTTGCTTGTGGATTTATAATGCTAATTTAATTAGACATTTGGCCTTCATTGTAACTGACTGACTGTTGGTTTAGGATTTGCAATACCTGTTTTTTGGAAAACATTTTTTAGCTATGCATATGGAGTACAGAATGCTTTAATTTCCAATGTGTAACTTAGAGGAACAGCATGAAGGCAGAGCAAAGATATCAGCAAATTCTGCAGCATAATTTTGTTCTAGGTTATTGCCTGGAACAAAACTATACGCAAGATTTTCTAAGCTGGCATTAGATTTGATACTTGGGAAGAGTTGAGCAAAATTTCTTACATAGTCTCTTGAATTTCAGCCGATATCTGACCCAATGGATTCGAAAGTTGCTCCTGGTGCACCCCCTGCCTATGCTGATGCAATGCAACCTCCAAACTATCAAGGGAATGCTGGACATCTGCCTTATCCTGCAGGGCCTGTCATGGGAAATCCTGGGATGCCAGTTCCTCAGTATCCAATCCAGCCTGCTAACCCTCCTGTAGGTAAGTCTGTCAGTAGCATCCCTTGGAAAGCATTAAAGTGAACTTTTGACACATGACCAAAACAGTTACTCAAGTGTTGGTTACTGGATGGGAATCTAATTAAAAGGGTTTAAATATCTACTAATCATGGAATGGGGGCACTGTTTCCATATTGTAGCCTGCTGATAGAAGGGTCACTCTAAGTTAGAAGTGCTGCGTGATTTAAGAAAGATTAGGAATGATGGTTTTCATTCATGCCCAAAATTAGGTTTGTGCCCTTGGGGAGTGCAAAAAGAAACTGGTAACCTAGTCATTCCAATTTTCTCCCTTCCTCTTCAAAATGCACTGACGTGTGCTGACCATTCATACAGGTCTTTAACATTAGTGCCAGCAGGCTATTCAGATATAGAGGGAGCCTCACGGCCGAGCTGATCCTGTGCTCACTTGTTGCATTTTCCAGCACAGGTTACTGGGTACTGATGAAAAGTGGGAACCCTAGCTATTTTCCTTCTCTTCCTTAGCTCGGGGTTTTCTGACAAATTGGTGCATCCCTACTGCAGCTGAGATCCGTTAATTCAGCTGAGTAAGAGTTGAACATGGAGCTTTCCTGGTCTGTGGCTTAGTACAACATTAGGCAATGCATTTACTCACTAACTCAAGATTTATTGAAATGATTATACTTGTCTGGGCACGTGCTTGTGACGTGAGTTTCCAAAAGCACTCGTTGTTAACAGAACCTCAAGCCTGAACTTCTGATCTGTTCCTGAATGCCATTTTTGGCTTTTCAAGCTTGCTGTTAACGGCTTTTATTGATCTTCTGCAACTCGGGAGCATTTGTACATATACACACTTCTGTTCAACTGAGCACACTACAGTTGACCATGCAAGCTGCTGCCTCGGGTTCCCCCCCACGTGCCCCTTCTCTCCAATGTTTGGTGATATGGACTCGGCACGTACGCAGAACACAATTTACCCATGGAGGCACCTTCAGGGGAGGAAAGTAAAAATGGGGATAGGAATATTTGAACTTTAATAATTCGATGCCAAATCGTAAATAGTTTGAATAGGACAGATTTACTGAATATTTTGCTCTTGCTATGCAGGATGTGCTTACAGAAGCTTTTTTTCTTCCCTCCAGTATTGCACACTGTTTATATGCAGCCTGCTCAAAACTTCAGCTTCCAGCCAGTCCAGACTACCTGTCCGTCCTGTAACCAGGTCATTATAACCCGTATTAATCACTCACCAGGAGCGCTGACATGGCTTAGCTGTGGAGGTCTCTGCCTTCTTGGGTAGGTTATCCAAATAACTATTAACTTCTCTGAATGTTCAGCGTGAAAGTAGCAATTCCTTTTTAAATGTACGCTGCCAGATATGTATGTATGAGAGATATGCATTGGTTGAAACAAATCTTTGTTATCTTGCTCTGTAATTTAAGTACGTTTTGCATTAATGCAAAGTAGTGTCAGTGGACATTGACATGAGTAGCAGTATAAATTAGGAGGCAATCTGACTTCCAAATAGAAAATGCTAGCAACACAATAGCAAGTCAGTCAGCATCTGTGGAGAAAACAAATGGGTTATTGTTTTAGGTTGGGACCATTTGCAGAATTGATAATTGAAAGGGGGAAACAGATACTTCAAGCACAGAGCTAATGGGTTGAATGACCAAGCAGGAAATTGTTAGATGATCATTCATGTCCAGCATTAGAAAAAAAGTATTAAAGAAATCATACCCCCAAAAAAAGTGAACAGCTAAGGAAAAAAGAGACACTGGGAGAAATTGAAAATACAGCCTGCTGATCAGGTTAAAATTAACAAAATGCTGACAAAACAGTGGGTCTGCCAGTCCCGGAGAGGGGAAAAGTAGCAGGCAGCAGTGAGACAGGCCCTCCCGCCAGCACTGTGTTTGATAAAATATCTCCACCCAAGACATCCTCGGTGTAGAGGAAATATCCAAGGCAGCGCATACAGTATGCTAGATTAGAGTAACTACATGTAAATTGCTTTATCTCACAGAAGTGGTGTTTGGGATGTGGGAGGTGGTGAATGGACAGGTATTGCTTCTTCTAAGCTTGCATGGGAAGGGGCAGAGCAGCTAGCGGTTGGGGCACTGGAAGAGTGAACCAGGATTTCACAGAGGAAACCGTCCTAGAAAGCGGGGAGGGGATCGGAAGATGTTTCTGGTGTTTGGATAATGTAAATGGTGGAATGTGATCTGGTGAATGTGAAGGCTAGTAGGGTAGAAGGTTCAGGACAAGAGAGGTTCTGTTATGAAAGGAGATTGCGGGGGTGGTGGCGGCAGAGGCGCAGGAAGGGGTCCGAGGCGGTCAAGGATCCTGTCACTGTAGATGGTAATCCTTGGCTGAAGAAAAATCACAGTGTTTTGGTGTGGATGGTAAAGTAATGAATAGAAGCAATGGAGACAGAACAACTGGCAGAAACGGGTGGAGTCCTTACTGGACACTACGTGTGAAGAAGGTGATTGTGGACGTCAGTGAACGTGTAATAGGTGTGTGTGGCAAACCCGTCGCCAGAGATAGATGGACAGAGAAGAAAGTCCAGGAAGGTACGTGTCAGGGATGAAACTTGTGACCATGAGGAATAGATAAGAATTGGAAGCATAATTAATGACACTTGAGATCAGAGCGAGAGCAGGAAGCAGGACTAACACGGTCACCAATGTAAGGGAAGAGGAGCTCGGGGAGGGATCAGTAGGATCAGAACAAAATATTCAACATAGCCTACAAAAACACGGCCACAGTGCTGGTGAGGGAAGGGAGTGGTTGTCTGTGCCCCTATAGTTACCTGTTTTTTACTTTGCTCTTTTGGACTGGAAGACCCATTTTTTGCCAGTATTTTCTCTGTTAACTACATACCTGATCTGTTTTTTTCCTCCTATTTTCTCTCTTTTTCTTGATGGTCCTCTTCCTGCTTTAGCTATTCACATTGTTTCTTTTAATATCATCAGTTTCTTTAATGCTTTTTATTTTATTGCCTGACTAAGCTTATTTAATGTAACCTCAACTAACAATCTCCTGCAGAAGTGGTGTTACGGAATGTGGGAGGTGGTAAATGGATTACAGGTCATTCAGCTCAGTAATTTCCCTCTCTGTGCTTGGAGTATTTGTTTATCCCTTCCTTCACATTTTTATTTCTGATTTATATTAAAAAGTTTGCTTTTTTTTCTCGCTTCTCTGTCCTGAGTAAGGGCCTGGCCCAAAATGTTCTGTCCACAGATGGTAACCAGGCTGCTTGTGTTTCCAGGATTCTCTGTGTTTCCGATTTATTTTCAGTTTTTTACCTTTTTTTATTTGACTCCCAAACACACTGAAGCCAGAATTAAGAGAGTCCTTGTCCCTCCAGCTGGTGGTCTTGCAGCATGTGGACTTTGACAGGATTGAAGTTATACTATATCCAGTGCGATCATACTGTCAAGTTGATCCACTAGCATCCTTAAATTTCCTGTGGAACCTTATCTGAGGAAGGATGTCCTTATCTGAGGAAGGATGTTACATAAGAACATAAGAAATAGGAGCAGGAGTAGGCCAATCGGCCCCTCGAGCCTGCTCCGCCATTCAATAAGATCATGGCTGATCTGATCCTAACCGCCAATCTACAATCACAGAACCATCTCCTGAATCTAACAGAATTAGACACACGAAATAGGAGCAGGATCAGGCTACACGGCCCCTGGGCCCGCTTCGCTACCCACAGGGCCATGTCCGATCCGAACCTAGACTCATGTCCAAATTCCTGCCTGCTCCCCGTAACCCTTAATTCCTTTTACTTCTAGGAAACTGTCTATTTCTGTTTTAAATTTATGTAATGATGTAGCTTCTACAGCTTTTTGGGGCAGCATATTCCATGGACCTGCCACCCTCTGAGTGAAGTAGTTCCTCCTCATCTCAGTTTTGAAAGAGCAGCCCCTTATTCTAAGACTATCCCCCTAGTTCTAGTTTCACCCATCATTGGGAACATCCTCCCCGTATCCACCCGATCCAACCCCTTCACAATCTTATATGTTTCAATAAGATCGCCTCTCATTCATTCTTCTGAACTCCAATGAGTAGAGTCCCAATCTACTCAACCTCTTCTCATATGTCCATCCCCTCATCCCCGGGATTAACCGAGTGAACCTTTGTACTGACTCGAGAGCAAGTATGTCTTTTCTTAAGTATGGACACCAAAACTGTATGCAGTATTCCAGGTGCGGCCTCACCAATACCTTGTACAACTGAAGCAATACCTCCCTATTTTTATATTCTATCCCCCTAGCAATGAAAGCCAACATTCCATTGGCCGCCTTAATCACTTGCTGCACCTGCATACTAACCTTTTGAGTTTCGTGCACCAGGACCCCCAGATCCCTTTGTACTTCAGTACTTTCCAGTTTCTTGCCATTTAAGATAATAACTTGCTCTATGATTTTTCCTGCCAAAGTGCATAACCTCACACTTTCCAGTATTGTATTCCATCTGCCAAATCTCTGCCCACTTACTTAGCCTGTCGATGTCCCCTTGCAGGTTTTTTATGTCCTCCTCACTCACTACTTCCCCTCCCATCTTAGTATCATCTGCAAACTTTGATATGTTACACTCGGTCCCCTCCTCCAAATCGTTAATATAGATTGTAAAGAGTTGGGGACCCAGCACTGACCCCTGCGGAACACCACTAGTTACTGATTGCCAGTCTGAGAATGAACCATTTATCTCAACTCTCTGCCTTCTGTTAGATAGCCAATCCTCTATCCATGCCAGAATATTACCCCCAATCCTGTGATTTTTTATCTTAAGCAATAATCTTTTGTGTGGCACCTTGTCAAATGCCTTTTGGAAGTCTAAATACACTACGTCCACTGGTTCCACTTTATCCACCCTATATGTTACTTCCTCAAAGAACTCCAGCAAATTTGTCAAACATGACTTCCCCTTCATAAAACCATGCTGACTTTGTCTTATTACATTATGATTATCCAAATGTCCTGTTACTGTCTCCTTAATAATGGACTCCAAAATTTTACCTACCACAGATGTTAGGCTAACCGGTCTATAGTTTCCAGCCTTCTGTCTACTGCCCTTTTTAAATAAGGGTGTTACATTAGCAGTTTTCCAGTCTGCCGGGACCTTTGCCGAGTCCAGGGAGTTTTGGAAAATTATTACCAATGCATCCACAACCCCTACCGCCACTTCCCTCAAGACCCTAGGATGTAAGCCATCAGGTCCAGGTGATTTATTCGCCTTGAGTCCCATTATTTTACCGAGTACCACTTCCTTAGTGATTTTGATCGTGTTTAGCTCCTCCCCGCCCTATAGCCCCCTGCTTGTCCAGTGTTGGGATATTCTTAGTGTCTTCTACTGTAAAGACTGATACAAAATATTCATTCAGTGTTTTTGCCATCTCCATATTTCCCACCATTAATTTCCCGGTCTCATCCTCTAAGGGACCAACATTTACTTTAGCCACCCTTTTTCTTTTTATATAACTATAAAAACTCTTACTATCTGTTTTTATATTTTTTGCTAATTTACTTTCATAATCTATCTTCCCTTTCTTAATTAATCTTTTTGTTATTTTTTGCTGTCTTTTAAAGTTTCCCCAATCCTCTATCCTCCCACTAGATTTGGCTACCTTATATGCCCTTGTTTTTAGTGGAATACTATCCTTAATTTCTTTGCTTAGCCACGGATGGCTGTCTTTTCTTTTACACCCTTTTCTTCTCAGTGGAATATATATTTTTTGGAAGTTGTAAAATAACTCCTTAAATGTACACCACTGATCATGTATCATCTTACCCTTTAATCTATTTTCCCAATCCACTCTACTCAATTCCGCTCTCATACCTTCATAGTCTCCTTTATTCAAGCTTAGCACGCTTGTTTGAGATCCAACCTTCTCACCCTCTAATTGAATATGGAATTCAACCATGTTATGGTCACTCATTTCAAGGGGATCCTTTACTAGGACATTTTTAATTAATCCTGTCTCGTTACACAGGACCAGATCTAAGGTTGCTTTCCCCCTGGTCGGTTCAGTTACATACTGCTCAAGAAACCCATCCCTAATACACTCAATGAACTCATCCTCAAGGCAGCCCTGCCCAATTTGATTTGTCCAATTAATATGATAGTTAAAATCCCCCATAATTATAGATGTTCCCTTATTACAAGCCTCAACTATTTCCTGATTGATACTCCGTCCAACAGAGTTGCCACTGTTCGGAGGCCTATAGACTACGCCCACTAGTGTTTTTTTCCCCTTATTATTCCTTACCTCCACCCAAACTGTTTCATTATCCTGATCTTTTGACCCAATATCATTTCTCTGTATTACAGTGATTCCTTCCTTTATTAACATAGCCACCCCACCTCCCCTTCCTTCCTGCCTGTCCTTCCTGATCGTTAAATAACCTGGTATGTTTAATTCCCAGGCATTGTCACCCTGCAGCCATGTTTCTAAATGGCCACAAGATCATACCCATATGTAGTTATTTGTGCTATTAGCTCGTCTATTTTGTTACGAATGCTACGTGCATTCAGATAAAGAACTTTCAAATATGCTTTGTGACACTTAGTTCCTGCTTTTGCCCTTTTTATTACTTTACCTTTTACTCCATACCTTCTGCCCCTTTCTGACACGCTCTGGTTTTTAATTCCCCCACTGCTACCTAGGTCTATGACCTTCTCTGTTGTCATTTTTATTATTTGCTCTCTAGGAACCTCCCCCCCCACTAGTTAGTTTAAAGCCCTCTCTACAGCCCTAGTTATATGATCCGCCAGGACTCTAGTCCCAGCACTGGCCAAGTGAAGCCCGTCCCAGTGGAACAGCTCCCTCCTGCCCCAGTACTGGTACCAGTGTCCCAGGAAGCAAAACCCATTTCTCCCACACCAGTCTTTGAGCCACGCATTTAACTCTCTAATTTTATTTGTCCTAGCCAAATTTGCTCGTGGCTCAGGTAATAATCCAGAGATTATTACCCTTGAGGTTCTGTTTTTTAATTTGACCCCTAGCTGCTCATACTCCTTTAACAGAACCGGCTTCCTAGTCCTATCTATGTCGTTTGTACCAACATGGACCACGACAACTGGATCCACCCCCTCCCACTGCAAGTTTTTTTCCAGCCCAGAGGAGATGTCCTTAACCCTGGCACCGGGTAGGCAACACAGCCTTCGGGACTCTCGCTCTCGGCTGCAGAGAACTCTATCTATCCCCCTAATAATACTATCCCCTACCACTGCAACATTTCTATTTACTCCCCCCTCTTGAATGCCCCCCCGTTCCACGGTGCTGTGGCCAGGTTGCTCATCCTCCCTGCAGTCCCTGCTCCTGTCCCCACAGGGAGTAAGAACCTCAAACCTGTTTGACAAGAGCAAGGGCTGCGGCTGCTCCAGCTCTACCTCCTGGATCCCCGTACCTGCCTTACTCGTAGTCACACCGTCCTGTCCCTGACCATGGGCTACATCTGAATTAATTAACTTCATAGGTGTGACCACCTCCTGATACACAGAGTCCAGGTACTTCTCCCCCTCCCTGATGTGTCGCAGTGTCTGAAGCTCAGACTCCAGCTCATCAACATGGAGCTGGAATTCCTGTAGCAGCAGACACTTGTCACAGACGTAATCACCGTGAGCCTCAATGGGGTTCACCGGCTCCCACATCTCACAACAGTAACACATCACCTGCTCCATTCTATGTAATTAATTACATTTTTTATTGTTAGTTATGGACACCCTCTGCCCGATTTTAGATGCTAGTATCCCCTTTAAGTAATTGGATTTAAATTAAATCAATCCCTCTAGTTACACCAGTTAAATGGTTTACCAACAGTCACTCTGCACCAGAAAGGCCTTATTAACTACAACCCACAGAGTTAAAGTTTGAAAAGGGCACCGAACACCCCACTTACCCTAACTCTCACTTACCCAAACTCGGAGCACTCTTTGATGACTCGCAGTCAGTGCTTGCTCGCACTAGGACTGGTCTTTTTATACTGTTTGTTTGTTTACAGCCAAATGAGTCACCCCTGCTGATTGGTTAGAAAACTGATTTCCACTGCCTGCTGTGCCAATTTACTCCTACTGCAGTGTAACCTTGTTTTACTCTTAAACCAACAGAATCCCAAATATTTAACTTTTCCCCTTTACTTAAACTGTTTAAGTAATCTTATCAAGAATGATTTAAAGAGAAATAACAATTAAAGAACTCTCACACTTACCCAAACTCAGAGCAATCTTTGATGACTCGCACTCAGTGCTTGCTCGCACTAGGACTCTTGCCATAGAGGGAGTGCAGTGAAGATTCACCAGACTGATACCTGGGATGGCAGAAATGACGTATGAGGAGAGATTGGGACGATTGGGCTTATACTCGCTGGAGTTTAGAAGAATGAGAGGGGATCTCATTGAAACTTATAAAATTCTAACAGGACTAGACAGTCTAAATGCAGGAAGGATGTTCCCGATGGTCGGGGAGTCCAGAATCAGGGGTCACAGTCTAAAGATAAGGGGTAAGCCATTTAGAACAGAGATGAGGAGGAATTTCTTCACCCAGAGAGTGGTGAACCTGTGGAATTCTCTACCACAGAAGGCAGTGGAGGCCAATTCATTAAATATATTCAAGAAGGAGTTAGATATATGTCTTAAGGTTAAAGGGATCAAGGGATATGGGGAGAAAGCAGGGACAGGGTACTGAATTTGGATGATCAGCCATGATCTCATTAAATGGCGGAGCAGGCGCGAGGGGCCAAATGGCCTACTCCTGCTCCTATCTTCTATGTTTTAATGTTTACAGCAAAAGCTCCAGCCATCTCGTGTGCTCTTGTCGGGAATTAGTTATCTGAAACTGGAGCTCTGTGCATACCATCCATAAGTGTCTGCACTTCAGATGTAATTCATTGTATGTGAAGCTTGTTATGTTTGCGAGATGTGATGAATACAAATCTGGCCCTGAGATTCTGGAGGGGGTGGGGTGGTCTCCAGGTGGAAATCAGCAAAATGGCATGATCAGCTGAAAAGTTATGGCTGGATACCAGGAAAAATCCTGGTGGAGTTTTAAGGCCTCTCTCTTCCTCTGCCGGTTTCGGCTCCCGTGAAGACGAGATGTCGGAGCACAATACGCAAACCACAGGTGACATCCACAGCATCAATACACAAACCATACATACTTGAAGCCGACTTGTGCTATTGCAAATTAATTAGGCTTCTCTGCCTCCTACTCGGTATGCTTTCCTCATGATCTTCCTGAGTAGTGCATTTCTTTGGCTTGTTTGTAAATGTAGGCCATATGGGAGATGTTGCACAACATTTTGTTTCCGCTTAAAAAGGCCTGAAAATATCTGGAATACAAACTGCTGTATAAACTGTGTACCTGCACACAGCAGAGCACTCTTATAATGTCACGATATTTTCTGTGGTAACTTTTTTTTTTCTTCAGGAGTGAGCTGTTTTGTAATGGTGGGCAAGCCGTTTGTTTTCCCTTGGCTCTTGTACAGAATCTCAACATGAGTTAAATTGGGCTTCTGGAAGGGAAGGAGGAAGAGAGAGGAGTTGTGGGCTAAATTTATAGCACCTTTTTAATTTTTGTGTATTAAGTTTTTATCACTTGGTTTAGTCAACTAAAAATTGTTAGTTTTCCAAAATATACAGCCTATGAATTACTGAAAATAATAGCGCAGTTTAAAAAAAAAAAAAAATTGCTGCTGGTATAAATAATCTGTTCAAGTTCCTGTTTGCTATTGACTCTGAAAACCTTCATTAATAAATGTTATCTGATTGGATTTGATGGTGATTGAGGTGTTTTTGTGTAACAGTAGTGGTTTCTTAGCCACTTGACAAATTAAACAGGCCAGAAGCAGTTAAGTTTCTCCCCTCCAACTCAACTTTGTAGAAGCGGCTTTGCGGAACAAGCAACCCATTAATAAACTATTTTTAACTAAGGGTTAGCTTGTGCATTAATAATGCTAATAGAGCAGGATATACATATGAGCTGCGTCATATGCTAGACAGATGGTTCAAGCTTTCCTTTGCTTCTGTAAGTGCACTGATTTGAGGTCTACCGTCAGTTTGAAGTGAAAGTAGTGGCTGGAGTCGTGCCTGATGCACAGGAAAATGGCTTCAGTTGTCGGAGGCCAATCATTGCAGCCCAGGACATTGGTGCTGGAGCTCCTCAGGGCAGTGTTATTGGCCCAGCCGGCTTCAGCTGCTAAAATCTCAAGTCACGCACCATCTTGACTTGGCCATATATCGCTGTCCCTTTACTGTCACTGCATCAAAAACTTGGAATTCCTTGCCCAACACCATTTTGGGTGCACCAACACCACAAGGATTGTAACAGTTATAGAAGGCCTGTCACCACCCACCTCAGGGCCGTTAATGATGGGCAATCAATGTGGCCTTGCCAGTGTTGCCCACATCCCGAGATACTCCAGGAAGAAATCCCAAAGCTCTTTACATACTGTAAGTTATTTTTTGAGTGTAGTCACTACTTTGTAGGTGAATGTGATAGAAAACATGCATTTAAATATGCCTTTCATGCAGGCAAATGTGGCAGCCAATTTTATGTGCACCAAGTTCCAACTGGTGAGATGAGCTTTGTTTGAGGGGTGTATATTGATTAGGACACTGAGAATGCTGCTCTTTTCTGAATAAACCATGGGATATTTTATGTCTGCTTGAGCAAGCATCTGTTTATTGTATCATCTGAACAATAGCACATTCAGTAGTACAGCACTTGCTCAGTACTGTACTGGCGTGTCAGCCTAGATTATGTGCTCAAATCCTGGAGTGAGGCATGAACCCACAACCTTCTCATAAGTGATGGAGTGCTACCAACTGAGCTAAGCATTTCAATCAAAAGCTTCCATGATCACGCACAATTAGTTTTTGAAAACAAATGTCCTCTAGAATAGTTTGGAACTGAGAAGTGAGCTTGATTGACGGACTTGGCAATCTCCATTTGGCTCTTCCTATGCTTCCAGCAATCTGTTACAATGTGGATCATATGCACTTTGAACAAATGCAATGAATATTCAAAATTAGATTGGATAGGTGGATGAAAAGAAAGGGGATTAAAGGATATGGGAACCGGGCGGGTAAATGTGATGCAAACTATTTACTCGTGTGGAGGGTAAACACGTGACCTGGACTAGTTGGGCCGTTTCCGTGTTGCAACTTCTAATCTATAACAAAAGTAACATTGTGAAAAGATGCATGTGAAAGTAAATGCTGCTTCATTAGGAAGTTAGTGCTGAGGTTAAATATGCTTTTGTACACCTCCTAGCTCACTGTCTGTGGCCACGTTTACATATTGCACAGTTTTGCCCAAGTGACTGGACTGTATATTTTTATTTTCTCCCTACAGTTATGCTACTTTGATCTGGTCTCTCTTTCCATAGTGTCACCTTTTTCATAAGCTGCTTGTCCTACAAAATCTTATTTCTTGGTTGCGCTCTAATTGTTTGATATTTCTGCTTTTACCAGGTGTCTGTTTGGCTGCTGCCTGATCCCATTTTGTGTTGATGGTCTTCAGGATGTGGAACACAGTTGTCCAAATTGTAGAGCGCACATCAGCAGCTGCAAGCGCCTGTAAAACGTCACCTCAAGATCCAGCTGTGCTTCTGTGAATCATCCAATTTTGATAGTGCAGCAAGACGGGGGTGTTTTTCTTGTAGAATCTGATGATTTTGTATTTCTCAAATGAAAATTTACACTTTCACTTCTAGAATGTTAACAGCTAGGTATTGGAGCACATGAAGTAACGTTTATTTCTCAGAGTGGGAGACTGGCTGCTGCCTATCTTAATTTAATCTGCTAATGGAAGATCTGTGGTCCTGCAAATTTCATTAGCAGTGATTTAATTATGGGAGGAAAAATGGCAATTTTTTTTCATCAGGTAATTTTCTCACTTGGTTTATATTTTTAAGTAGATTTTGGCAACTAGTTTATAGCTTTGATTTCTGATGCAAATTTTTGAAAATCACATGAATTCTCTGAGAATAGTCCGACAAGAATTTGTATTTCTCCAGTATGTAATACTTCTGTAAGGAATGGTGTGTGTTCTAACCAGTAATTTTGATGGTAGAATCATTACCATTGCGATTCTAACGGCAACAATCTGCTAAATAAAAACCTACTTTAAATGTAGAACGGTCCCTCACTATCGCTTAACGTGATCGCCTGCAAACTGGCCTGAAATCTGACACACGGCTCGTGTGGCTGCCTGTTTCTGCACTTTCTCTCAGTGAGGTGAAAGCTATTGAATTGCAGAGCATGTTAGCACAAAAAATACCCACTTAATGCTACTGCCCAGAGGGTTGAAAAGACTTGTACTGCATTTCTAATCTTGGGATATATCACTCCTTTTAACTTCCTTAGTCTTCATAAACATAGTACTACAAAAAAGGTTGTGCTTCCTAATGGGAAATTAAATTGAGAAATTAGGAAGTTCACCGGAAGGATATGCCATCAAGATCCGCTATATTAAATGTGGAGAATCTCAGTCTGTCTTAAACACTGAACAGGAAATGGATTCTGATGAAAGTTTGATTTCCTGTGATGGCATACCACTACAAAAGTAGAAGGGAGAGGCAAAACTCCAAAAGAGCCAAACATTAATCAAACCAGTGCTCTGTCCATTCAAATTATAGGGGCCAGCTAGACGGGTGTACAGCAATCGTTAAGTCTTTGTGTTAATGGCAAACTTGCTGCAGTGATGTTCTTTGTTATGGAAAGTGAGTGCAAATATCAATAACTTTCATGCCAGTATATCGATCGCAGTAGAACGTGAGGCAGCAATAAGATTCTATTGGTCAAACTAAAGTTCACCATTCACATGAATAAATTCACACTCTAGTATAAAGTAGGTGACGAATCTACACTGTTTCAGAATAAAGTGGAGGCTGTAGACTAAAGGCAAGTGGCAAGAGAAGCCTGCCGACCTTTTTTTTTCCCAATATACATTTTGCTTATCTGTTTTCGATGTTCCCAAATATTTGGGGGGGGGGGGGGAAGAAGGAAAAAAACTAGTAGCACTAGCTGTACCTCTTGGAAAGGCAGGGAAGCATTTTGGAGTCATTGGAATAAATTCTTAATTTTATCCAAACCTGCCTGGCGGAAAACTGATGGGATCAGAGCAGCTGCCCGTTTTGCTTCTCATCAACTTCAAATGAAAGTAAATTTGGGCGGCGGTCTGATCCTGAGAGGGATAGTCTAAATCTATCCTCCCCCCACCCCCCTCCCCCTTAACTTTTTGGTGAATAAGCTGATGACGACGAGCATAATTATATATAAACTCTTGGATAAGCCTCAGCAGGGGGTACTCCCTGGAATTGTATATGCTCCATACAAGTACACACATGGGGGCGGTAAACGGGCAGTTTGTTGGGCTAAGAAACATAGGGTACCCCATGCTTGTGCTCGTAATGGCCTGAGTTTGATTCTTTATGCATGCCTGAAACAGCTCAAAGTAATGCCGACCCTTCAGTCTACCAGTTACTGGTGAAAGTGGCAGTATTACCTGTGCAAACTGGATTTTGACCACTTTGATCTGCTTTAACCTGTTTTAAGCTTGTATTGCTGTTAATGTATATTTTGGTAAACTTTCAAATGGAATCATTCTAATTTAAAACTTTTGTATATCTACACTTTTAGCACTAATCTAAAATAGTACTGGAAAAAAAAAAATCTCTTATTTGAATGTAACCCGTTCTAATCAGTCAGCTGACCAGATATGCTTTAAACAATACCAAAGAGAGTTTTTGTAACCATCTTATTGGCAATAAAAATATATTTTATGTATATGAAGTTGTGACTTGCAGGTTCCATCTCTAAACATTTTACAGGGTTGCAAAGATCGTCATTGAGCAGTTTTTTTTTTTTTACATTTTATGTCTGTATTTTACAGAAATTTCTGTAAGGGAAGGATGGCGCTGTTATACGAAATGGACCATTCTGGCCATATTTATTGTTTTTCTTTCTGTGTAATTAGACTTTTGTTTACTAAATAAATGCAAAATAGCCAGTACCAGAAGTTCAACTCTGTCGCCTCTATTCCTCCTTCACAACGGACCCTGCCACTTAGAGATATTGGACTGTGGTATTTATCACCGGCCACAAGCGTGCAGGAGCTCGTGCAGGCTGATGGGACACCACAAGTGCCAGCTTTCCTGCTGCAGAGGATTCGGATGCTGAGTTTGAGGGCCTGGTCTACCGAAGAAGGCTGATGGGCATACACCAGGAAATAATAGGTGCACTGGGCAGCCTGCCGGTGAGCTTGCATGCCATGTCTCCACACATGGAGACCAGTTCCAACTTGTGCCGTGGCTTCGTGGAGACTGTTTATCCGACGTGGAGCATGCGGCCTGCTCGGCAGTGGCATCCACCATGATGAAGCCTCTGCTGACCACTCTGACAGCTTCTATTGCAGTTCATACTACTGCCACGCCAGCTCGGATGGTTGCCATAGCCACCCATCCCCAAATGGTCCAGAAATTCAGATGGCTATAAAATAGGATAGGAACCTTGCTGCAAAAGCATTGACATAGCTTCCAGAGCACTCCTGCACTCCGCTCTCCATGCAGAGCCGTAGGAGTGTCAAGGTGCAGTGCCAGGAGAGTGTGCCCAAGTTTCTAACAGGAGACATGAGCCATGTCTGGAGGAGATATCCCATATCACCCAGTAGCCAGTGTGACCAGACAGCCTAGTTGGAATAAAGGTGGCACAGGATAAATGAATCGTGACACTTTTCTGGCAACCGGACAGAGACCTGCAAAATGCATTACATATGGTCGCAAACAAGCTGGGCATTGAGGGATTGGAATGCCTTTCTATTTGGAAAGATGTCATGATGGTGATGGGGTGCATGCAAAGCAATATGGGTGCAGACTATGGCTCCTTGGAGTGCGGGGCAACCTGCAGTGTGGGCAAAGTCTGGTGCTCTCTCCTGTTTTGCTGTGTCCATTGGGAAAGTGATGTAGATGTTCCTCCTGGCATAGAGTCTTGGTGACCTCCCTGATACAGTGGTGCACAGCAAACTGGGAGATGTCACCTGCTGCATCCGGGAACGACCGCATGGCATAAAAGCTAAAGGCCATGGTGAGCTTGACGGCCACAGCCAGTGCGCACAGTGTCTGCCATATTGGACCCTCGGGTGCCTGTTTTACACCACTGCCTCTGGGGTCAGCATGCTTTACCTCTGCCTGTCTGTGATTTGTTGCCTCATCACAAAAATATTTTATATCTTGTGATTATCCGAAATGTACATGGTGGCATCTGTTTAGCAACTCACCGCAGAAAACCTGTGTCCACCTTGTTTCATCCTGACTCTTGCCCCCCACCCCACCCCGCCATTACTCAGGAATTCTTCAGAGATCTGTCCTCTTCCATTCTGTTCCTTCAAATCAATAATCTTCTCCACTCATTATCCAACTCCATCCACTCTTAAGGTTTTTCCACTCTACAGTCATCACCTTCCGACACATTGCATTCCCTTAATGCTCACAACCTCCAGTCTCCTCAGTGGAATAGCTGAATCATTCAGTTTTCTCCATATCTTTAAACAGGGCAGTGAAAACTACTTCCAGTTCCTCACAAACAATATCTTCACGTCTCTTGCAAGTCTCACCAACAGCTATCCCCTTTTACCTTTGACCTATCTCCACTTTCCTCAGGTGGAAGTTCATCCCCATTGCTAAACTGACTCAATTTCCTGTTTTGTGCTAAAGGCGACTTTCCCTTCACCAACTCTTAGCTCTCTCTAATGCCCCTGTGTGGCCAAAGCTTAACAATCACAGAAACCCCACAGTGCAGATAGAGGCCATTTCAGCCCATCGAGCCTGCACAGACACACATCCCACCCGATCCCCGTAACCCCTACACCAACACATATCCCACCCTATCCCTGTAACCCCACGTATTTAATCCGCCTAACACTAAGGGTTAATTTATCATAGCCAATCAACCTAACCTGCACATTTTTGGACTGTGGGAGGAAACCGGAGCACCCGGAGAAAACCCACGCAAACACGGGGAGAATGTGCAAACTCCACACAGACAGTCACCCGAGGCCGGACTCGAACCCGGGTCCCTGGCGCTGAGGGGCAACAGTGCTAACCACTATGCCACTGTGACCCAAATGACCCCAGTCATTCCCCTACCTCTTAATAACACCGGTATGGCCCGGCCCCAAAGCTGTGGTAATGCTAGAGGTTTTCGCACGTCGATGAGCAACGTAAAAACTCGGAAAAGGCACTCTCCGGAGTGAACTGGGCACCGTGTTAAGCATGTTTGCTTTTGGTACTTTTTGCATCGTGTTCCGAGTACCATTGGTTAGCTACTTTAAATCATCATTTGATGTGTTGTTGTCTACCGTCACCAACTATAACCATGCACACTTAACTGAACCACCCGTGTGGGATTTTTTTTTTTTTTTTAATTTTACCGCCACCATATTCACCCTGCTCCTTTATCTAAAATGGCTGTTGTAGCATTTCTTTTGCACTCCTGAATAGGATACAGGGAAAAGCATATCCTCTAATAAGTGATCTTTCTTACCTCTAGCTACCAATCTCTTTTCCTCACAATTTTTTCTTTCATCCTTGCTGCTATGGTCAGCACTCCAATATATGTTGCTGTCTTGATTTCAACATACCCCTGTATAAGAAAACTTATCAATCGGATTTTGATTCCCGCTTTCCCAGGTCCTCAAAATTGTGGCATTCTTTTCCTCTGTCTTCAGCTTTTTTTAAAGTCAAAGATGGCATCAATTAATTACTACTTTCTCATTTATCTTCTCTTTATTTCTTACAAGTTGGAAGTGGCCCTCCACTGTTGCCCCTGACCCTTCTCCTTGGTTTCGTTAATTGAAAAAAGACATCCTGCACTGTTACCCAATATTGATGTGAGCTATGCTTGTTTGGATGATTTGTATTCAGTTCTTTATTCTCATAGTCTGTTCAATAATTTAACTAGAGCATATCAAACAAGCTCACTTCATGTGAAGAGCGGCTGCAGGGCATTCGCGAGGGGGAGGGTGAACAGCCAGTTGTCGTGGTGCATATAGGTACCAACGATATATGTAAAAAATGGGATGAGGTCCTAAAAGCTGAATATAGGGATTTAGGAGGTAAATTTAAAAAATAGGACCTCAAAGGATTGCTACCAGTGCTATGTGCTAATCAGAGTAGAAATAGAAGGATATTTCAGATGAATATGTGGCTAGAGGAATGATGCAAGGGGGAGGGATTCAAATTCCTGGGACATTGGAACCAGTTCTGGGGGAGGTGGGACCAGTACAAACTGGACGGTTTGCACCTGGGCAGCACCGGGACTGATGTCCTAGGGGGAGTGTTTGCTAGTGCTGTTGGGGAGGGTTTAAACTAAAATGGCAGGGGGTTGGGAACCTATGCAGGGAGACAGAGGAAAGGGAAGCAAGGATAGAAGCAAAAGACAGGAAGGAGAAAAGCAAAAGTGGAAGGCAGCGAAATCAAGGGTGTAAATCAATCAGGGCCACAGTAAAAAAAATAATTCTAAAAGGAGTAAGAAAGTGTTAAAAAAGCAAGCCTGAAGGCTTTGTGTCTTAATGTGAGGAGCATTTGTAATAAGGTGGATGAATAAGCTGTGCAAATAGATGTAAACAGATATGATATAATTGGGATTACAGAGACATGGCTCCAGGGTGACCAAGGCTGGGAATTCAACATCCAGGGGTATTCAATATTCAGGAAGGACAGGAAAAAGGAAAAGGAGGTGGGGTAGCATTGCTGGTTAAAGAGGAGATTAACACGATAGTAAGGAAGGATATTAGCTCTGATGTGGAATCTGTATGGGTAGAGCTGAGAAATACCAAGGGGCAGAAAATGTTACTGGGAGTTGTATACAGACCCCCAAACAGTAATGCTGAGGTTGGGGATGGTATTAAATGGGAAATTAGAGATGGGTGCAATAAGGGCACAGCAGTTATCATGGGTGACTTTAATCTACATATAGATTGGGCTAACCAAATTAGTAACAATACCATGGAGGAGGAATTCCTAGAGTGTATGCAGGATGGTTTCCTGGACCAATATGTCGAGGAACCAACCAGAGATCAGGCCATCTTAGACTGGGTATTATGTAATGAGAAAGGATTAATTAGCAATCTTGTGCGAGGCCCCTTGGGGAGGAGTGAGCATAATATGATAGATTTCTTCATTAAGATGGAGAGTGAAGTAGTTAACTCAGAGACTAGGGTCCTGAATTTAAATAAAGGAAACTATAATGGTATGAGGCGTGAGTTGGCTAGGATGGATTGGGGAGCATTACTTAAAGGGTTGACGGTGGATAGGCAATGGCAAACATTTAAAGATCACATGGATGAACTACAGAATTTGTTCATCCTTGTTTGGCATAAAAATAAAACAAAAAAAATGACTCAATCGTACCTAACGAGGAAAATTAGGGATAGCATAAGATCCAAGGAGAGGACATATAAATTGGCCAGAAAAAGCAGCAAACCTGAGGATTGGGAGCAGTTTAGGATTCAGCAAAGGAGGACAAAGGGATTAATTAAGAGTGGGAAAATAGAGTATGAGAGTAAGCTTGCAGGGAACATAAAAACTGACTGTAAAAGCTTCTATAGGTATGTGAAGAGAAAAAGATTGGTGAAGTCAAGCGTAGGTCCCTTGCAGTCAGAATCAGGGGAATTTATAATGGGGAACAAAGAAATGGAAGGCCAATTAAATACATACTTTGGTTCTGTCTTCAAAAAGGAGGATACAAATAACCTCCCAGAGATGTTGGGGAACATAGGTTCTAATGAGAGGGAGGAACTGAATGAAATCAGTATTTGTAGGGAAATGGTGTTAGGGAAATTGACGGGATTGAAGGCTGATAAATCCCCAGGGCCTGATAATCTACATCCTAGGGTACTTAAGGAAGTGTCCCTAGAAATAGTAGATGCATTGCTGGTCATCTTCCAAAATTCTAGAGACTCTGGATCAGTTCCCATGGATTGGAGGGTAGCTAATGTAACCCCACTATTTAAAAAAGGTGGTAGAGAGAAAACGGGGATTATAGACCGGTACGCTTGACATCGGTAGTGGGGAAAATGCTAGAGTCCATTATAAAAGATGTAATAGCAGAGCACTTGGAAAACAACGACAGGATCAGACAAAGTCAACATGGATATACAAAAGGTAAATCGTGCTTGGCTAATCTACTGTAATTTTTTGAGGATGTAACTGGTAGAATAGATAAGGGAGAACCAGTGGATGTGGTGTATTTGGACTTTCAGAAGGCTTTCGATAAGGACCCGCATGAGAGATTAGCGTGCAAAGTTAAAGCACATGGGATTGGGGGTAAGGTACTGACTTGGATAGAGAAGTGGTTGGCAGACAGGAAGCAAAGAGTTGGAATAAATGGGTCTTTTTCCGAGTGGCAGGCAGTGACTAGTGGGGTACCGCAGGGATCGGTGCTAGGACCCCAGCTAGTCACAATATATATTAATGATCTAGACGAGGGAACTAGATGTAATATCACCAAATTTGCAGATGACACAAAGCTGGGTGGGCGTGTGTGCTGTGAGGAGGATGCAGAGAAACTCCAGTATGATTTGGACAGGTTGGGTGATTGGGCAGATGCATGGCAGATGCAGTATAATGTGGATAATTGTGAGGTTATCCACTTTGATGGCAAAAACAGGAAGGCAGATTATTATCTGAACGGCAATAGATTGGGAAAAGGGGAAGTGCAATGAGACCTGGGTGTCCTTGTGCACCAGTCGCTGAAGGTAAGCATGCAGGTGCAGCAGGCAGTTAAGGAGGCAAATTGTATGTTGGCCTCAATTGTGAGAGGATTCGAGTACAGGAGCAAGGATGTCTTGCTGCAGTTGTACAAGGCCTTGGCGAGACCACACCTTGAGTATTGTGTGCAGTTTTGGTCGCCTTATCGGAGGAAGGATGTTCTTGCCATGGAGGGAGTGCAGCGAAGATTCACCAGACTGATACCTGGGATGGCAGGAATGACGTATGAAGAGAGATTGGGTCGATTAGGCTTATATTCGTTGGAGCTTAAAAGAATGAGAGGGGATCTCATTGAAACTTATAACATTCTAACAGGACTAGATGCAGGAAGGATGTTCCTGATGGCGGGGGAGTCCAGAACCAGGGGTCACAGTCTAAAGATAAGGGGTAAGCCATTTAGGACTGAGATGAGGAGCAATTTCTTCACCCAGAGAGTGGTGAACCTGTGGAATTCTCTACCACAGAAGGCAGTTGAGGCCAATTCATTAAATATATTCAAGAAGGAGTTAGATATATTTCTTAAGGCTAAAGGGATCAAGGGATATGGGGAGAAAGCAGGGACAGGGTACTGAATTTGGATGATCAGCCATGACCTCGTTGAATGGCGGAGCAGGCTCGAGGGGCCGAATGGCCTACTCCTGCTATCTTCTATGTTTCTAAGAAACGCATTCCTAAATTACAATGTCACATTAGACTCTTAAACCAGTGCAAAATGATTCCCAAATACTCTTCGGTGCAGCATAGACTGCCACTTGTTAGGCTTTTGGTCCTAATAGGCTCAATATACACTGGGGTTTTAAAGGGTAATCTGTATCCAGATGCCTTTAAGCAATTTCAAAAACTAGGAAACAATGAGACATCAGTTTACTGCCTTGTAATCATATTACACAACCCACTACATACAGTGGCCATGAGATTACTGTTACAGACAGATACTCATGGGCGGACTCATCAGGAAGATTTGTAATCTGCTTACACTGGTCGAAGGTAGAAGTTCAAGTCCCACTGAGCTTTTGTGCATTGTACCATTTATATTATTAGTAACTTATTGCTAGCATGATTATAGCATATCAATGCATTCTCGTTATTCTTACGTAACACTTAACACATTAGCCCATTAAGTCATCTTGCAAATTATGTAATCCTCTTTAGTGCACTTGCACAACACTATCATTGCTTTTCTCATGGTCTGCACCTTATTATCTCATCTTAAATCTTCTGATCATCTCCTGACAGCTTGGCTCGATGCCTAGAATGCACCATGTCTGTTCTTTCAGATTATTAGTCCATTAATGTCTGTTCACAGCTTCCAATCTTGTCCTGAATATGAACTCTTACAAACTGCTTATATTGCAGATTCTTAGTTTTAATACGTGTAAGTGTCATTAATACTGAAATGTTTAAAATTACAATTATTAGGATCTTCCCCACATGGCCTGCCCCTGTCTACGCCAATTAGCACTGATGTTTCTTACACTTGTGCAATATCACATTTTGTTTTATTATATCATTGGGAGTGCCTCCCACAGACAGCTTGGGAACTACAAAATGACTTGGAAAACTATGTAAGTGGGCAGAAGAAATGCAGATGAAATTTAATATGGATAGGTATAAAACACTGCACATAGGAAGGAAAAAATGTGCAACGTAAGTACTCCATGAATGGTATTGAAATAGCTAAGAGCGAAATTGAAAGGTATCAAGGGGTTTGAGTAGATTCAACACTCACCATGTCAGACCATTGTGGAGTAGCAATGAACAAAGCAAACAGAAAGCTGAACTTTACAGTCAAAGTAGTGGAGTGTTGAAGCAGCATATTCAAACTCCATAGTGCTCTGGTCAGACCACACCTTGAGAACTGTATCTAGCTCTGGTTATTGCGACATAAGGAAGACATTCAAGGCCTGGAGACAGTTCAGAGAAGAACTACAAGGCTAATCCCTAGTATTAGAGGACTGAGGTCTGAGGAAAGACTGGAAAAACATTAGGCTTTCAACTTTGATAGGAGGCAACTGGGAACTGATCTTACAGAAAAACAGTCTATTTCTCTTAATTCAAATCATCTGACAATTCATTTTTAAGCACCAAACTCCCACGTTGCTGTTATTTACCCCAACCAGAAACCCTGGATGAATGGAGAGGTCCGCTCGCTGTTGAAAGCACGCGGCGGCTTACAGTGCAGCTAGGACCAACCTAAAAAAGGGTATCAGGACTGCCAAAAGGAAACAGACACTGCAGATAGAGGATCATTTCCACAATAACTCGGACCCCCGGCGCATGTGGCAAGGCATCCAGTCCATCACTGACTACAAGAGCAAAAACACCAGCCCCCCGGTTAACGATGCCTCCCTTCCGGAGGAGCTTAACAACTTCTACGCTCGCTTCGACAGGGACAACAGGGAGCCGGCTACCAAAGCCTTGCCACCCCCGGAAGACCAGGTGCTCACTCTGTCGACCTCCGACGTAAGGGGTGTTCTACGCGGAGTGAACACACGAAAGGCTGCTGGACCGGATAGCATCCCTGGACGGGTACTCAAGGAATGTGCTGATCAGCTGGCTGATGTCTTCACCGCCATCTTCAATCTGTCATTGGCCCAGGCAGTAGTCCCTACATGCTTCAAGACTGCTACCATTATTCCTGTGCCAAAACAAACGGCTGTGACGTGCCTGAACGACTATCGACCTGTCACACACACACCCATCATAATGAAGTGTTTTGAGAGACTGGTCCTGGCTCACATCAAAGCCAGTGTTCCCGTCTCTCTTGACCAACACAAGTTTGCCTATCGTGCAAACAGATCAATGGAGGATGCAATCACAACTGCTACACTCTGCACTGAATCACTTAGATGGTAAAGAGACCTACATCAGAATGCTGTTCATAGACTACAGCTCAGCATTCAACACTATGTCCCCAACAAGCTGGCCACCAAACTCCACACTCTTGGCCTGAACACTTCCCTCTGCAACTGGACCCTGGACTTCCTAACAAACAGACCCCAGTCTGTCAAATTAGGTAACCACACCTCCCCCCCCCTGACCCTGAACACGGGGGCCCCACAAGGATGTGTGCTGAGCCCCCTCCTCTACTCCCTCTTCACCCACGACTGTGTGGCTGTTCATGGTTCCAACACCATCATCAAGTTTGCGGATGATACCACGGTAGTAGGCCAGATCACCAACAACGATGAGTCAGCCTACAGGGAGGAGGTCCAGCATCTCGTGAAGTGGTGCGCCGATAACAACCTGGCCCTTAACATCAAGAAAACCAAAGAAATCATTGTGGACTTCAGGAAGTCTAAAGGCGGAAGTCACACCCCCATCCACATCAATGGGGCTGTGGTGGAAAGGGTGGACAGCTTTAAGTTCCTCGGAGTCCACATCACGGAAGACCTCTCCTTGTCCCTCAATACCTCCTCTCTGGTGAAGAAGGCCCAGCAGCGCCTATATTTCCTAAGGAGGCTGAAGGGATGTAACCTGTCACCCCTGATCCTCTCTAACTTTTACCGCTGCACAATAGAGAGCATCCTGATGAACTGTATCACAGTATGGTATGGCAGCTGTAGCTACTATGACCGGAAAGCCCTGCAGCGGGTAGTCAAAACTGCCCAACGCATTACCAGCACCCGGCTACCGACCATAGAGCACATATACCAGGAACGCTGTTTACGGAGGTCACGGACCATCATCAAAGACCCTACCCACCCCAGCCACAGTCTGTTCGCCCTCCTGCCATCTGGGAGACGCTACAGATGCATTCGCACCCGTACGTCCAGATTTATGAACAGTTTCTTTCCCAGGGCCGTCATCCTACTGAACTCCACAAATAAACTCTAAAGCCTGCACATCTGCCAATGCACTTTATTATGGTTATGTTTATGTTAATGTATTACAAGCCAAATGTATGTTGAATGTTTAAATGTCTTAATCTAAATGTACACTCTCAGGAGCCGCAAGCCTACATTTCGTTGTACTGCACTTGTGCACTAACAATGACAATAAAGTTGATTATTATTATTATTATTATTTATATTGATTAGTTCAAAATATTGGATAGTTCCATTTTTCAATTAAAAAATGACAATTATTCAGAGTAGATTGCATATCTCCTTAGTTGCTGGTGGAACTAAGGAAGAGGGGATCTAAAAAAGCATAAGAAGGAGATGTATTTACACCTGTGACAGACTGGCCACACCATCTTTATCCAACCATCAGTGCATACAAGGAACTACTTACACGTGTCTGTGAAGATCTGCCTTTGCTGCCTACGCTTCACCAGGCAGTCACAGAATTACACCATCACCTCAAGCCAGAACTTCAAACAAGTTCCATGACAATATTAGCTCTGCCAGTGACCATCAAAGTGACCACTGTGTATGAAAGGCTGATATTTAGAGATATTTAGTAGATGAGAATCATATATGTATAAATTCAAGTGTAGCCATTGACCAAACTTTTGTCTTGTTTTGGATTTTGGAACTTATAAGAATGTGTGAATAAGATTGTGCACCCGGAAAAAAAAACTTTGAACTACAATTTAAATTAAGCTGGTGTGTAAAATCTGAGAAGAACAACAAAAAGTTTCTTTAACAAAAGATTATGTTTCAGTCTAAGATTTAACCTTGGAGTTGCGGTTGCTATGGTGAAATCTTCCAAAGCAGTTTGATTTGATTTGTTTAAATGTGAAAAACTAATTTTTCTCCAGTTATATTCAATGTTTTTACAGTATTTTGGAAAGGCATCTGAAGAAAGGACAATAAGAAATATGACAATTTACTGTTTTCTGCAAGCATGTGCTATTTTGTTTTGTTTTATCTGTTCTGTTCATGTTTAGTTAAAGTGTGAAAACACAACTATCTTTTTCGATTGGGAAAGTTTTAATTTACGTGAAGTGACGCAATTGCATGCGCCTGACAATGTTTCGCTCCACCTTCTTAAAAACCTGCAATGGTGTTAACCCTTTCCACTGACAGCTGTTTAAGTTCACCAAGCAACAACTTTAGTATAACATTTAAAGATATTGGACATTATTAAACTTAAGTTTCTTAATTTTAAGTTAATATTTCCCTAGAGTGACAGAAGAAAAATTACGATTTGATAAATTAACCCCTTGGGCTCTAAGCAGAGCCACAGTGGATTCTCTTCTTTCTTTTGTTATATGGAAGTTACCTTGTAAACTAATTGTAGCACTTCTGTCTCTAATGTTAAAACACTGTGTAAGCCACCTAGCCTGGGAATCACTTGTTTCTGAAATTGGAAATGGAAGATAAATTGATAGAAATGAAATTGAACGTTGACAAAACCTATCAGTTCAACAATGCTGCTGTTTGGATTTGGGGATAATTTTGAAATAACAAAATGGACTCAGGCACTATATATTGGGTTACTTTTGGGAAAATAAAAGATAAATAAAAAATAATGATAAATAAAAAATGTTAATAACTTGGACCAAGTGAGAATGTTTGATCTATGTTTTCAATCTTAAATATTGTACTGGACAATAACGTTTCTCCAGGGCTCATGAATGAGATATGAATGATAATTAATGGGATGTGTAAAATGGAGAGAGGAAGTGATTGAGGGTGTGAGATAGAAACAGGAGAATTACACCACCAATTGGGAATTTTCCAAACTTTCTAGTGAAAGTCAGGAAAGTGTAGTTAAGAATAGTAAATTGATAGCTTTCTCTTGGAGACATTTGTGTCCCTGCCTATAATGAACTTTTTAAGAAAACTGAATTTGATAGTCTGGCCACTATCCAAGACATCAGAACCATGTGGTGGAAGATGAACAAAGATCTTTAGACGACTACAATCTTTTGATAAGATCATCTGAAAGCCCGAGAAAGGCTTGTATCGGATGGTATGTATGGCATAATATGGAGATACCGATATGAGTGTGCAAATGTGATTTGTTATGTATAAAGCAATTACCATCCGGGAATGTATGCTGAGTTTGCACTGAAGAACGGATCTCAGACAGGCTCAGTTACTTGACAACAGCAAGACATGAAATGGTTAATGTGGCTCAGGAGAGCGAGACAACTTTTAAAGCATTGACACATACTCCATTGAGAAACTATCTAATTAATGAAACAATCAGAATAGAATTAAACACACTGGTACCTGTTAGAGGGATTGAAATTGAAGTTGAAGTGGAGAATTACATGGAATCTGGATTGGGACAATTGAGGGCTAAGGAGAAAACATGTTTAGCAAGAATTATCTAAAAGATGGATACGAGTAAAAGAGAGGCCTGGAGAATCTTTTAAGTCCATGATTAGTTGATTAGATGTTAAACTGTAATGTCGTTTGAAATGATTGCGAGACTGAATTATAACTTGTAACTGTAATAATTGTGTTTTGTCGATAACAAAGTGTGGGAAAACCAGTACGAATCCAGTATGAGGTGGTTTTGGTGGTGCCTCCTGTGTCACTACTGTTGTGTCTATGTATAATAAGACACAGACTGCAGGAGAACAGTATAACAGGTGTCTACTCAACGTGGCTCACACAGGAACTGATCTGTACAGATTACTACTCAGTGTTATATACAGGTGTGGTCACTGCTGGTACTGCAGTATACATGAGCAGTAAAAGATAGTTCCCTCCCTTAAAGGTATATACTTTACAATTCCTCCCCTTTTAGATTAACAGTACCATAACACTCATTTAACAATTAAATATCAAACTAATTACAATTAACACTTTTAACATGCAACATTAGCTGAAAATAGTCTATTTATATATTCAGTCTTTGGGGAGGCTTTCTGATCCTTTCTGGATAGCGCCTTTCCCGAGTGTCTTGCTCTTGGTGCGGAGGCGATTCTGGCCCCCTGTCGTCGGTTGGATCATCAGCTTCCGATGCTACTGTTTCTGGGGTAGGTGCGACCTGTATGTCGGGTTCATCACCAGGTACGTATGGGCGAGGCATGGGGTTGACTTGTTCCTGTGACTCTAGGATCTGGTCAGCATGGTGTCTCACGATGCTCTCCCCAACGTCCACTGTGTACATTAGTGGGCCCTGCTGTGTGCATATCGTTCCTGGCTGCCATTTTTCTGTTCGGTAGTCGCGGGCCAAGACTGGTTGCCCTACATTGAAGCTCCTTGTTGGCTTCTCATGGATGTGCTGGAATTGCTTACTCTCAACATCTCTTCGTACGTTTGGTCTGAGCAAATCCAGGCGAGATCTTAACCTTCGGTTAAAGAACATCATGGCTGGGGCCTGGTTGGTGACTGCATGTGTCGCATTCCGGTAGGCGAACAGGAAATTGTCCACCTTGTGCTGCAGCGGAATGTTGTCATTGTACATAGCCTTTATTGCCTTCTTAAAGGTTTGGACGAACCTCTCAGCCAATCCATTTGTGGCTGGATGATACGGGGCGGATGTGTAATGCCTTACCCCATTCTTTTTCAAGAACCTCCGGAACTCTTCTGACACAAACTGTGGTCCGTTGTCGGAGCAAATCTGTTCTGGCAAGCCATTCCTGGCAAAAATGGTCCGTAGGACTGCAATAGTTTTCTCCGTGGTGGTGGAGGACATTTTGATGACCTCAGGCCATTTCGAGTGCGCATCCACGGCTATTAAAAACATTGAGTCCATGAATGGATCAGCAAAATCAATATGCACCCGTTGCCATGGAGATGAGGGCCACTCCCATGGGTGTAGAGGGGCCTGTGGTGGTGCATTTTGGACTTTCTGGCATCCTGAGCAGCTCTTGGTCAGGTCCTCGATTTGTTTATCGATTCCCGGCCACCACACATAAGCCCTGGCTAGGCTTTTCATTTTTACCCCTCCCAGATGACCCTCATGAAGCTCATTGAGCATTCTATCCCTTAACTTGGGTGGAATTACCACTCGGGATCCACACATCAAGGTCCCCCGGCACACTGACAGCTGTTCTCTCCTTGTCGAGAATGCTGGCAACAGTGAGTCGCCATGTGCTGGCCATCCCTTCACTGTCAAATCATATACCCGAGACAGTGTCGGGTCATTTCGGGTTTCCTTTTCGATACAAGCGTTAGTTACCGGTAGGTATTCAACTATAGTCGAATGGAATATTTCAACAGGATCCACTGCTGGTGCTTCCTCCGCAGTAGGCAGTGGCAGGCGTGATAGCCCATCAGCATTTCCATGCTGTTTCGTGCCCTTATATTCAATCTCATAGTGGTGCGCCCCTAGAAAAAGTGACCATCTTTGTAGTCGTTGCGCAGTCATCATCGGAACGCCCTTCTTCGGATTAAAAGTGGAGACAAGAGGCTGGTGATCAGTCAGCAAGGTGAATTTCTGCCCGTGCAGATAGTGATTGAACTTTTTCACTCCCTACACTAGGCTGAGGGCCTCCCTGTCAATCTGGGCGTAGTTACGCTCGGCTGAGGTTAGTGATCGTGACGCAAAGGCTATTGGCCTCTCTGAGCCGTCTGAGAATTTGTGCGACAGCACCGCTCCAATGCCGTAGGGTGACGCATCACATGCCAACCGAATTGGTAATGCCAGGTTGTAATAGGCCAATAGCTCTTTCGATGTGATAAGTGTTTTGCTCTTCTGGAAAGCTCGTCTACATTCGTCACTCCCCTTCCATGGCACCCCAGTTTGCAGTAGGGTGTTCAGTGGGTGGAGTATTGTAGACAAATTTGGCAAGAACTTATGGTAGTAGTTTACCAGCCCGAGGAACGACCTCAGTTGTGACACATTTTCCGTTGCTGGAGCCTTGACTACTGCCTCAATCTCCTCTGGGTACTTATGTAACCCCTCTTTATCGATAACGTGGCCACAATACGAGATCTGTTTTCTAAAAAACTCGCATTTGGGGTGGTTAGCTCGGAGCCCATATTCCTGCAATCTAGTGAGCACCTGCTCCAGGTTGGCAAGGTGATCAATGTCATTTTCGCCCGTGACCAGGATGTCGTCCAAATAACACTGGGTCCCTGGGATCCCTTGCAGGACTTGTTCCATTGCCCTCTGCCAAATAGCCGGAGCTGATGCTACCCCGAATACCAGCTGGTTGTATTGGTAGAGACCTTTATGGGTGTTGATTGTGAGGTATTTTTTGATGCTTCTTCTACCTCCATTTGCAGATACGCCTGGGCCAGATCAATCTTAGTGAAGCGTTTCCCTCCAGATAGCGAGGCGAAAATATCTTCAATCCGCGGAAGTCGAAATTGTACGGTGTGATGGACCAGGTTCACTGTTACCTTAAAGTCCCCACAGATGCGAACCTTCCTTGGTTCCCCAGGCGTGCTGCTCAACGACTTTTTCATCACAGGGACGATGGGTGTAGCCCACTCGCTCCAGTCTACCTTGGACAGTACACCTGAACGTTCCAGACTCTCCAGCTCTGCTTTGACGGCTGGGCGGATCGCATAAGGTACCGGTCTGGCCTTAAAAAATTTTGGGCTTGCGTTTTCTTTCATTTTAATCGTCGCTGTCATGCCTTTTAGTGTTCCGAGTCCTTGCTGGAACACTTCTTTCGCGTCAGTTAGGATCTTTGACAGTCGCCCAGGTGTGACGTCGTCATCCTTTTTGTCAGCCACAGTCAGTGCCTGTATGGAATGCCAATCCATTTGTATTTTCCGGATCCATTCACGCCCCAGTAATGGTGGTCCTCCATCTTGCAATACATACAGGTCTAGTTTTGGTGTTTCCTTACTGTTATATATAACGGTCACCCTTATTTTTCCTTTGGGGTAGACTTTTTGCCCCGTGTACGTCTTCAAAATAATTTTTGTGTCTCTCAAGAGTATGTGTGAGAATAGCCGCTCGTAGTCCCATCGGTTTATGACTGTTAGGGCTGATCCTGTGTCCAAAGAGGTGCGGGTTAGGTTGATTGGCTATGATAATAAATTGGCCCTTAGTGTTAGGGGGGATTAAATACGCGGGGTTACGGAGATAGGGCTTGGGTGGGATGGCTGTCGGTGTAGGGACTGGGTGCTAGGGTTTGGATGATCAGCCATGATCTCGTTGAATGGCGGAGCAAGCTCAAAGGGCCGAATGGCCTACTCCTGCTCCTATCTTCTATGTTTCTATGTTTCTATGTTTCCTGCTATCTTGAGAGTGACCCAAATGGTTCGGTGATCCTCCATTGTGATCACATTATGTAGTTTCAGACAACTCAGTTCCCTGCTTTCGGAGTCGTTATCACTCTTTTGTTCGTCTGAACTATTCTCCTTCATCTTATGTACCTTCTTGTACTTTCCTTTGGTAGGTTTCTTATTGCTGGTTTTCTTTCCCGACCTGCAGACTCGTGCTATGTGTCCTACTTTTCCACACTGTCTGCACACTTTGTCTTTGAACCAGCAATCATTCTGGTCGTGTGTTGTTCTGCCGCAGCGATAGCACTTCTCTGTTCCGTATGACATTTCGTTTGTGCCATATTCTTGCGGTCTCTGTTGTATCTCTGCAGCGCCCTGTGCTGCTGCTTGATATGATACCGCAATGCTGAAAGCCTTATCCAGCGTAAGGTCCTTTTCAGATAAAAGCCGTTTCTGGGTTCCTTCACTTTGAAGCCCACACAAACTTGTCCCTTAAGGTATCTGCCAGGCCCGCTCCAAACTGGCAGTGTTTCGATAGTTTGCGCAGTTCTGTTAAATAATCAGCATTGCTTTCATCCTTATGCTGGTTCCGTTTGTGAAACTTGAATCTTTCTGCTATCAGCAGTGGTGTGGGGTTTAAATGTTCCTGTAGTATCGTTACTATGTCTTCAAAACTCTTTTCCATTGGCTTCGTTGGGGTTACTAGATTTCGTAATAAACCATACGTCTTTGCACCCATTAAATTTAACAATACCGACGTTTTCTTGTCATCTGACACCTCATTTGCTTTGCAGTACACCTCTATTCGTTCGACATATGTAGTCCAATCTTCGACTTCATTGTCAAATGCGGTGATACTGCCACTCTTCGGCATTTTGGGTGTGGTTTAAAATGGCGTCTCCCAATGGCTTAAAATGGCGTCTCCCGCGCTTTCCTTCCTCCCCCGCTGCTGCCAACGCCGCTCCCGGCGGTTCTCGTGGCAATGGCGGCGCCCTGTAGGTTTCGTGCGCTTCTCCTGCGCTGCTGCCAACGCCGCTCTCGGCGGTCCTCGTGGCAATGGCGGCGCCTCGCGGGTTTCTGCGCGTCTCTCTCTCCCTCTCTTCGACGCTGCTCGGCCCCTGAACACCGGCTGCGCCCTGTGCGCTCTGCCCTCTCTCTCTCTCCCCCGTCGACGCTGCTCGGCCCTTTGCTGTGCCGCTCGGTCGGGCTCTAGCCCGCCGCTGTCCAGGAAGGGTCTGCGCACTACCTGTTGCCAGCCCGTTTCGCTGGACCACCTCGACTGGAAAGCCAAGCCTGGCTCTCGACAGCCTCCCCCGCAATTCTCGAGTCTCTGCTGGATGACTGGGCGGATGCCCGTGGTCGACGCCCGAGTCTCTGGCCTTGACCTCCAATCCACTGATCTCCAGGAACGAATCCCCGGGAGGTGATGCAAAGTTGCAGGTAGGTTCGAACTTGCCTCGTCGCCAATGTTGCGTCTGTGTATAATAAGACACAGACTGCAGGAGAACGGTATAACAGGTGTTTACTCAACGTGGCTCACACAGGAACTGATCTGTACAGATTACTACTCAGTGTTATATACAGGTGTGTTCACTGCCGGTACTGCAGTATACATGAGCTGTAAAAGATAGTTCCCCCCCTTAAAGGTATATACATTACAACTACTACCGCAACTACCATGCTTTATGGGTCTAACATGACCTGTCCCATCAACCGACATGTTTTACTCAATATCAAAACCTATGCTCAAGTGAAACTGACAGTAAATGAGATACTTAAGTATGAGCTGCACAATTATGTGGCACAATTCAGATACTACATTCCCCTGTTGCCTAAGGGTTTCAGTGAGCGCATGATGCAACTGAACTCCTCCCTAAAGCATTTTTATGTTTTGGAGCAAGGGAACTTGAGAATAGATATTGAAATTGACAGCAGAAGGGACGATTCACACTGGTGGGATATTTGGCTTAATACATCAGCATTAGGTTTGTATTATTTCACATGCTCTGGTAGTTCTCTAACTTGTAATGATAGTGTATTTGATATATGTAACCTGTGTAGTAAGACTTTGAAAAATAAGCCAATTGTGTACTCATTCTTATGATTAACCAGCACCAATAAATTAAATGAGCACACCGAAAGAGAAGATCTGAAGCAACGTAGAGGAGACCCCAGGCAGGGTAAAATCAGGAAAGATAGAAGAAACAGAGGATATCCCAGGCGGGGCAGAATTGGAACACCGGAACAGTGAATTGAATTTAAGTAAGGGGTCAGATCAGGGCCATTACTGCCAGATCGTATGATGCAGCAATAGGAGTGGCGGGCGGAGGAGAAGTGATAGACTGGGACGCACTAGAAGGCAAGACATATCAGCACGGCCGACATGATGGTTGGGGAGACCCCGGGGTGTCCTCCAGCCATGACGATAGGGGGTCGGCCCCTGTGAGTGTCATAGTTAGAACTCAGGCCTATAATAAAAAGGGGGATATAACCTCATTTGAGAAACGCTCCGTTCCCCTCATTTAGAGGACTCCAATGTGCAGCAACGCTTGTCAGAGGATAGATTGAAGTAGTCGAGGAATCAATGTTTGAAACATTTCATCCTCGAGGTGGGGACTTGTACGATGTTTAGAGATATTTAGTAGATGAGAATCATATACAGGAAACTCTCGATTTACCAGCACCTAAATAACCGGAAATCTCTGTTAACCGGCAAAATTCAGGAGTAGGTTCAGGTAAGTATTACTTCATATTAGTGGCCGTTCCTGGATCTGTGGCCGTGTAACTGGGGCTCCTGCACCTGTTGCTATGCAACAGGGATGCCTGGATCTGTGGCCGTGTATGGGGCTCTCGTACCTTTTACTATACCTCTCTGTAATCCGGACTTTTTGATAAACCGGTACCACGCCGGTCCCGTCGGTGCCGGATAAAAAAGAGTTTCCTGTATGTATAAATTCAAGTGTAACTATTGACCAAGTAATATTACCCATAATTATTCCTGGGTAACTAAAATGCTAAGACTTGTTCAGGATGCAGTCCTGAGGACAGTCAAAAGCAGTTTTGACTAAGCTTTGATAACAACCAGCCACAGGCTGCAAATAAAGGTCAAATTGTTAAATAACATTCTGTGGCGACACGCCACCACTGGACACAATCCGCTCACGGCGGTACGGACAGTTTAAGCAGATGCCCCCAACCGGGGGCCCTTTCCTCCAGCAACTTGTTTCCCACAGGGACAGGCTGCCGGGAGCACTTCCTGTCTGGGGAGTATTTAAGTCAGGCGTGGGCTCTTCCAGTTCCTGTTTTGCCATGAGGCTGAAATAAAAAGCTGTTCTGTTTAACTAGCTCTGGTCTCGACTCCCACGTTTGCCGCGGTATCTCAACACTGGTGACCCCGACGCTCAGGACGAATCCTAAGCTAGCATGGCGGATACAAACGCAGTCACGGTTAAATTACCAGACTTTTGGGAAAACTTGGCCGAAGCCTGGTTCGTTCAAGCCGAGCCCAGATTCCGGCTGAAAGGCATCACAGGCGACACCACGAAGTACGACTACCTCGTCTCCTCGCTCACGTACGCTACCGTCCCCAAAGCTTGGGCAGCGCTGCAGGACCCACCACAGACTGGCAAGTACGAACATCTGAAGGCTGCGCTCCTTAAAAAATTTCAAATGTCCTCTTACCAGTGCCACTGCCAACTCCTTGACCTCCCTGGTCTCGGTGACGCTTCACCATCAGACCTGCTTTCCCACATGCTGTCCCTCGTGGACGACAAGCTGCCCGGCGCCCTCTTTCGCACGCTTTTCATTCGGCAGCTTCCCGCCAGCATCCGCCCGCTCATTGTGGAGTCCGGCTCCACGGACCTGAATGACATAGCAGAAAAGGCCGACCGGCTGCTCTCTGCACAGTCCGCGCGCAACGTCACGCCCGACCTCGCGGCAACGACCACGTGGTCTCCCCGGCCCACCAGGCCCGCCCGCCCTACCACTCCGGGCCACTGTTACTACCACACCCGTTTTGGCACTAAGGCCCAACGCTGCACGCCACCGTGTACCTTCAATTCCCCCCCCGCACCGGCCCCCACGATGGCCGTGGGGCAAAAGGGGCCTCTACCGTACGTCACTGACGACAGAACCAACCGCCGATTTCTGTGCGACACAGGGGCCCAGCACAGCATCACCCCCGCCTCCGCCCTCGAAATCCAACGCGGCACACGAGGTATCACGCTGGCCGCCACCAATGGCTCGGACATCCGCACATATGGCACCCGCATGGTCACGCTCGACCTCGCGGGCCGCCGCTACCGCTGGGAGTTCCTCACCGCCGAGGTCCTCTGCCCACTCATCGGCGCCGACTTCCTACGCGCCCACGGCCTCCTTGTCGACATTCCGAGGCACCACCTCGTTGACGCCAACACTATGGCCACCATCCCCGGCACCTTTACCCCGGACCGTTCGGCCGGCCTGACGACCTACTGCCTCGCCAGGGCCGTGGACGACTACTCGGCACTCCTAGCCGAGTTTCCCGCCCTCACCAACCCGACCTTTTCGGCCAAAGCCGCCAAACACGGGGTGGAGCACTATATCCCCACCACCGGCCCCCCAGTTTCTGCCCACGCCCGCAGGCTCAACCCGGCCAAGCTGGAAATCGCGCGGGCTGAGTTCACCACCATGGAACAACTCGGCATCATCCGCCGCTCCAGCAGCCCCTGGGCCTCGCCCCTCCACATCGCCCCTAAGCCCGGCGGAGGCTGGCGCCCTTGTGGGGACTACCGCCGCCTTAACGACGCCACCACCCCCGACCGATACCCGGTGCCTCACATCCAGGACTTCTCGGCCCGACTGGCCGAACGAACCGTCTTTTCCAAAGTCGACCTGGTGCGCGGTTACCACCAAGTCCCCGTACACCCCGCGGACATCCCCAAAATGGCCGTCACCACCCCATTCGGCCTGTTCGAGTTCCTGAGGATGCCCTTCGGCCTCAAGAATGCAGCCCAGGCCTTCCAGCGCCTTATGGACTCGGTCCTGCGGGACCTGAACTTCCTATTCGTCTATCTAGATGACATTCTCGTGGCCAGCTCCTCCAAACAGGAACACCTCGAACACCTTCGCGTCCTGTTCGGGCGCCTAGCCCAACACGGGCTCATCCTCAGCCCGGCGAAGTGCCAATTCGGCCTAACCGAGATCGATTTTTTCGGTCACCACATCACCCCTGCTGGGGCCGTCCCCCTGCCCAACAAGGTGCAGGCCATCCAGCAGTTTCCCCGCCCCACAACCATCAAGGGCCTCCAGGAGTTCCTCGGGATGGTGAACTTCTACAACAGGTTCATCCCCAGAGCTGCAGCCCTCATGAAGCCCCTATACGACTCCCTCCGAGGTAAATCCGGCAAGATGGCCGTAGCCTGGACCACTGACACGTCAGCCGCCTTCGATGCCACCAAAAACGCGCTTGCCGACGCCACTCTGCTCGCGCACCCGAGGGCCGACGCCCGGGTCGCGCTCACCACCGACGCCTCCGACCACGCGGTCGGGGCCGTGTTCGAGCAGTGGGTTAATGGCGCGTGGCAGCCACTTGCCTTCTACAGCCGCCAACTGTGCCCCCCCGGAGGTCAAATACTCCACTTTCGACCGCGAGCTTCTCGCGCTCCACCTGTCGGTCCGCCATTTCAGGTTCCTCCTGGAAGGCCGCCCCTTCACCGCGTACGTGGACCACAAGCCACTCACATACGTGATGGCCAAGCACACCGAACCCTGGTCCGCTCAGCAGCAATGCCAGCTCGCGGCCGTGTCCGAGTTTACCATGGACATCCAGCTCGTCTCCGGTAGAGACAACGTTGTCGCCGACTGCCTTTCCCGTCCCGCCATCTGCTCGAATCACCTCGCGGTCGACTACGCGCAACTAGCAGCGGCCCAGCTCACGGACCCAGACCTCCTCTCGGCGGCTACCAGCCTGCCAGGGCTACGCCTAGCCAAGGTCGCGCACGGGCCCGAAGCCACGGCAGTTACTTGCGACATCACACTCAGCCAGCCCAGGCCGGTCGTCCCTGAAACGTGGCGCCGCCGCGTCTTCGACGCGCTCCACGGGCTCTCCCACCCGGGTTCCCGCGCGTCCGTCAAACTCCTCTCCCAGCGTTTCATCTGGCGCGGCCTCAGCAGAGATGTTCGGACTTGGGCCACCTCCTGCCTCGCCTGCCAACGGGCTAAGGTACAACGGCATACAAAAGCACCCCTGGGAGACTTCGAGGTAGCCAGCCACCGCTTCGACCACGTACACATCGACATCGTCGGGCCCCTGCCGCCATCGCAAGGCCAGACTTATCTCCTCACGATGGTCGACCGCTACACACGCTGGCCTGAGGCAGTGCCGCTGACCTCCACCACCACAGCCGACATCGCCAGGGCATTCGTTAACACCTGGGTAGCGAGGTTCGGTGTACCGGCCGACATAACCTCCGACAGAGGCGCCCAGTTCACCTCCGAACTCTGGATGGCCACAGCACGCAACCTCGGTGTGACGCTCCACCGAACCACGGCGTACCACCCGCAGGCCAACGGGCTTTGTGAACGCTTCCACCGGTCACTCAAGGCCTCACTCCGCGCCGGCCTGCAGGACAGTACCTGGACTGACTGCCTACCGTGGGTACTACTAGGCCTACGCACCACGGTCAAAGAAGACCTCCAGTCCTCGGCAGCGGAGTTAGTCTACGGACAACCGCTGCGCGTCCCAGGCGAATACCTTCCGGAGGCTACCACGCCTTGGTCGGCCGACCAGCAGCGGCTCAACTTTTTCTCTTCCGCTCAGCAGTTCGCCCCACTTCCGGTCAACCGACACGGCGAACTCGCATCTCACGTTCCGCCAAATTTACAGCAGGCGCGCTTCGTCTTCGTGCGACACGACGTGCACCGCGGACCCCTGTGACCCCCCGTACGACGGACCGTACGAAGTACTACAAACCGGGGACAAGGTCTTCAAGCTGCGACTCGGCGACAGGGTCGAGACAGTCTCCATCGACCGGCTCAAACCAGCACACACAGAACCAGGGGAACAGGTCCCCGTGGCCTGGCCTCCAACTAGAGGCCGTCCCGCCAGCAAGCCAGCACAGCCGGCGGCGAACCGCCAGGCCCCGCCAACTAGACCGGCGATCACGCAGAGCCGCTGCGGCAGAACCATCAGACCACCGTCACGACTCGTCCACTCCTCCTAAGCGGATTCTGGGGGGAGCTCTGTGGCGACACGCCACCACTGGACACAATCCGCTCACAGCGGTACGGACAGTTTAAGCAGACGCCCCCAACCGGGGGCCCTTTCCTCCAGCAACTTGTTTCCCACAGGGACAGGCTGCCGGGAGCACTTCCTGTCTGGGGAGTATTTAAGTCAGGCACGGGCTCTTCCAGTTCCTGTTTTGCCATGAGGCTGAAATAAAAAGCTGTTCTGTTTAACTAGCTCTGGTCTCGACTCCCACGTTTGCCGCAGTATCTCAACAATACTATAATTCTAAGTAGAAATTAGAGTTCGCTTAACAAAACTAATTGCAACAATATTTAAAGGATAATTAGTATAAGGACATAAAATGAGAGAGATCATGGAAGTTAAGGTATTTATCTGGTAGATTAAAGTGAGATAGTCTGGATACCTCAAGACAAGTGAAACAGCGCTGACATGGGCCCTTGGTATAAAGGCCTTGTACCAGGGAGGCAGGAAATGAAAGATATACGGTAAATTCCAATGGGGTGAAAAACTATTAACAAGACAGCAGAATAGGATTGACGGAAAAATACTGGAAAGGCGGGATGCTACCTTAGTCTGAGTGACAATGGTATTTTGACCATTAGAACCAATTATAAAAGGTGATTTTGTTAAAGACCATATATGGACACTGGCCAAACGAATTGTTGATAAGAGTAGGGTTAAAACCTCGATACTCAAAGAACAACTTTACACGGACTTACTGCGAGAACAAAGGAACAGACTTAAGATGACGTCATCTGTGTCCGAGAGGTTCCAGCGACCAAGGGCTGTGAGCTACTCGTTAAAACTATCACCTAATGTTAAGTATATTACGCTGTAAGCTTAATAAATCTTGATTTATTGCTCAAACATACTGGCTGCTGCCTATTGGTGTCTTATCCAAGAACTCAGAGATCATTAAGACCTTACAACTGCCATGAGCCTTTATGCTATTGGACCTTTCCAAGCAACAGAAGGAGATTATATGCCATGTATCCTACTGGTAGGTTACCGATGCATACAACACATGACTAATGTTTTGTTTTTTCTTGGCAAATGCCTTCATCACTTTCCCCATGGAAAGCAGCCAGCAGCTTGACAGCACTGTACTTTTTCTGTGTGCTAGGTTTCCCAAGTGTAGGGTATTACTGATAGCACACATGGTCATACCAGCCCTTGTCCTCAATCCTATAGTCTTCATGAACAACAATGGGATCTGTTCCATTAATGTGCACAAAATTATGCACACGAATGCCCTCTACTCGATGCAGAATCAACCCATTCAGCTGCAGCAGATGCTGTCAGCACTGTGCAAGGGCACCAGTCACCTGTCTAAATTTGTGAAACATTTTGAGATCCCAGGATTGTTTTTGTTTCAGGATTTATTTTCAATTCATCTGTGTGGTACCATCGCAGCTCAATACCATACTTGAATCATAACAGTTCCTAAATGGCCCATTAGAACATTGAGCACTACATTCCCTATAAACTCACATGCATTGTCCCTGTTTTGGAGTGTTAAGTTTTATGAAAAGGGTTGCAAAATAAGAACTTAGAAGCTATACAGGCCAGCATCCTCCACCTCGCTGAACCTTAAGCCTTAGTTTTGTGGTAGCACTCTCAGACTGAATCAAAAGGTTGTAGGTTCAAGTCTCACTCCAGAGTCTTGAATGCAAAATCTAGGCTGACATCTCAGTACAATACTGTGGGAGCGCTGCACTGTCGAAGGTGCCGTCTTTTGGATGAGACGTCTGCCCGAACATAAAAGATCACATTGTAGGAATTGTCGTATTCCTAACTAATAACGGAGGTCGACTCAGGAGAACAACAAACAGGTCTTTAATGTTAGATTAGATGAAATACAGAAAACAGCGGAGAACAATGCAGGAGAGCCATTGAGCAGGTCTTTACCCGGTGGGGACGCCACGAGGACTGACTAGGCAGTCCGGAGGTTTGCGCGATGACGTCATCGCGTTCCCCGCGTTTTCCCGCGCTTGGGTAGTCACGTGATGTGCGACGTGACGTCATCGCGTTTGCCCGCGCTTGGGGGGTCACGTGATGTGCGACGTGACGTCATCGCGTTAGGCCGCGTTCTTAAAGGGGCAACGCCTCGTACATGCAAACTCTATACAAACATAGTTAAAGGGAATTATGTACAGTAAGTAAGAGACACTCGGTGGTACCGCTACAACATGGCAATAAGAAAGAAAAGAAAGACTTGCATTTATATTGCGCCTTTCACGACCACCAGACATCCCAAAGTGCAGTACAGCCAATGAAGTGCTTTTTGAATTGTAGTCACTGTTGTAATGTAGGAAACGCAGCAGCCAATTAGTGCACAGCAAGCTTCCACAAACAGAAATGTGATCATGGCCAGATAATCTGTTTTTAGTGATGTTGATTGAGGGATAAATATTGACCAGGACACCGGGTTAACTGTCCTGCTCTTCTTCGAAATACTGATATGGGATCTTTTACGTTCACTTGAGAGGGCAGACAGGGCCTCAGTTTAGTGTCTCATTCAAAATAAAATATTTCAAAGAACAGCAGGCGAGTTCTTCCTGGTGTCCTGGCCAATATTTATCCTTCAACCAACATCACTAAAACAGAATATCCGGTCATTATCTCAGTGCTGTTTGTGGGAGCTTGCTGTGCAGAATTTGGCTACTGTGTGACAGTGACTACAATTCAAAATAAAAGCACTGCCTGTAAAATGCCTTGGGATATCCTGAGATTGTGAAAGGTGCTCCTTCTTTGGCTTGGTATCCGTTTTTAATCTGATTACATCTCAGTGAAGCACCGTGGGACAATTTTCTACGTAAAAGACTCTATATAAATACAAGTTGTTATTGTTGTTGCTAAGTAATCTTTGTCATGTAATTATTCTAAGTAGGTTATAAAATCAGACTGCTTGTAAATCCTAACTGTCATCTGTAATCGCGTTAAAGTGACTGATAATAAATCCAAATGACAGCAGGTTTACATGTACCAGAATATTTATGACGAACTTATGAGTGAAGTGGGAGGTAATAAATCTTCAACTATGTTATACAGCATATGTGTAGCTAGGTTTGAGTCATGTGCAGCCCTAATAATTAGTGTCTGTGATCGTCCACTAATACATTTCAGCTGCACTTAATTTAAATTATGCTTGTACTGGTCATAAAATAAAATTAAGCTTTTACCCAAAAACGATTCCATTATCAGCAGTCAACCAATAGTAACACAGGACAAACCCAGCAGTGGTGGCCCGTGTTCTTTAACTGTGAGCTCCTCCCGGCTTCACATTCAGGTCAGTAAATTTGAAAGATGTACTTTTTTTTTTGCAGGTGGTCCCTAGGTCTGCTTCTCCTGAGTGTAACCAGGGCTGGCTGCCTCAAGGCAAACCAATATTGTAGTCAGGACCTCAGACAGGCATTAAACCCCTTATTTGCACATGCAATGTGTAATGTATGTACCTTTAAGGGGGGAACTACTTTTTACAGCTCATGTATACTGTAGTACCGACAGTGACCACACCTGTATATAATGCTGAGTAGTAATCTGTACAGATCAGTTGCAGTCTGAGCCACATTGAGTAAACACCTATTGTACCGTTCTCCGCAGTCTGTGTCTTCTTATACACGGACGTAACATTGGCGATGAGGCAGGTTCGAACCTACCTGCAACTCTGCATCACCTCCCGGGGATTCGTTCCTGGAGATCAGTGGATTGGAGGTCAAGGCCAGAGACTCAGGCGCCGACCACGGGCAACCGCCCAGTCATCCAGCAGAGACTCGAGAATTGCGGGAGAGGCTGTCGAGAGCCAGGCTTGGCTTTCCAGTCGAGGTGGTCTAGTGAAATGGGCTGGCAACAGGTAGTGCGCAGACCCTTCCCGGACAGCGGCGGGCTAGAGCCCGACCGAGCGGCACAGCAAAGGGCCGAGCAGCGTCGACGGGGGAGAGAGAGAGAGGGCAGAGCGCACGGGGCGCAGCCGGTGTTCAGGGGCCGAGCAGCATCGGAGAGAGGGAGAGAGAGACACGCAGAAACCCGCAAGGCGCCGCCATTGCCACGAGAACCGCCGGGAGCGGCGTCGGCAACAGCGGGGGAGGAAGGAAAGCGCGGGAGACGCCATTTTAAGCCATTGGGAGACGCCATTTTAAACCACACCCAAAATGCCGAAGAATGGCAGTATCACCGCATTTGACAATGAAGTCGAAGATTGGACTACATGTGTTGAACGAATAGAGGTGTACTGCAAGGCAAATGGGGTGTCAGATGACAAGAAAGCGTCGGTATTGTTAAATTTAATGGGTGCAAAGACGTATGGTTTATTACAAAATCTAGTAACCCCAACGAAGCCAATGGAAAAGAGTTTTGAAGACATAGTAACGATACTAAAGAAACATTTAAACCCCACACCGCTGCTGATAGAAGAAAGATTCAAGTTTCACAAATAGAACCAGCATAAGGATGAAAGCAATGCTGATTATTTAACAGAACTGCGCAAACTATCGAAACACTGCCAGTTTGGAGCGGGACTGACAGATGCCTTAAGGGACAAGTTTGTGTGTGGGCTTCAAAGTGAAGGAACCCAGAAACGGCTTTTATCTGTAAAGGACCTTACGCTAGAAAAGGCTTTCAGCATTGTGGTATCATATGAAGCAGCAGCACGGGGCGCTGCAGAGATACAACAGAGACCGCAAGAATATGGCACAAACGAAATGTCTTATGGAACAGAGAAGTGCTATCGCTGCGGCAGAACAACACACGACCAGAATGATTGCTGGTTCAAAGACAAAGTATGCAGACAGTGTGGAAAAGTAGGACACATAGCACGAGTCTGCAGGTCGGGAAAGAAAACCAGCAATAAGAAACCTACTAAAGGAAAGTACCAGAAGGTACATAAGATGATGGAGAATAGTTCAGACGAACAAAAGAGTGATAACAACTCCGAAAGCAGGGAGCTGAGTTGTCTGAAACTACATAATGTGATCACAATGGAGGATCACCGAACCATTTGGGTCACTCTCAAGATAGCAGGAGTCCAGGTAAAGATGGAATTGGGCACAGGATCAGCCATAACAGTCAGAAACCGACGGGACTACGAGCGGCTATTCTCACACATACCCTTGAGAGACACAAAAATTATTTTGAAGACGTACACGGGGCAAAAAGTCTACCCCAAAGGAAAAATAAGGGTGACCGTTATGTATAACGGTAAGGAAACACCAAAACTAGACCTGTATGTATTGCAAGATGGAGGACCACCATTACTGGGACGTGAATGGATCCGGAAAATACAACTGGATTGGCATTCCATACAGGCACTGACTGTGGCTGACAAAAAGGATGACGACGTCACACCTGGGCGACTGTCAAAGATCCTAACTGATGCGAAAGAAGTGTTCCAGCAAGGACTCGGAACACTAAAAGGCATGACAGCGACGATTAAAATTGAAGAAAACGCAAGCCCAAAATTTTTTAAGGCCAGACCGGTACCTTATGCGATCCGCCCAGCCGTCGAAGCAGAGCTGGAGTGTCTGGAACGTTCAGGTGTACTGTCCAAGGTAGACTGGAGCAAGTGGGCTACACCCATCATCCCTGTGATGAAAAAGTCGTTGAGCAGCACGCCTGGGGAACCAAGGAAGGTTCGCATCTGTGGGGACTTTAAGGTAACAGTGAACCTGGTCCATCACACCGTACAATATCCACTTCCGCGGATTGAAGATATTTTCGCCTCGCTATCTGGAGGGAAACGCTTCACTAAGATTGATCTGGCCCAGGCGTATCTGCAAATGGAGGTAGAAGAAGCATCAAAAAAATACCTCACAATCAACACCCATAAAGGTCTCTACCAATACAACCGGCTGGTATTCGGGGTAGCATCAGCTCCGGCTATTTGGCAGAGGGCAATAGAACAAGTCCTGCAAGGGATCCCAGGGACCCAGTGTTATTTGGACGACATCCTGGTCACGGGCAAAAATGACAGTGATCACCTTGCCAACCTGGAGCAGGTGCTCACTAGATTGCAGGAATATGGGCTCCGAGCTAACCGCCACAAATGCGAGTTTTTTAGAAAACAGATCTCGTATTGTGGCCACGTTATCGATAAAGAGGGGTTACATAAGTCCCCAGAGAAGATTGAGACAGTAGTCAAGGCTCCAGCACCGGAAAATGTGTCACAACTGAGGTCGTTCCTCGGGCTGGTAAACTACTACCATAAGTTCTTGCCAAATTTGTCTACAATACTACACCCACTGAACACCCTACTGCAAACTGGGGTGCCATGGAAGTGGAGTGATGAATGTAGATGAGCTTTTCAGAAGAGCAAAACACTAATCACATCGAAAGAGGTATTGGCCCATTACAACCCGGCATTACCAATTCGGTTGGCATGTGATGCGTCACCCTATGGCATTGGAGCGGTGCTGTCGCACAAATTCTCGGACGGCTCAGAGAGGCCAATAGCCTTTGCGTCACGATCACTAACCTCAGCCGAGCGTAACTACGCCCAGATTGACAGGGAGGCCCTCAGCCTAGTGTGGGGAGTGAAAAAGTTCAATCACTATCTGCACGGGCAGAAATTCACCTTGCTGACTGATCACCAGCCTCTTGTCTCCATTTTTAATCCAAAGAAGGGCGTTCCAGTGATGACTGCGCAACGACTACAAAGATGGTCACTTTTTCTAGGCGCGCACCACTATGAGATTGAATATAAGGGCACGAAACAGCATGGAAATGCTGATGGGCTATCACGCCTGCCACTGCCTACTGCGGAGGAAGCACCAGCAGTGGATCCTGTCGAAATATTCCATTCGACTATAGTTGAATACTTACCGGTAACTAACGCTTGTATCGAAAAGGAAACCCGAAATGACCCGACACTGTCTCGGGTATATGATTTGACGGTGAAGGGATGGCCAGCACATGGCGACTCACTGTTGCCAGCATTCTCGACAAGGAGAGACCAGCTGTCAGTGTGCCGGGGGACCTTGATGTGTGGATCCCGAGTGGTAATTCCACCCAAGTTAAGGGATAGAGTGCTCAATGAGCTTCATGAAGGTCATCTGGGAGGGGTAAAAATGAAAAGCCTAGTCAGGGCTTATCTGTGGTGGCCGGGAATCGATAAACAAATCGAGGACCTGACCAAGAGCTGCTCAGGATGCCAGAAAGTCCAAAATGCACCACCACAGGCCCCTCTACACCCATGGGAGTGGCCCTCATCTCCATGGCAACAGGTGCATATTGATTTTGCTGGTCCATTCATGGACTCAATGTTTTTAATAGCCGTGGATGCGCACTCGAAATGGCCTGAGGTCATCAAAATGTCCTCCACCACCACGGAGAAAACTATTGCAGTCCTACGGACCATTTTTGCCAGGAATGGCTTGCCAGAACAGATTTGCTCCGACAACGGACCACAGTTTGTGTCAGAAGAGTTCCGGAGGTTCTTGAAAAAGAATGGGGTAACGCATTACACATCCACCCCGTATCATCCAGCCACAAATGGATTGGCTGAGAGGGTTGTCCAAACCTTTAAGAAGGCAATAAAGGCTATGTACAATGACAACATTCCGCTGCAGCACAAGGTGGACAATTTCCTGTTCGCCTACCGGAATGCGACACATGCAGTCACCAACCAGGCCCCAGCCATGATGTTCTTTAACCGAAGGTTAAGATCTCGCCTGGATTTGCTCAGACCAAACGTACGAAGAGATGCTGAGAGTAAGCAATTCCAGCACATCCATGAGAAGCCAACAAGGAGCTTCAATGTAGGGCAACCAGTCTTGGCCTGCGACTACCGAACAGAAAAATGGCAGCCAGGAACGATATGCACACGGCAGGGCCCACTAATGTACACAGTGGACGTTGGGGAGAGCATCGTGAGACGCCATGCTGACCAGATCCTAGAGTCACAGGAACAAGTCAACCCCATGCCTCACCCATACGTGCCTGGTGAGGAACCCGACATACAGGTAGCATCTACCCCAGAAACAGTAACATCGGAAGCTGATGAACCAACCGACGACAGGGGGCCAGATTCGCCTCCACACCAAGAGCAAGACACTCGGGAAAGGCGCTATCCAGAAAGGTTCAGGAAGCCTCCCCAAAGACTGAATTTATAAATAGACTATTTTCAGCTAATGTTGCATGTTAAAAGTGTTAATTGTAATTAGTTTGATATTTAATTGTTAAATGAGTTTTATGGTACTGTTAATCTAAAAGGGGAGGAATTGTAATGTATGTACCTTTAAGGGGGGAACTACTTTTTACAGCTCATGTATACTGTAGTACCGGCAGTGACCACACCTGTATATAACGCTGAGTAGTAATCTGTACAGATCAGTTGCAGCCTGAGCCACGTTGAGTAAACATCTATTGTACCGTTCTCCGCAATCTGTGTCTTCTTATACACGGACGTAACACAATGGGCCAATTTCAGGTCTCATCCTCCTTTATTTCCTGAGCTATCATGAGCACACAAACACCAATCACATAGGACAAAAATACAAGTCTATCCCTGGAACAGCATGGAATTATAAATTATATTCTTATTGAATTTATATTAAAAACAGAATACCTCCATGAAAAAAACTACCACAATAAAACGATTACTGGCAGTGTTTTATGAAACTTATCACCTCTCTTTCACATATTGTCCCTCAAGTACACTCACGCATTAGGGTTATATCATAGGCAATCAAGCCTTCCTTGGAAACCATTTACATACTAAGTCTTTTTAAATACTGAAAAAAATGTTCCACATTGAATATAATAAATCTGTTATATCCATCTTGTCAACCTTTCTTAAAGTGTAAGTATACAATAGCTATACAGTATATTTGTCTGACAAGTTGCCAGACAGAAGAGGAGGACCAGGCAGGTAGTGCAGGAGTCCCCGGATTGCATCGCGCTCTCCAACCAGTATTCTGTTCTGAGTGCTGGTGACGGTGATGGTTCCTTTGGGGAGAGCAGCCAGAGTCAAGTCCACGGCACCATGGGGGGAGGAAAAATTCGAAGAGCAATAGTGGTAGGGGATTCGATAGTTAGGGGAGCAGACAGGCGTAACTGCGGCCATAGACGTGACTCCAGGATGGTATGTTGCCTCCCTGGTGCCAGGGTTAAGGACGTCACTGAGCAGCTGCAGGACACTCTGAGGGGGGAGGGTGAACAGCCAGAGGTCATTGTCCATATTGGTACCAACGACATAGGCAGAAAGAGGGATGAGGTCCTGCAGGCTGAGTTTAGAGAGCTAGGAGAGAGATTAAAAAGCAGGACCTCAAAGGTAGTAAGCTCCGGATTAATCGTGGTGCCACGTGCGAGTGAGTGCAGGAATAGGAGGATAGAATAGATGAATGTGTGGCTGGAGAGATGGTGCAGGAGGGAGGGCTTTAGATTCCTGAGGCATTGGGACCGTTTCTGGGGAAGGAGGGACCTGTACAAGCCGAACAGGTTACACCTCAACAGAGCTGGGACCAATATTCTCGCGGGGAGGTTTGTTAGTGCTGTTGGGGAGGGTTTAAACTAGCTTGTTAGGGGGATGGGTACTGGCATATAGGCGTAGAAAAGAGGAATAAGGTGCCTAAAAGAGTGAGTGCGTTGGATGGGACTAGAGAAGATTGTACTCAAGGGTGTAGTAGTACCATATTAGATAGGAACAGACAAAGAAAGACTACAAAAAAATTCAAAAATGGGTTTAGAATGCATGTACGTAAACGCACAAAGTGTGGTGAATAAAGTTGGTAAGCTACAAGCACAATTAGCTGTGTGGCAATATGATGTGGCAATAACGGAAACGTGGCTTAAAAATGGTGAGGACTGGGCACTTAATATTTAAGGGTACAAGGTGTTCAGAAAAGATAGGGAAGGAAAAAAGGTATGTGGGGTGGCAGTGCTGATTAAGGAAGACATTGTAGTGTTGGAAAGGGGGGATCTTATTGAGGGGACAAGGACAGAATCCATTTGGTTAGAGTTGAACAACAAATCAATTAATTCAATTTTTTATTTGCCATATGTAACCAGTACAAGTACAATTACAAAGGAATGCTTACTCCCCGTAGGGACGCGTCAGCTATTCATACAGCGGCGTGTTCAGAAAGTCAATACAATGGCTTCCAGTGGTAGTGGGAGCACGATGTCCCTCAGCCGCTCCATCCTCCTCATCACCGCGGCCTCCTCCTCACTGTTGCCGGCTCCAAGTGGTGGCCTGCTTTCCCGCTCGCGATCCGACCTCTGGTCGCCATGCCCGGCTCCCCTCCTCCCAGTCGGACTGCGAGCTTCCCGCCATGGAGCTGCCGGCCGACGTGCTGCAGCGGGACGTCGTGGCTGCTGCTGCTGCTGCTCGTTGCGCTGCGCTGCCTCCGCCCGACTCAAGTAATTGAGTGGAAGCCAAAAGAAAATTTTAGTTGGTATTCATTTTAATCAAAATCTATCTTCGGCTTTCCAATCAGTTCAAATATATCTCTTTTTCTCCGGCTTTCCAATCAGTTCAAATATCAAATATATTCAAATATAACAAAGAGGGTATGATCATGCAATTCTAGGTATTCAAAAGGCCTCCAAATAGTGAGAGGGAGGTAGAGGAGCAAATCTGCAGGGAAATCGCAGAGATATGCAAGAACTATAGAGTGGTGATATTGGGGGACTTTAATTACCCAAATATCGATTTGGATAATGATAGGGTAAAGGGAAAGGAGGGGGAGGAATTTCTGAAATGTGTTCAGGAGAATTTCCTTGACTAATATGTTCTTTGTCCAACTAGGAAGGAGGCACTGCTTGATCTGGTGCTGGGGAATGAGGTGGGCCAGGTCGACCAAGTGTTTGTGGGAGAACACTTAGGTACGACTGATCATCGTATCATAAGATTTAGATTAGCAATGGAGAGGAGTAAGCAACAATCTAAAGTGGAACTTCTAAAATGGAATAGGGCTAACTTCAATGGGATGCGAAAGGATCTAGCCAGGTTAAAATGGCATCAAAGACTGACAGGAAAAACTGTAATGGAACAATGGGTGATCTTTAAGGAGGAGATGTTCCAAGTACAGGCTAGGTACATTCCAACAAGTGGGAAGGGTAATGGAACCAAAGCAATGGCTCCTTGGATGACGAGGGAGATAGAGAAGATGATGAAACAAAAAAAGAGTGTGTATGATGCATGTCAGATGAATTCTTCAAGGGAGAACCAGACCAAATACAATAAGTTGAGAGGGGATGTGAAGATGAAAATAAGATTGGCAAAGAGAGAATATGAGAGTAGAATGGCGGTTAACATAAAAAGGAACCCAAAAATCTTCTACCAGCATGTAAACAGTAAGTGGGTAGTAAGAGGCGGGGTGGGGCCTATTAGAGACAAAGAAGGTGATATATGCTTAGAGCCGCAGGGCAAGTCTAGAATACTCAATGAGTATTTTGTATCGGTGTTTACTAAGGAGGTGGATGCTGACAAAATATTGGTAGAAGTGGAAAAGGTAGAAGCAATGGAAGGGGTGAAAATTGATAGACAGGATGTACTAGAAAGGCTGGGTATGCTTAGAGTGGATAAGTCAGCTGGTCCAGATGACTTGCATCCCAGATTGATAAGGGAATTGGGGGAGGAGATAGCGGACGGGCTTGCCATAAATTTCCAATCTTCCCTAGATGCGGGGGAGGTGCCTGAGGATTGGAAAGTGGCAAATGTGACACCATTGTTCAAGAAAGGGTGTAAGGACAATCCTAGTAACTACAGGCCGGTCAGTTTAACATCAGTGATGGGTAAAGTTTTAGAAACAATAATCAAGGAAAAAATTAATGGGCACTTGGAGAGGTTTAAGCTAATTAAGGAGAGCCAACATGGATTTGTAAAAGGCAGATTGCGTTTGACTAAGCTAATTGAAAAGATTGATGAAGGGAATGCAATGGATGTTCGGAAGGCGTTTGACAAAGTACCACATAGAAGGTTGGTTAACAAAATTGAGGCTCACGGAATAGGTGGGTCAATGGCAGTTTGGATAAGGAATTGGCTGAAGGACAGAAACAGCGAATTGTGATAAATGGCTGTTTTTCAGACTGGAGGATCGTAGACTGTGGTGTTCCCCAAGAGTTAGTGCTGGGGCCACTGCTTTTTTTGATATATATAAATGACCTGGATATTGGAATACAGGGTAGAATTTCTAAATTTGCCAATGATACCAAACTTGGGGGTGTGGCAAACAGTGATGATGATACCAATCGACTGCAACAGGACATAGAAAGACTAGCAGAATGGGCAAACAAGTGGCAGATGGAATTTAATACAGAGAAGTGTGAGGTGATGCATTTTGGCAGAAGGAACAGGGAGAGGCAATATGCACTTAATGGCACAGTTTTAAAGAGTGTGCAGGGACAGAGGGACCTGGGAGTTAATATGCATAGGTCCCTGAAGGTGGCAGGACATATTGAGAGAGTGGTTGCAAAGCATATGGGATCTTGGGCTTCATAAATAGAGGTATTGAGTACAAAAGTAGAGAAGTTATGCTGAACCTTTATAAAGCGCTGGTCAGGCCACAACTGGAGTATTGCATCCAGTTCTGGTCACCACACTTTAGGAAGGATGTGAAGACCCTTGAGAGGGTGCAAAGGAGATTTACCAGAATGGTTCCGGGCATGGGGGATCTTAGCTACAAGGACAGATTGGAGAAGCTGGATTTGTTTTCATTAGAGCAAAGGAGTTTGAGGGATGATTTGATAGAGGTGTACAAGCTTATGACGGGTTTGGATAAGCTAGACAGGGAAAGGCTGTTCCCGCTAGTTGATGCTGCAAGGGCTAGGGGACACAGATTTAAGGTTTTGGGCAAGAGATACAGGGGGGATATGAGGAAAAAAAATTTACGCAGCGAGTGGTGATGACATGGAACTTGCTGCCGACGGAAGTGGTGGAAGTGGAGACACTCAATGTTTTCAAGGGGAGACTGGATAGGCACTTGAGGGAAATTAACTTGCAGGGCTACGGGGATAGAGCGGGGGAATGGGACTGATTGGATTGCTCTACAGAGAGCCGGCATGGACTTGATGGGCCGAATGGCCTCCTTCTATTCCGTTATGACTCTATGGGCTAGATTTTCGGGGAGCCGTCAGGCGGGGTTTCAGGCGTGTGGGGGGGGAAAATCCTGGCTTTGGGGGTCCCGACACCATCCTGCCCAAAACCCCACCCCACGTAAGTTTCAGGGGCGGCGGGTACCCGCCCCGCACTGGGACCGGCCGAAACCAGGCGGGAAGGGATTAGTGCCAATTAACTGCCTGTTAACAGGTAGTTAACAGGCAGTTTTTAGCCTAATCCCCATTTTGAGAGGTTTCGTGTGGCTTTCCTGATGGCTCCAAACCACGCCAGGTTGGAGCGGCGGGCCGTCGGGTTGAAGGAGTTGGAGGGGTCGCGATGTCGGCGCATGAGTGTAAAGGTAAGTGTGTTTGGTGTGTCTAAAGTGTGTAAAGAACTTTTACTTACCTGTACTTACCTTCACAGCCTTTCTTCCTGTAGCCGTCGGGAGCGCATCACTCAGCCGGAACTGAAAGCTGAATGGCTGCGAGCTGTCAAAAGTGACAGCCTTCAGCTTTTAGTGCTGCTAAGATTTCTAACTGAGTCTGCGTAGAAGGACTCAGCTTAGAAATCAGAGTGTCAGTGTTTGACAGCTTCAAACAGCTGTGAGACACTGATATTTCATCTGTCAAGAACTCTTGACAGATGAAATTTCAGTCTGTGACATCACCTGTTGCTGGGTGGCCCTTAATTGGCCTGCTGAGCCCACTGGGCGGGCTCAACAAGGTCAATCAAGGGAAAATCGCGTGGATTGGCCAGACGTCGAAGTAGGCGGGTCAAAAACCCGAAAGGGGAAGTCCCGCCTTCTTCCCGACAGGTTCCACAAAATCGACCCCATGACTCTATAATCCCAAAATAGCTGTGATAATTAGGAATTTCTTCCTGAAATTGTTAGTGAGTCATAATTTTCCCCTTCTTTTGTATGATTTGTCCATAGGCACAGGTCCTTTCTCTTTTATGTGCTGTAAGAACCCAATATGGCCTCATCTCTGTAGAACTTTAAGGTCTCCTCTCTCTTTAGTCAGACAACTCGGGGAGGCAGTGATCTCCTCCTAAAGCATTAGCTCAATCACAATCTTAATTAATGCCTTCCTGTAGACTTACACAGTTACACAGTAATTACAGCACAGAAACAAGGCCATTCGGCCCATCAGGTCCATCCAACAGGTTTATGCTCCATAGAAGCCTCCTCCCACCCTTCTTCATCTAACCCTATCAACATATCCTTCTATTCCTTTCTCCCTCATGTGATTATCTAGCTTCCCTTTAAATGCATCTAGGCAAGTCGCCTGAACTACTCCTTGCATGCCCGATACGAAACTCCCAAAACAAGCGCTCTACTCGGAGCTCCGGCATGGCAAGAGAGCCCCAGGTGGGCAGAGGCAATGCTTCAAGGACACCCTCAAAGCCTCATTGAAAAAAAGTGTAACATCCCCACTGACACCTGGGAATCCCTGGCCCAAGACCGCACAAAGTGGAGGAGAAGCATCCGGGAAGGCACCGAACACCTCGAGTCTCTTCGCTGGGAGCAAGCGGAAGCCAAACGCAGGCAGCGCAAGGAGCGCACGTCAACCCAAGCACCCCACCCACCCGCCCCTTCAACCACTGTCTGCCCCACCTGTGACAGAGACTGTAGGTCCTGCATTGGACTAATCAGTCACCTGCGAACTCATTTTTAGTGTGGAAGCAAGTCATCCTCGGTTCCGAGGGACTGCCTAAGAAGAAGAAGAAGGGAGAAGGTCGTGAGTTCCACATTCTAACCATTCTCTGGATAAGAAGTTTCTCCTGAATTCCTATTGGATTTATTAGTGACTACTTTATATTTATGGCCCCTAGTTCTGGTCTCCCCCACAAGTGGAAACATCTTCTCATAGTCTACCCTATCAAACCCTTTCATAATCTTAATGATCTCTATCAGGTCACCCCTCAGTCTTCACTTTTCAAGAGAAAAGACCCCTAACCTGTTCAATCTTTCCTGATAGGTATAACCTCTCAGTTCTGGTAACATTCTGGTTAATCTTATTTGCACCTTCTCCAGTGCCTCTATATCCTTTTTTATAATATGGAGACCAGAACTGTTCACAGTACACCAAGTGTGGTCTAATCAAGATTCTATACAAGTTTAACATAACTTCTCTGCTTTTCAATTCTATTGCTCTAGAAATGAACCAAAGTGCTTTGTTTGCTTTTTTTCTGGTATGTGTAACTACTTATAGCCATTTGTGAATCTGTACCCCCAGGTCCCTCTGCTCCTATTCAGACAGTTCTTTTCCAAGGAGTATGTGGCCTCCTTATTCTTCCTACCAAAATGTACCACCTCTCAGTTATCTATACTGAATTTCATTTGCCAATTACACACACGTTCTGCAAGTCTATTAATGTTTTGCTGTATTTTGGCACAGTCCCCCTCTGTATTAACTATACCCCCCAATTTGGTTTACTCCGCAAATGTTTAAATTGTACTTCCAATTCAGGAGTCCAAATCGTTTATGTAAATGGTGAATGACAGTGGTCCCAGCACTGATCCTTGTGGAACACCACTTCCCAACTTTTGCCAGTCTGAGTGACTACCTTTAACCCCTACTTTCAGTTTTCTGTTTTGTAGCCAGCTTGTTATCCAGTCTGCTACTTATCCCAACTCCACAGGTTATAACCTTAGTCATGAATCTAGTATGTGGAGCCTTATTGAAGGCCTTTTGAAAAGCCAAATATATTACATCTACTACATTACCCTTATCCACCCTTTCTGTTACTTCTTCAAAGGATTCAATATGGTTGGTCAAGCATGGCCTTCCCTTTTGAAGTCCATGTTGACTATTCATTATTATATTTTCAGTTTCTAGATGTTTATCTATTATTTCTTTTAGTAAGGATTCCATTATCTATCCTATCACCAATGTTAGGCTAATTGATCTATAGATCCCTGGACTTGTTTTATCTCCCTTTTTAAATATAAGAATCACATTAGCTGTCCGCCAGTCCTCTGGTGCTATTCCCTTTTCTAATGAATTTTTATTAATATGTAAAAGTGCCTTTGCTATCTCTTCCCTAACTTCTTTTAATATGCACGGATGCAATCCTGATATTTTATCCTTTCTTTATCCTATTGATTACTTTATCAGTTATCTCTCCCTTTCTATCTTAAATGTCTTTATATCATTTTTGATCTCTTCTTCTAATGTCATGTCCACCATGTTAGACTCCCTGGTAAATATTGAGGCAAAATATTTCTGCCATTTCGCTGCCACGACCTGTGAGTTTATTGTGTGGCCCTATCCTTATCCTGATTTTTCTTTTGTTATTTATGTGTCTGTAGAATACTTTACTATTTGTTTTTATATTCTTTGATAATTTAATTTTGTAGTTTTTCTTTGCCTTCCTAATTATTTCTTGATTTCTTTCCTAACACTTTTGTATTCCTTTTGGTCATCCTCTCCTTTGTTGTCTATATACTTAGTGCATGCCTTTTTCTTTAGTTTCAAGTTGGCCCTTATTTCTTTATTCATCCATGGTGTGTCATTATTGGCTAGTTTATTCTTGCTTTTTAGTGGGATGTATTTCTCCTGGACTCTATTGATCACCGTTTTAAATGTTTTCCACTGCTGTTCTATTTCTTTATTTGTCTGTACATTTTTCCAGTTTCTTTCCCTAGTTCATTTCTCATTCTCTTAAAATCATCCTTTTTCCAATTTATTACTTTGGTCTTTGTCTTACTTATGACATTCTCAATCTTTATCTTAAAGCTTACTATATTGTGATCGCTATTGCCTAGATGTTCCTCTACAGCTACTTCTCTTATCTGTTCTGGTTCATCTCCCATTACTGTATCCAGCAGTGATCCTTCTCTTGTTGGGCTTTTTACGTACATGCAGTCCGTGTGGTGAAGGTACTCCCACAGTGCTGTTAGGTAGGGAGTTCCAGGATTTTGATTCAGCGACGATGAAGGAACAGCGATACATTTCCAAGTAAGGATGGTGTGTGACTTGGAGGGGAACTTGGAGGTGGTGGTGTTCCCATGCTCCTGTTGCACTTGTCCTTCTAGGTGGTAGAAGTCACGGGTTTGGGAGGTGCTGTTGAAGAAGCCTTGGCGAGTTGCTGCAGTGCATCTTGTAGATGGTACACACTGCAGCCATGTTGCACTGGTGGTGGAGGAACTGAATGTTTAAGGTGGTGGATGGGGTGCCGATCAAGTGGGCTGCTTTGTCCTGGATGGTGTCAAGCTTCTTGAGTGTTGTTGGAGTTGCACTCATCCAGGCAAGTGGTGGAAAGGCTTTGGGGAGTCAGGAGGTGAGTCACTCGCAGCAGAATACCCAACCTCTGACCTGCTCTTGTAGCCACAATATTTATGTGGCTGGTCCAGTTAAGTTTCTGGTCAATGGTGACCCCCAGGATTTGATGATGGTAATGCCATTAAATGTCAAGGGAAGGTGGTTAGACTCTCTCTTGTTGGAGATGATCATTGCCTGGCACTTACGTTGCCTGAATGTTACTTGCAACATATTATCCCAAGTCTGGATGTTGTCCAGGTCTTGCTGCATGCTAGCATGTACTGCTTCATTATCTGAGGAATTACAAATGGAGCTGAATCATCGGTGAACAATCCCATTTCTGACCTTATGATGGGTGGAAGGTCATTGATAAAGCAGATGAAGATGGTTGTGCCTAGGACACTGCCCTACTTTGCTGTATCCAGTGCACTCAGCCGATTTTTGAAATCACTTGGAGTGAATCGGCTGAAGACTGGTATCTGCGATGTTTGGGACCTCAGGAGAAGGCTGAGACGGATCATCTACTCGACACTTCTGACCAAAGATGGTTGTGTACGCTTTAGCCTTGTCTCTTGCACTCATGTGCTGGGCTCTGCCATCATTGAGGATCGGGATGTTCATGAAGCCTCTTCCTCCCATTAGTTGTTCAATTTTCCAACACCATTCATGACTGGATGTGGCAGGACTGCAGAGCTTTGATCTGATCCATTGGTTGTGGGACCGCTTAGCTCTGTCTATAGCATGCTGCTTCTGCTATTTAACATGCATGTAGTCCTGCATTGTTACTCCAGATGGGCACCTCATTTTCAGGTATGCCTGGTGCTGCTCCTGGTATGCTCTTCTACACTCCACATTGAACCAAGGTTGGTCGCTTGGCTTGATAGTAGTGGTAGAGTGAGGGATATGCCGAGCCATGGTGTTACAGATTGTAGTGGAATAAATTTCTGATGCTGCTGATGGCCCACAGCGCCTCATGGCTGCCTAGTTTTGAGCTGATAGATCTGTTCTGAATCTATCACATTTGGCACGTGGTAGTGCCACACAACATGCTGGAGGGTGTCCTCAGTGTGAAGACAGGACTGTCATGGACAGATGCATCTGCAACAGGTAGATTGGTGAGGACGAGGCCAAGAAGGTTTTTCCCCTCGTGTTGGTTCTCTCACCACCTGCCGCAAGCCTAGTCTATGCCAGCAGGATTTTTCTATGAATGAATGCTCTTGTAAATGATATATAGGCAAAATGTATAACTGCACCAACATGTAAACCAATATAAAAAATTATAGAGCAAAGTCAGTGAGGCTGCACTCGTGATGTGAAACCTTGCGAGTGCTGAGCATGGGTCAGAGAATTGGAACTATAGTGGTTGATTCCACAGTCTGGGACTCTGACCCTCACAGGGAATGCTGGCTGCACTGTCTGATCTTTCTACCCATTGATTTCTCTGCCAGCGCTTCTTCACTGGGAACCATGACTGTGCTATCAAACCCTGTAGTGCTGTAGCCCTATCTCCAACCTGTGTTTCTGACTAGTGAAAGTCTATGCTGGTGGTGCAGCCTCACTGAATTCGGATTCATGTGCAAAAGGGCCAGTGGGTTCAGTCTTCTTTCCTCACCCTAGGACCTCTCAAGAATTCAATTCTGATTGGGATCCTCATTATTGAGGTCTTCAATTCTGTAATGAACACCCTTCAGTTCAAAGATCGTGACATCTTTCAGTTCCATGAGGCGATTCCTGTTGCCCATTGCATCTCCTTTCATGTTGGTAATGTATTCTCCATCTCTCCCACTGATTCTTTAACCCCAATATTCTGAAAGTTGACAGCCACCAGGGACGAGCAGTGATGACAACACAGCCACTGAAATTCTAGCTGAACTCTGCTCAAACATTAATTTAATTATCGAAGATTACTCAGATTCTTTTAAACTATCAGAGGACATTACGGCAGACCATTTGTGTTTAAACTGAACTCTGAGTCCCTCGACAAAGGCACGGAAATACGCTGAGAATTGGGTTACAGCAAAATCATCAACTGTACTCACAAAATCAGAAAATGTATGATTAAATTAGAAAATAACTGGTCATCTTTAGATGAGTCAGCATTGGATAAGATTAAATTATAAGGTTCCCAGACAGTACGCTGTGGTAATTGAAATACAATCAGGAAGTGTCTGTATGAAATAGATTTTAAAAATGAGCATCTTTCTTTGCTTGAGTAGCAGAACACATAAGACATGTTATAGTGCTTAATAAATAATGGATGGCTGAAATTATTTTTCTCTTGCATAGGTATAAATCAACTGGTCACACTACAAAAAGCCATGGTGTGGAGATGCCGGTGTTGGACTGGGGTGGACAAATGTAAGAAGTCACACAACACCAGGTTATAGTCCAACAGTTTTATTTGAAATCACAAGCTTTCGGAGCGCTGCTCCTTCATCAGGTGAAGTGGAGAGATGCATAAAGACACAGCTTATATAGTCAGAGAATAATGCCAGATGATTACAGGTAATCTTTCTAACTGCCATTTATCACAACTCGGCAGAGAGATAATCACAGCAATCAAAGGTGTGAATGGTGTCCAAACAGGTCAGTCAGGAAAACATTACATCAAACAACAATGAGGTGGGGTCACAAGGGGTCAAATGTTGCAGGTGCTGGGGTCTGTATGAAAAAGAAAAAACAGACAAAAAAACATTTTTTTTGCTGGAAATCACAGCAGGTCCGGCCGCATCTGTGTAGAGAGAACAAGCCAACGACGACTCGAGTCTGGATGACCCTATGTCAGGTGGGGTTACATGTAGCGTGACATGAACCCAAGATCCCAGCTGAGGCCGTCCTCATGAGTGCGGAACTTGGCTATCAGTTTCTGCTCTACGATTTTGCGTTGTCGTGTGTCTCGAAGGCCGCCTTGGAGAGTGCTTACCCGAAGATCGGAGACTGAATGTCATTGACTGCTGAAGTGTTCCCCGACTGGGAGGGAACACTCCTGCCTGGCAATTGTTGCGCGGTGTCCGTTCATCCGTTGTCGCAGTATCTGCATGGTCTCACCGATGTACCATGCTCCGGGGCATCCTTTCCTGCAACGTATGAGGTAGGCAACGTTGGCTGAGTCACATGAGTATGTACCATGTACCTGGTGGGTGGTGTCCTCACATGTGATGATGGTATCTGTGTTGATGATCTGGCATGTCTTGCAGAGGTTGCCGTGGCAGAGTTGTGTGGTGTCGTGGTCGCTGTTCTCTTGAAAGCTGGGTAATTTGCTGCGAACGATGGTCTGTTTGAGGTTAGGCGGCTGTTTGAAGGCGAGTAGTGGAGGCGTGGGGATGGCCTTAGCGAGGTGTTCGTCATCATCGATGACATGTTGAAGGCTGCAAAGAACATGGCGTAGTTTCTCCGCTCATGGACAACCTCAGGATGCTCCACTTCTCCAGCTTTCACCCTAACCACGTTAAAGAAGCCATCCCCTATGGACAAGCAGCCCACGGACAACCTCAGGATGCTCCATTTCTCCAGCTTCCACCCTAACCACGTTAAAGAAGCCATCCCCTATGGACAAGCCCTGCGAATACACAGGATCTGCTCAGACGAGGAGGAACGCGATGGATACCTACAGACACTGAAAGACGCCCTCATAAGAATGGGATATGACGCTCGACTCGTCGATCGACAGTTCCGACGGGCCACAGCAAAAAATCGCATAGACCTCCTCAGAAGACAAACACGGGACACAACCAACAGAGTACCCTTCGTCGTCCAATACTTCCCCGGAGCGGAGAAACTACGCCATGTTCTTCGCAGCCTTCAACATGTCTTCAATGACGACGAACACCTCGCTAAGGCCATCCCCACACCTCCACTACTCACCTTCAAACAGCCGCCTAACCTCAAACAGACCATCGTTCGCAGCAAATTACCCAGCTTTCAGGAGAACAGTGACCACGACACCACACAACCCTGCCACGGCAACCTCTGCAAGACATGCCAGATCATCAACACAGATACCATCATCACACGTGAGGACACCACCCACCAGGTACATGGTACATACTCATGTGACTCGGCCAACGTTGTCTACCTCATACGTTGCAGGAAAGGATGCCCCGGAGCATGGTACATCGGCGAGACCATGCAGACACTGCGACAATGGATGAACGGACACCGCGCAACAATCGCCAGGCAGGAGTGTTCCCTCCCAGTCGGGGAACACTTCAGCAGTCAAGGACATTCAGCCTCCGATCTTCGGGTAAGCATTCTCCAAGGCGGCCTTCAAGACACACAACGCAAAATCGTAGAGCAGAAACTGATAGCCAAGTTCCGCACTCATGAGGATGGCCTCAACCGGGATCTTGGGTTCATGTCACGCTACATGTAACCCCACCTGACGTAGGGTCATCCAGACACGAGTCGTCGTTGGCTTGTTCTCTCTACACAGATGCGGCCGGACCTGCTGTGATTTCCAGCAAAAAAAATGTTTTTTTGTCTGTTTATTGTTTTCCATACAGACCCCAGCATCTGCAACATTTGACCCCTTGTGACCCCACATCATTGTTGTTTGATGTAATGTTTTCCTGACTGACCTGTTTGGACACCATTCACACCTTTGATTGCTGTGATTATCTCTCTGCCGAGTTGTGATAAATGGCAGTTAGAAAGATTACCTGTAATCATCTGGCATTATTCTCTGACTATATAAGCTGTGTCTTTATGCATCTCTCCACTTCACCTGATGAAGGAGCAGCGCTCCGAAAGCTTGTGATTTCAAATAAAACTGTTGGACTGTAACCTGGTGTTGTGTGACTTCTTACATTTGTACACTACAAAAAAAGTCATGCATACTCTGAAGTATAATCATATAAAAATAAACCGTGACATTTCGAAATGCAACAATATTGCATTTTAATACACCTAATAAAATTAACTGTATGTTGGTGAAAGCTGGACATGTTACATGCTCGTGCAGGTTTTGAAGTCACAAGTGTGCAGAGCTCCTTTGGAGTTGCTGTTTCAAAATAACAAAACACAGGGATTCTTGTTATATCTGATAAACAAGCTTTTGGTCACCTGTCCTAATATCTCTTTACAATAGCAAAATACTGTATTCTGCATACTGTATTCACTGCTCACGATGCGGTCTCCTCTACATTGGGGAGACCAAACGCAGATTGGGTGACCGCTTTGCGGAACACCTCCGTTCAGTCCGTAAAGGTGACTCCGAGCTTCTGGTCGCTTGTCACTTTATTTCACTACTGCACTACTACTCTGACCTCTCTGTCCTCGGCCTCTTACACTGTTCCAATGAAGCTCAACATAAGCTCGAGGAACAGCACCTCATCTTTTGATTAGGCACTTTACAGCCTTCCGGACTCAACACTGAGTTCAACAATTTCAGACCCCTATTTTTCCACATGGCAGCTGTTGATGATTCTGCCATCCCCATTTGCAACATTTAATCTCTCCTGCCTTCCACCCTAGCACAGACCGTTCCTTTTATTCTTTCTTCCCCTCCCCCTCTCCCTGCCTCTGCACCTGCTTAAAACCTGTTACATCACTAACTTTTTCCAGTTCTGACGCAGGGTCACAGACCTGAAACGTTGGGCTGGATTTTCATTGAGGAGGTGGGACTACAACTTTCAGGCTTGCAGTCCCGCCTCCATCGAGTTCTAGCCAACCCATGCGATTTTGACTTGATTGACCTTGTTAAACCCGCCCAGCGGGCTCAGCAGGTCAATTAAGGGCCACCCGGCAACAGGTGACGTCAAGACCTTTTGACAGATGAAATATCAGCGTTTCACAGCTGTTTGAAGCTGTCAAACATTGACAATCTGTATTCTCAGTTAATTCCTTCCTCTCAGGATGATTTAGAGATCTCTCCAGAACAGAAATCTGAATGCTGCAATTTTTGACAGCTCGCGGCCATTCTGCTTTCTGTGCCGGTGAGATGAGGGACTCCCAAGACCTGAAGGAAGGAAGGCTGTAAAGGTAAGTAAAACTTCTTTAAACAATTTAAACACACCAAACACACTTACCTCTGCACTCATGCAACCATCACTCACCTGAACACCGGACAGCTCGACCCCTCCATGCCCTTCAGCCCGACGGCCCACCTCGCTAACTTGGCGTGGTTTGGAGCTGTCGGGAATCCCACACTTCAAGAATGAAAATAGGGATTAGGCTAAAAACTGCCTGTTAACTACCTGTTAACAGGCAGTTAATTGGCACTAATCCCCTTCCCGCGTCAGGGAGGTGGGTCCCAGTGCGGGTCGGGTACCCGCCTCCTTTGAAACTGGCATGGAGGGGGGTTGGGGGCGGGATGGGTTCGTGCCCCACGATTTGAAGATTTTAACCCCCCACACGCCTCCAATCCCGCCTCCACGGCTCAATGAAAATCCTGCCCGTTAACTCTGTTTCTGTCTCCACGGATGCTGCCTGGCCTGCTGAGTGTTTCCAGCATTTCCTGTTATTTCTAATATCTCTTTATGTGACTCAGTGTCAAATTTTTCTGTTAACACTTCTGTGAAGCGCTTTGGGATGTTTTTACTGCGTTAAAGGCACTATATAAATGCAGGTTGTTGTTAACTTCTGAACCTACTTCATAAACTGCTGGAACAGCTGTGGTGTGAACTTGTTCAGGATGCTTCTCATTCTTTGGAATAGTTCCTGTGTTTTTCATAAATTATACCACAGTTACTCTTTTAAAGACTTGTATGTTGCGTTTCTGTTTCAGCCCTTTATGTTATTTTTAAAAATCATTTTGCTTTCTTTACGTAAGTAAATCTTAAAAAAAAAAAGTTTTCACAAACAGCTGTAAAAATAGGTGGCGTCTCTGCAGATCCAGGTCCCAACAGCACAGCAGCAGTTGGGTTCTACTTGAAATGACATAACACTGTTCAGCTCTTGATTTCGAGGATGATGCCATTGGGCTGATTTCTCCGAAAGCTACTGGACGGAAAATCATGAACTCCCGCTGACAAGGTTCCAGGCCGAGAATGTGCATTCCAGAAATTGGCCACCATTTGTAGTTTATTAATAGCAGCATAACAGATAGCAATTGTATGCTTTGTATTTAAGCTCACACTAATAGTAGAGAAGCCTGTGTTCTCTTTGCTCTAGAAGTAGTCCCACTCTCAGGTGAAAGCTGATTCCTCTACCTTGAGCTAGTTTAGTCTTTCTCTGCGATGTGCTGTAGCAACTAAATTATGCCTTTGTGGCGGAGCCACCAAAGGACTCAGATCGTTTGTATATAATTCCTTTAACAACATGTTAGCTACAGCCTGAGTCTGTATCTTTATTTATGCTGTTTAACTGTACAGAGCGTGGTTACTTTAACAGCACGGCTAAAACGTGATGACGTCACGCCGTTCATCACGTGATCCCCCACTGGCGGGAAAACGTGATGACATCATGACGTCAGCCACGGGACTGCAGGGGCAGTCCTCGTGGAGCCTCCAGAGAGAGCAGACCTACATTCGATGTTATCCTGCAGTTTCTTGTTAAAGCCTGTTTGTTTCATTAAAGTTCGTTTTGTCTGATCGCCTGAGTAGAACTCAGTCTTTTAGTTAGGAACCCACGTTCCTAAACCTTCTGCAAATCCTCCGGAGTCATCTTTCATCCTTGGTTTGTCAGGTATCTTCTTTGTTCAAGTTAACTATTGCACTATACTCTGAGAACTTCTGTTACTGAGTTAACTGGTCATAACAACTGCTAATCTTCTCTTTGAGTTCCCCTGACTTCTCTTAGCTTGTTCTCCTATACAAATGTTGTTTCTGAAATGGTCTGCTTTTCTTACTGTGACTTTTGCTGGTCTTTGCCCTATCTCTCTTTCCCCATCTTCCTTTGTCTTCTCAAAAAGCAGGATGAAGATGTTCCTCATACTCCAATATCAAAGTGGGCAAAGGAGTGTATCTTATTAAGTAGTTCCTTCATAAAGATTAGAATACTTCCTTATAAATCTCATTTATTAAAGCCTGTGATATGTATATTGTAATAGTGGTCTCAGTGCCAATGAACTGGTACAAACTGACTCATACTCCGCTTAGGCCATTTTTAAGATATTTTTGCAGAACATTTTTCTCATACTGAGTTACCTTTTGCTGTAAACTAAAGCGGGGAAGATTCAGCTTTGGCTATTTGTTTCTCAAATAAAAAGGCACTCTAAGGAGCTGAAGTGGTTTAGGTGTTTGCCACACCTTCCTCGTTCAATGCTGCTCCTCCATTGTCCATCTTGTTGGGATTGCTCTCATTTCCCATTTCTACTATTCAAACGCTGCCAGCACATCTGCACTAATGGCTTCATTTTGCACGTACAGCAAACGAGTGCCCAGCGTCACAGAAACTTTGTCTCAGAATGAACTGGAGACTGGGCAACTTTGTTCTTATAATTTAGATTATAATTGCAGTTTTATTGTTGCCTTCAAGTATTTTATAACCACTTTTTATTTTACTTCCCTTTCCACCTTTTAGGTCATCAGGTAGCATTTCTTGGGGAGGAAGTCAAAATGGGTAGGTGATCTACTCCCAAGCTGGAGGTGCCTTATAGAACTGTGTGAGTGTAGCCCACCCCCTCCCTCAACAATACTCATTAGACAGCCCTGTTAAGCCTGGGTAGTCATTGTTCACTGATTTGTAGATGTGAGTTTGTATTTTCCATTTTGAGCACTGAATATACAGACTTTGTTTAAGTGGCATGGTAGCTTCAGCATGCAATCCAAATGACCTAAGCCACATTCACAGTGATACCAGCACATCACTTGTAAGTTTTGTGTAAAAGGTATGTAAACCTAAATGTATTGGTAATTTTACGGGTAATTTTAAGAGTTTTAAAGGAGCTATACAAATCAAAGGGTTAAAATAAAAAATTGTTCACCAAGTAAGTCAGCTGTGGCTCAGTTAGTAACACACTTGCCTCTGAGTCAGAAGGTTGTGGGTTCAAGTCTCACTTCAGGGACTTGAACGCATGAAGCTAGGCTGACACTCCAGTGCAGTGCTGAGGGAGTGCTGCACTGTCGGAGGTGCCGTCTTTCGGTTGAGACATTAAACTGAGGCCCCGTCTGCTCTCTCAGGTGGAGGTAAAAGATCCCATGGCACTATTTTGAAGAACAGTAAGGAAGTTATCCCCGGTGTCCTGGCCAATATTTATCCTTCAACCAACATAACAAAACAAATTATCTGGTCATTATCACACTGCTGTTTGTGGGAGCTTGCTGTGTGCAAATTGGCTGCCGTGTTTCAACAGTGACTGCACTTCAAAAGTACTTCATTGACTGTAAAGTGCTTTGAGACATCTGGTGGTTGTGAAAGGCGCTATATAAATGCAAGTCTTTCTTTTAAATTTATTTTGATAACATCATTTTTTTTTACTGTGGCTGGCTTTGGTTCCTTTAATTTACTTATTTAGAATTAGTAAGATCTAACTAACTGTTGTTACAGCATTGGTTCATTTCATGAATGGCCAAACCTTAAATCAGTTAGGAATGGTTTATTCCAAAACATACTTTAATATTAGAGTTATAAAACAGCTCGAATGTCAGGAGTAGTTTTATTACTGTAATATTAAACCTAGAATACAGAAATAAGTAACATAAAATTGTTTAAATGAAACAAAATATGAACACTTTAATTGTGTCACTGAACCTGCCCATTGTCCCCATTCTCCTTGTCTTTTTATTTTTCTTTCTTCAATTTTACTTTTCTCTCTCTCTGACCTAATCTATCCTCCCCAAACTTTTATTTCTCTTAAATTTAAGTTTTAAGCATTTATTTGCCTCACATTTTCTTCCTCATGGCTTCCACCATCACATTTCAAATGAGAACAACTTTTGAAATCTGAGCCTTGATTGATTAAAATCTAACAGCAAACAGTTTAATAATTGACATGCAACCAGAGCAAAAGAGGAGTTACTGTTCGTGAATGTACTGGTCAGTGGCCCCAGGGGAACAGCAGGCCAATTAATGGGTAAAAGTGCAATTATATGACAAACTTTGTGAAAGATCTTGCAAAATATAGTGAGATAAGAATGTTCCTTTAAATACATTTTGTTCTCTTACATTCTTTACGTGTTCTTTCCAATTTTCTCTTTGTCTCATTCCTTGCTTGCATTGATTGCTTTTGGCATGGCACACTCTTTTCGATATAACAACAGAAAACGCTGGAAAAAGTTTTTCCAGTGCATTTGTAAGGTTCAAAAATTTCTGCACAACCCCAGAACAGAAGGAAAGTAATTTTAAAGTGATTTTTGGAACATTACAGAAGGAATCTGCAAAAAGGATAATTGTAGTGGTTGGGCCAAACAGAAGAATTTTAAAGAGATTGTTTAAGGAAGAGACTTTTTGGACTGTTTTCAAGGTTATTGGGCAAAAGGGATTTAAAATAAAAATCCCAGGAAGATTTGGCTGGTTTAAAAGGCATGTTCAGGCTTGCAAAAGGCTGGAACAGCAGGAAGGCGGGGTTGGCCCCCGAAGTTTGGATATTGGCCTGTCTGAGGAATGTCCAGGCCGCCCTAGTTTTGCATAAGGACAATGAAGCCTGTTTTTCCGCCAAGCCAGGTATCGAGTAAACAGGACATGCCCCCAGCCATGCAAAAGAAAGAATATCAGCCCTACCGTTCCTATAAACAAACCACAGTCCAAAGTCAATTTTAAAAGGATTGAAAAACGTTTTGCATTTTCAATTGGTTTCAAGGCAATCCCGAAACCAGTTAAAAACCGATTAAGTGTTGGATGGGCCATCCCCAAAGCTCGTTAAAGTTTTAAAGGACATTAAATATAACTAACCCGCCAAATTTAACAAAGGAAACTGAGATTTGGCGGTCAGATAAGCCAGGCCCCAAATTAGTATAATTGAGGCCTGCCTTTACATAGTACAGTACAGACAAGAGCAGTACAGTTCGGAACACAGACACTGAGACAGTTCAAACGGACAGCCGGTCCGAGTTCAAGTTCAGCCAACCAGCTCAAGAGAAAGATCATCATCGGCGACTCGAAGGAAAAAAGAAGAAACAGAGATTGCGGCAACCAAAGGCCTACAGAAACCAACACCAGCCAATATTACCACCAACCAGGTAATATTGGGCCACCGCGACCAACAAGAAACCAACCGCTGAATAACTCACGAACCAAAGACTTGTTTCCACTCTACAGGCTAGTCTGACTTACCCCTGGGTAAGGTTTGGACATAAAAGACTCTCAAACTAGCCCTAACCAAATAAATTTGGGTACTTACCCGGTAAGATCCAACAGAGCGACTAACCGCATCAGCAGACTCAACCCAACTGAAGACCCAACGCAGGTGCAGTCTTCTACCACGTCCGAGGTACGGCAGGCCCCAACCGCCACAACTAAAGAGAACCCCGAAATCGCGAACCTCTACAACTGTCAAGAAAGTCGTTTTGGTGAGCATTTCCTGGTCCTCTGGATTCCAGCCTAGCTAGTGTAGTGGGGTTGGGAGGGTAAGGGATTTTGTATATTGTAATTCTCCCTCGCTTATTCCGTGTCTTCCCCACCCCTTTAAAGTGTAAGTTTTATTGTATTGGCCCAGAAATTCCAGAACGGGGCTTGCAGCGCGTGCAAGCCCCGTATTTACACTTACCCCGCGCTACTGACGATCAGCTCCAGGGACGCCTGGACTTGGTGAATGAAAAAGAAGAATCCCGGGCAGCGTATGACGTCACGCCGCCCAGGAGTGCAGCCAGCGCGAAGCCAGGAGCGTGCAGTGTAAGTGAGACACGCCCCTTGAGGTCTCAGTTTCACTGGACACGCCCCCAATGTTTCTGTCAAGCTGCTAAGGATTTTTACATGCAAAGCAGCAGTTTAAATAGGTTTTTGGAAGTTTTTTGAAGATTTTGGTAACTTTTATAAACTTTTTAAAATGTTTACATTATTTTGAGTAATCTGAAGTAGTTTTAAAGAGAATTAAAGCAATTTAAAGACTTTTAAAAGCCCTAAAAGAATTTTTTTAATTCCATTTATTTATTTAGCAATGTCGTCGTCATACGTGTCTTCACACTGTTCCCTTTGGGGAACTGTATGAAGTGGTGGAAGGATTTATGGCCGTGATTAACGCTCATTCCGTGACCGTAACCATCTTTGAACCAGCCATTAGGGCGGTTAGTCCTATGGCGGGAGGGTTTTACGGGCTCCCACAAGCTATACAAGGACGGGGGGCCACCCACACCCACGGACGCAAATATCCCACTGGATGTCAACCCAGAATTTAGAGCCGGAGCTCCGACTCCACTTGCCGGGACTGTCTGGAGCGGGGTTCGAAACCCTACCCTGATCTGGCCCAGCAGCGGGGATCCTACCGCTATGACAAAGCCCCAATCCGATTAGCAACGTGAAATGGCAGCATAGGGCTCCAGTCACGGGGAGGGAAAAGGCGCAGGAAACGTATGGGTGTCACCTTTTGTGCGGAGTGGGCCTTTTGCGTAGCAGTAAGCATCCCCGCCGCTGGGCCAGAAGGAGTAGGGTTTTGAACCCCACTCCAGACAGTCCCGGCAAGTGGAGTCGGAGTTCCAACTTTAAATTCTGGGTGGACATCCAGCGGGATACTTGCGTCCGTGGGTGTTGGTGGCCCCCCCCCCCTCAGATGGGTTGTGGGAGCCCGTAAAACCCTCCCGCCATAGGACTAACCACCCTAATGGCTGGTTCAAAGATGGTTACGGTCACGGAATGAGCGTTAATCACGGCCATAAATCCTTCCACCACTTCATACAGTTCCCCAAAGGGAACAGTGTGAGGATACGTATGATGATGACCTCTTGCGCAATGCACCTCCTTGGACCCTCAGTCGCAGATGCGAGGGGGCAAGTCGTGCAATTGTTAAATTTTTCATTTTATTGACATGTAAAATGTTGGCCCAGTAATTCCCTTCCAACTGCGCGAGTACGGTCGGGGTACTTACGCATCTGGCCGGATGAAATGCCGGTTTTCAGCATGCACAGTGCTTTTGGGGAAAACCGGCATTTCCTGTCCTCTGAACGAAGGGGTTCAGAGGCAGAACGCGTGCGACTGCACAGGCAGCGCGTGCGCAGTATAATTCGCCGCTTTCATTACTGCTTTCAGTGAGGTCAAGTCCTTACAACTTACACATGAAAAAAGCATGGGTACAGTTGCTCCAGAGGCTGCGGAGGAAGGTATTTCTTATCGTGGAGCTTCTGAAAGTATGTATGTCTGTATATATTCCTTTGCGTGTTATGTATATATTCCTTTACTTATGTGTATGAATGTATTATTTAATTATGACTTTCAGAGAAAGTAACTTATTTGAAAATCATAATTAAAAACATACATTCATACACATTAGTAAAGGAATATAAAACATACATACATATACGTAAAGGAATATATGTGGACATACATACATAACGAATTCTCACATTCCATTCACACAGCCACAATTGCTCCTTCTACCTACCATTCTGAAAACCCTTTTAAAAAAAAAAAAAAAAAAAAAATTTTAACTTTAAAACTTACTTAAAATTTCTTAAAATAACTTCCCTCCCTTTCCCAAACAAAAATATTGCATTTCAGAAGCTCCACGATAAAATGTTTCTTCCTCCGCAGCCAATGAACCACTTTACACTTGCTTTTTTCAAGTGTAACTTCTGAGGACTTACCCTCACGGATTTCATGAATGAAATCTACGAAGTTCACTGCGCAAGCGCTGCCTGTGCAGTCGCACGCGCTCGAGGTCTGGAAATGCCGGCGTTCCCCGCATGCGCTGTTCATGCTGAACGCCGGCATTTCCAACGGCCAGATGCGTGAGTACCCCGAGCGCACTCACGCCTTTGGCCGCGAATTTCTGGCCCATTGTATATTTTCCTGTCTCAAAATTAAAGATCTGAATTATTTTGACTAACCCAGGTGTCTGTTGCAAGTTTATTACGGCCCCCAAATAAGTCCAAAGTCTAGAACAAAAGGGAGTGGGAGCGATTCAAACTGCTCAAAGGAGTCAGAGGTGAAGCTGACTAACCACACAGCCACCACCACCCTACACATTTTCTGTTGTTATTTTGGATTTCCAGCATCCGCAGTATTTTGCTATTGTAACACTCTTTTCAATAGTTTTTTCCTGTTGGCGGCCAAGAGGCAGCTGTCTTGGTGTGGTGCTTAATGCTAGTACTTCATTCCCATAACATTTCCATTCTCTACTCTTTCCATTTTTGTATTTCATAGTTTTGCTGGTTCTCCTCCATTTTTTGTATTATTTTCCATCGATTTTATCCAATATATAAAATCAGAAAATTGAAAGATTTGCCTCTAAACCATCACAGCTTGCGGGAAGCATGGGCGGGTCTGGTGACTATGGCCAATCATGGTCAGGAAACTCAATAGATTGGCAGGTGGACACTGGGACAACTGCCCCACAGCAGTAGCCTGCAAGCCGTTGTGTTGGGAATACATGCATATTACACATATTGAGTTAAAAAATTATTAAAATATTAGAAATCTAGGAACCACTTTATGATGGCTTTATTTTGTGAATAATAATGAAATATTTTAGCTATGTATAGAATATTTAATTATAGAAATATTCATCTGCCACACTACTGCAGGCCGTTCTCATTTTTATGGCTCTTGATTTTCACTTTTTTCTGAACAAATAGATCCTGCAATATTTAAAATTCATAAATGTACTGAAATAGGTGCTTTACAGTTACAGCTCACTATTGCTGATTGTATTATTAAACTTGCAAAAGTCATTCTGTTCTCAACAGTGACATTGGCAGGTCCTTAATGGTATTGCAGCTCCACTACTGTACATGGACAATACATCATGGGGTGCCTAGTGCAGTGAGATATAATAAAAACTCTCTACATGTGAGGCTGCCTGAATTAATTTCAAAATAAGCAGATAAGGATTATAGTCAGTAAAACCAGGACAAAGCATGAAGCAATTATTCCAAAGAAATCAACTGTCACACCACCTATCATAGGAATTGCCAGGTGAAAAGAGACCAAGGTCCATCGAGTTCACCGTTTGCCATCCTGGTAGTCAACAATACAACAATAATGGAGTCATTGATTAATCACCCAATCAATTTCTATCAGTCAGCCTACAACAGACCCAGACATGAGGTGAGGAAACCCCCAGGGTGGAGAACTTTGGGAACCATAGGTCCAAAGTCACCTGTTCCTCCCAAGAACGCTACGCTCATCACCTGTCAGGTCTCAAATTACTCATATACCGAATCCCAAAATATTATTTTCTGAGACAATAAATCAATACTAACTGCTTCCACTTAGGGAGCCTGTTCCATAGATTAACCACTCGCTCACTGAAATATTTCCGCAGATTACTTTTAAATTTACTCCCTTCAAGCGCAGGCCGAGCTCTGGTTCTACTGTTCTGGATAAGATGAACTAGCTTGTCATTATCGACAGTAACTAGTCCCTTTAGAATCCTAAAAACCATCAGTAATATATTAAAAGTCTTACATATAGCACGAATTTCCTGCATGTGTCACACTTACTTCCTGTAACACTTTCCACATCACACTTTATTACTAACACCTATTGTTCTAAAACTGTGCAACCAAAATTCACCATGAGAAACACCCTGGAGGATGTGCTAATAATGTTAAAAATCTTGTATATATACTCCCTGTAAGCATCATACTTCCCTCCTGTGACACTTTCTCCATCACACTTATTGAGTAACATTCCTAATGTTCTAAACCAGCATATTGTCTGAGTCACAGCGAGCAACACCATGGGAGATCTGCTAATATACACGCATCAATTCAATTCAATTCAATTCAAATTTTATTTGCCATATGTAACCAGTACAAGTACAAATTACAATGGAATGCTTACTCCCCGTAGGGACACGTCAGCTATTCTTACAGCGCCGTGTTCAGAAAGTCAATACAATGGCTTCCAGTGGCAGTGGGAGCACGATGTCCCTCAGCCGCTCCGTCCTCCACGTACCGCGGCCTCCTCCTCACTGTTGCCGGCTCCACGTGTGGTGGCCTGCTTCTCCCGCTCTCGATCCGACCTCTGGCCGCCATGCCCGGCTCCCCTCCTCCCAGTCGGACTGTGAGCTTCCCGCCATGGAGCTGCCGGCCGACGTGCTACAGCGGGTCGTCGTGGCTGCTGCTGCTGCTCGTTGCGCTGCGCTGCCTCCGCCCGACTCGCCGAACACATCAATACATATGTCAAAAGTAAGTTTCTTCGTGCACTGAGGATTCTGTGTGATGAATTGATTTCAAATTTTGTTGCTCTCTTCAGTGATGAGTGGAAATTTGGGAGGAAGGGCGGGGGAGATTGAGAGGGAGGGAAGGGCAATCGAGAGGTTTGGGGCCAATCAGGAGGTGGGGGGAGGTGATTGGAGAGGGCCGAGCAGGGGCAGGCAACGGTCTTTGTGACTGCTGTGGAGCTCGGAGGAGCACTCCTGCTGCCTCCGGCTCCAGATTCAGTTCAGTATTTTTAAAAAATGTTTTGGTGGCAACCACCAGTGGTCCCTGCAAGGACCGCTGGTTAGGCGACATGTAAACAGGGCTATCCTGAATACTGCCAGCCATGGCCGCCCAATTTCGGGAAGGGCTCCTCAAACAGATGTTGGTGGTTGAGAAGGTTGAGGACTAAAGCTTGTTTCAGATGTGGAACCTAGACGTCTATACTGGAGCCTTTATCAAAATTTAAAAACCAGCAAAGGATGACTAAAAAAATAATAAGAGAGATGAATTATGAGAGTAAACTGGCAAGAAACATTAAAACAGATAGTAAGAGCTTCTACAGGTATATAAAAAGTAAGAGGGTAGCTAAAGTAAATGTTGGTCCCTTACAGGATGAGACTAGGGAATTAATAATGGGGAACGGGGAAATGGCAGAGACTCTGAACAAATATTTTGTATCTGTCTTCACGGTAGAAGACACTAACAACATCCCAATAATGGATAATCAAGGGGCCACAGGGAGGGGGACTAAAGACAATCACTATCATTAAGGAAATAGTACTTGGTAAAATAATGGGACTAAAAGATGACAAGTCCCCTGGACCAGATGGCCTGCATCCCAGGGTCTTAAAAGAAGTGGCTGCAGAGATAGTGGATGCATTGGTTGCAATATACCAAAATTCCCTGGACTCTGGAGAGGTCCCAGCGGATTGGAAAATTGCAAATGTAGCACCCCTATTTAAGATAGGAGGGAGACAGAAAGCAGGAAACTATAGACCAGTTAGCCTAACATCTGTCATTGGGAAAATGCTGGAGCCCTTCATTAAGGAAGCAGTAGCAGGGCATTTGGAAAATCATAATGCAATCAAGCAGAGTCAGCATGGTTTTATGAAAGGGAAATCATGTTGAACAAATTTGCTGGAGTTCTTTGAGGGTGTAACGAGCAGGGTGGACAAAGGTGAACCAGTGGATGTGGTGTATTTGGATTTCCAGAAGCCATTCGATAAGGTGCCACATAAAAGGTTACTGCATAAGATAAGAGCTCACGGATTTGGGGGTAATATATTAGCATGGATAGGGAATTGGCTAACTAACAGAAAGCAGAGAGTCGGGATAAATGGGTCATTTTCCAGTTGGCAAACGGTAACTAGTGGGGTGCCACAGGGATCGGTGCTGGGGCCTCAACTATTTACAATCTACATTAATGACTTGGATGAAGGGACCGACTGTAATGTAGCCAAGTTTGCAGATGATACAAAGATGGGTGGGAAAGCAAGTTGTGCAGGGGACTCAAAGACTCTGCAAAGGGATATAGACAGGCTAAGTGAGTGGGCAAACATTTAGCAGATGGAGTATAATTTGGGAAAGTGCGAGGTTATACACTTTGGCAGGAAAAATAAAAAAACAAATTATTATATAAATGGAGAAAGATTTCAAAATGCTTCAGTTCAGAGGGACCTGGGGGTCCTTGTGCATGAAACACAAAAAGTAAGCATGCAGGTACAGCAAATAATCAAAAAGGCAAATGGAATGTTGGCCTTTATTTCAAGGGAGTATAAAAGCAGGGAAGTCCTGCTACAACTGTACAGGGTATTGGTGAGAGCACATCTTGAGTACTGTGTACAGTTTTGGTCTCCTTTTTTAAGGAAGGATATACTCGCATTGGAAGCAGTTCCGAAACGATTCACTAAGTTAATTTCAGAGATGAGGGGGTTGACTTATGAGGAAAGGTTGAGCAAGCTGGGCCGATACTCATTGGAATTTAGAAGAATGAGAGGTGATCTTATTGAAACATATAGGATACTGAGGGGGCTCGACAGGGTAGATGCAGAGAGGATGTTTCCCCTCGTGGGGAAATCTAGAACTCGGGGGCATAGTTTCAGAATAAAGGGTCGCCCTTTTAGAACTGAGATGAGGAGGAATTTCTTCTCTCAGAGGGTCGTAAATCTGTGGAATTCTCTGCCCCAGAGGGCCGTGGAGGCTGGGTCATTAAATACATTTAAGGCGGAGATAGACAGATTTTTGCAAGATAAGGGAGTGAAGGGTTATGGGGAGCGGGAGGGGAAGTGGCTTTGATCCCAAGATCAGCTATGATCTTATTGAATGGTGGAACAGGCTCGAGGAGCCAAGTGGCCGATTCCTGCTCCTATTTCTTATGTTCTTATGCCAGGGGGTACACTTCTAGCGCAGAATGTGTGCGTGCACACTGCCTGACACCTGACATATTGGACACTTAGGTGCTCATTTTACACCTGTAAAATGGGCACAGCTTCAACAGATTTCTCAGCCTATGGCCTAGAAATTGAGTGGGCTTAGCGCCCATTTTGCGGCGCTAGAGGGCATTGCGCTGGACTTACAGCCGGTTTTGAAATTGACTAGGGCCCAACATCGGTGTTACACCGGTAGCGCTGCGCCGGCACCGATGACGTCATCGGTGTGCGCAGCGTCCCGGTTGCCGTGGTGACGGGCCCCAGCGCCGAAATTCAGTTGCGGCCGCCTCGCCCGTGGCAGCCGCAACTAAGACTCTGGCAACAGAGTCTTGCACGACTTTGCGCCGGCGCATAAAGGTGGAGCGGCGGCCGGCCGCTTTCCCGCCGGCCGCCTGCCCGCACCTCCCTCCCCGGACTCCCCCACCCCCCCCCCCGCGGAACAGATGCTTCTCGGCTGCGAGCCCGGCACTTCCCCGAGGTGCCGGGCTCATTTTTGTGGCGATTTAACCGGCCAGCGGGCGAGTGCAGGCAGCTCCTCCTTAACTGAAGGAGGAGGCCTGCACTTCCCGAGCCTGCCGCACCGCATCGGGCGCCGCAGCGCCGGAATAGCGCCGCAATGCGGCGCGTAGCGCCAGTTTTCAGGCGCAAACAGCCTTCAGTAGCGCCGGCAGCCATTTGGGCGCGGCGCTACTGAATTTTTGGCGCGCACAGCGCGACTTAGCACCGGCGCTAAATTTCCGGCGTTAAGCCCCGGCGCAGCGCAAACTCAATTTCTAGGCCTATATGTTTAAAGTAGCCATGATGTGGAGATGCCGGTGTTGGTCTGGGGTGGACAAATGTAGGAAGTCACACAACACCAGGTTATAGTCCAACAGCTTTATTTGAAATCACAAGCTTTCGGAGCGCTGCTCCTTCATCAGGTGAAGTGAAGAGAAGCATACAGGCACAGCATATATAGTCAGAGAAAACTGCCAGGTGATTACAGGTAATCTTTCTAACTGCCCTTTATCACACCTCGGCAGAGAGATAATCACAGCAATCAAAGGTGTGAATGATGTCCAAACAGGTCAGTCAGGAAAACATTACATCAAAGAACAATGAGGTGGGGTCACAAGGGGTCAAATGTTGCAGATGCTGGGGTCTGTATGAAAAACAGAAATCACAGCAGATCCAGCCGCATCTGTGCAGAGAGAACAAGCCAATGACGGCTCGAGTCTGGATGACTCTACGTCAGGTGGGGTTACATGTAGCGTGACATGAACCCAAGATCCCGGTTGAGGCGTCCTCATGAGTGCGGAACTTGGCTATCAGTTTCTGCTTGACAATTTTGCGTTGTCGTGTGTCTCGAAGGCTGCCTTGGAGAATGCTTACCAGAAGATCGGAGGCTGAATGCCCTTGACTGCTGAAGTGTTCCCCGGCTGGGAGGGAACACTTCTGCCTGGCGATTGTTGTGCGGTGTCCGTTCATCCGTTGTCGCAGTGTCTGCATAGTCTCACCGATGTACCATGCTCCGGGGCATCCTTTCCTGCAACATATGAGGTAGACAACGTTGGCCGAGTCACATGAGTATGTACCATGTACCTGGTGGGTGGTGTCCTCACGTGTGATGATGGTATCTGTGTTGATGATCTAGCATGTCTTGCAGAGGTTGCCGTGGCAGGGTTGTGTGGTGGCGTGGTCGCTGTTCTCCTGAAAGCTGGGTAATTTGCTGCGAACGATGGTCTGTTTCAGGTTAGGTGGCTGTTTGAAGGCGAGTAGTGGAGGCGTGGGGATGGCCTTAGCAAGGTGTGACCCCTTGTGACCCCACCTCATTGTTCTTTGATGTAATGTTTTCCTGACTGACCTGTTTGGACACCATTCACACCTTTGATTGCTGTGATTATCTCTCTGCCGAGGTGTGATAAAGGGCAGTTAGAAAGATTACCTGTAATCATCTGGCAGTTTTCTCTGACTATATATGCTGTGCCTGTATGCTTCTCTTCACTTCACCTGACGAAGGAGCAGCGCTCCGAAAGCTTGTGATTTCAAATAAAGCTGTTGGACTATAACCTGGTGTTGTGTGACTTCCTACATACGTATGTGTTTAAAGGTTGAGAGGATAACGCTGCCATCTGCTGGTTAGGGCTGAATATGGAAAACAATTTATTTGTACAGCAGTCAGCATGATTGACTGACTGAGTCAGCAGGCTCTGATACTAAGGTTATAATGGCTCCTGGTACTTGAATCTGTAAGCTCTTTTTTACATTGTTGTGCTAGCATTACGAGAGTGGTGCTGTACCAGTGTTCTAGCACTGTTCCCCAAAAAGCTGCACAATGCCATGAATGAAACCTTTCAATAGACTTATTCAGCTAGGCAAAGGAGCGACTGTATTTATAAGGGACGATATAACAGTTATTGAAGAGGTGGAGGTAACAGCAGAAAAGATGATGGCAAAACGCGTCTGAGTAGAAATCAGTAATGAAGAGGGCTGCAAGGTTAAAAACTAGCGACTGTTACTGACCTCTAACTCAAGGTGAACCAGCAGATGCCGAGACCTGTAACTAAGAAAGGCTGCACACAAATCTCAATGTGATAAGTGCGGGAGATTTCTGTACGCCAGATATGATGTGGACGGGTCAAATAGAACCAAGGGAAGGGGTGAAAATAATTTCATAGAGCTAATCAGTAACTACTTCATAATCTAACGTGTGAAGTGAGGTTCTGCACTAGACTGGGTGTTTGGACTAGATTTATAGCTGTCCACCAGAAATGATTGCTAACCAAGAAGTGGGTGAACATTTGGAGCCTATTAGGGTTAGATTTGATCAGGGGCGGTCTGGTCATGTGGCAAATCAGGAGATTTCCCAAGTGCCTTTGTGAATGTTTCCATGGCGCTGTTTTATCAATGCCCTCCTTTTTCCATGAGAATCCCGAAGAATCCTTTGTCCTTTTGTAGGAGCCAATCCATCCCAGATTTGATCCCTGCCAAGTTCGAGTTAATATCTCAATGAAGGCTTAGGACAAAAGCAGCAACAAAAATGAGTAAGATTTATAAGGGCAAACATTGAAACACAGGCAAGCAACAGTAACAACATAACAACAGAGAATGCTGGAAAAACTCAGCAGGTCAGGCAACATCCGTGGAGAGAAATTTGAGTTGACGTTTCGGGTTGAAACCCTTCTTCATAACAACATCTTGTATTTATATAGTGCCTTTAAATTAGAAAGCACCATAAAGAGCTTTGCTAATAGAGGTAAGCAAGGAAAATGAATGGCAAGCAAGGAAGGGACAAATTAGGAGGGGTGACCAAAAGCTTGGTTGGAAAAATGGGTTTTGAGGGAGTTTTTAAAGGTGGAGAGGTGTAAGGAGGGAATTCCAGAAAGAAAGGCTGTCACAGCTGAATGGTGGAGTGAAAAGAGTAAGGATGCACACAAGACTAGAGCCAAAGGAACAGAGCATGCCAGAGGGGATATAGGGCTTGAGGAGATTCAGAGATAGGGTGGAGCAAGGCCATGGAGAGATCTGTAGGTTAGAAAATGAATTTTAAATTGAATGTGTTGGGGGACTGGGAGCTAGTGCGTGTCAGTAAAGATGGAAGTGGTGAGCAGCAGGACTTCGTGTGGGACAGGATACAACCAGCAGAGCTTTGGACGAGTTGGAGTTTATGGAGGATGGAAGTCAGGAAGCTACCATGGAGGACTTTGGAGTAGTCAAGCCTGGAGTTGACAAAAGCATGGTTAAGGGTTTCCGTGGCAGATAGGTTGAAGACGTGAAATTAAGTGACCTTGGTGATGGATAAGATGTGCTTTTGAATCTCATTTAGGGAGAAACAGGACACCATGGTTGCACACAGTCTGAGAGAGTGGACAGGGGGGAGATAGAGGCAGTTGCAATGGAGCGGAGGGGGCCAAAAACAGGTATACGTTTACATCAAAATATCCTTGTCAATGCTAGTCTGACTGACAAAGTAACTCATCGGCCTCTTATGGGGTCTCAACTCAGAACCTAAGAGGATTGTGGCTCTAGGAGATCATATTTTATTGATAAGGCAAATTTATAAGCCTCTAACTGGACTCTAGAATGAATGGAGATTCCAGTTGAGACAAAATTAATACTCGGGCTCACATTTGCCCAACTCAGTTTAATTTTCTTTTTTTTGGCTTGGTCTCAGATATGAACTGGAGAGCTTTATGCTCTATATATGGTACAGCTACCAGTGTGACGTCAATATCAGTTCCAGCCAGCCATTGATCTGTTTAAACTGCTTGGCTCCAGCCTACGCCCTGTCTTAACCTCGCACAGCTGAACACACCGTTAAACGGCATGAAGGACCCCCCACCAATGCTACTTAAAGGGATTATGAACTACTTAGAGGTTAGTTGCTGGATTATTTCTTCTGGTTGCTGGTGCAATTGTACACATTTTTGAAGCTTTGCTATACTTGGCTAAAGTTTGAATTATCTACAAGGAGTACATGGCTGGTCTTGAAGTACTTCCTTTGTCATTTAAAATCTTGTGCTGAAAGAAGTTGCTTCCAGACATGGGTGGTCTGGTAGGTCTTCCTTTTGGAATTGAACATGGCTGGGAGAATGAAGAGAGGCCATGACAAGCTGGAGGAGGAGGGGGAGAGGGGCTCTCAGCAGGAGGCTATATTCGGCAAGGGTCTTTAGGAAGCAATTCTCTTACCTCAACTTCAGCACGGATCAATGCTTGGGACGTATTTGCTTCACTAAAGAGGCCATGAGTGAAATCTGCCAACAGCTGCAGCCTGAACTGCAGCCTCAAAGCAGGGCAAGAACCGCATTGCCTGTGGCTGTCAGGGTGACGTGGCTCTTAACTTTTATATACCTGGTTCCTTTCAGGCTGCTGCTGGAGATATAAGCAACATCTTGCAGTTTGCTGTGCGCGGCTGTATAAGGGAGGTTACTGAAGTTCTCTACATACAGAGAAACACTTTCATCTCATTCCCTCTTGCCAGAGACAAGGGCCGGAATGTTGCCTACCTTGGCAGGTCCAGTGCGGGCGGTGTCCATGGCGGATTGTGATTCCGCTGCTGGCTCCATCCCACTGCAGAAAATGAACTTACCTTAATGGGGCCTATTAAGCCCGCCCAGTGCGTTACCCGGCCCAATGAAATGGAGCGGGTCTGGTGATGTTATTCATGATGCGTTTTCAACTGGGTTCCTTAAAGGGACAATGGCCACATTACATTATAAGTTTAATCTAACAAAATGGGTGTTGAATCTTTACTCTACAACAATAATAAAAGTTATACATGAGTGACAAAGAAATATTTAAAGAATATTATCATTAATTCTCATCCTTGTTTTCAAATCCCTCCATGGCCTCGCCCCTTCCTATCTCTGTAATCTCCTTCAGCCCCACAACCCCCGAGATATCTGCGCTCCTCTAATTCTGCCCTCTTGTGGATCCCTGATTATAATCGCTCAACCTTTGGTGGCTGTGTCTTCTGTTGCCTAGGCCCTAAGCTCTGGAATTCCCTGCCTAAATCTGTCCACCTTGCTACCTCTCTTTCCTCCTTTAAGACGCTCCTTAAAACCTACCTCTTTGACCAGGGTTTTGGTCACCTGCCCTAATTTATCCTTATGTGGATCGGTGTCAATTTTTTAAATCTTAAAATACTCCTGTGCAGCGCATTGGGATGTTTTACTACGTTAAAGGCACTATATAAATACAAGTTGTTGTTGTTGTTAAGTAATATGATGCGATTTACAAATACGATCAAGAACATAATTAAAAAAGTACATTAATTGGGACTTTATTGGTGCTTTAGTCACAAATCTATAAGGGGAAAGCACCCCCCGACAAAGTTAGCACCCCGCGGCCGATTTTCCCAGGTAGCGCCCCGAGACGGAGGAGTGGCACTACTGGAAGTGTCCCATGTCCCTCTTGGGGTGCTGCGAGCCAATGTAGCGGCGCTATGTGCCGCAGCGCCACGCTCTGTGGCACGTCGTGTCGTGGTACTGCAGGCCTTCCTCCCCTTATTAAAGGGGAGGGGCCTGGTGCAGCGCGTCCCAGTGCCCAGCTGGGCCACCAGGGATTGGGAGTGCCGGCAAACGAGCCCGGCACTCAAGAGGAGTGTCGGGCTCACGGAGAGCAGCTGGCACCCCGCGGGGGGGCTTCACGGGGCCGGGGACAGCAACGGGGGCAGGTGCTGGCAGACAGCCAGCAACAAAAATGGCCGCCCTCCACCTCCCCTTTAACTAGCGCCGCCCCAGTCGCAGGTAGGCCCCCCGACCGCGGCGGACATAGCGTCCGGCGGTAAGTTGGGGGGGTGCCACCCAATATTACAGCCGGGGCGCTGCACACGGCGATGACGTCATCACCGGCGGTGTAGTGCCGCGCAGTGCTAATGGTTAGCGTAGCCGCTAACCTCCCGCTGAATTTCGCAGGAGGCTGTTAGCGGCGCTGCGCCCAGGCGCTAGTTGATTTACGCCCCGTTAGCGCTAACAGGAGGCACAAATCAACCGAATTTAGTCCCCATAGACTTTTGTATCAGTAACAGGTACAAATAAAAGATGTGTGTGTATAGGTCATATATAAAATTGAGCAGATTTTAAATGAAATTTTAAAGGGGTGGATTTACAATCCTCAAGTTCAAAGGAAGAGCTGCGGAAACCCGGACAAACAGTGTAAGTGGTGCTTACAATGTGTTTCTTGGATTTCTGCAGCTCTTCTGTTGAAGTTAACAATGGACAAGTGAGAGAACCTCCGCAGAAATTCACCCTAAGGTCTCAGACTGAAAAATTACATTAGTTATATTCAGGGACTGGAAGCAAATTGAACTAGTGGAATGAATGATGAGAATGAAATTGTTACAGTTGATGACTTGATCTAATGTGTAACTGGGCAATCACAGTATACTGTGAGAAAAACCTGACCAGAAACACCACAAAAATCTATTTAAATGGTATATGACATTTTTTATAGTGCAGATCAATTCACTGCAATTACTGTTGAATTGGAAGGCAACAGCTGAGAATGGCCAGTGAAAAATGTATTTCCCTCACCATCCAGGGTAGTACTTACATCCCTTCAGGAATTTCTGTATTAACATTTACCAGTAGCTTTTCAAGTAGAGCAAAATCTCCACCAATCTGTTAGCATGTTTTTATCCAGGCTGTCAAGTAATCAGCTGGAGCAATGGCCACGGAACTCACGCCTCAGGTTGACAGACGGGGTTCCCAAGCTGTATGAATCCCGTGGCCATGCAGGGAAATTTAAAATGTAGGGGGGAAAAGGCTCTTAAGTGCCTGTCAACTATCTGATTATGATCTCAATTGGGTCCCCCGATGCTGCCGGTCGGGTCGGCTCCACGATGACAGACGCACCTGGCGGAAAGGCACGTGGGAGCGTGATGACAGCAGGTTCCTGACCCGCTGTCAAAAATAACAACTTTCCCACCTGACCCGCCACCAATCTTGTCCACTACCACCCTGGAAAATTCAGCCCAAGGTTTTGCATGGATTGCAGGCTTCCTCATGGTGCCGGGTGCCATTGACTGCATGCACATTGCCTTGCATGCTCCTCATCTGAACTCGGCCATTTTCATGAACTGAAAGGGATTCCACTCCCTCAATGTGCAGCTGGTGTGCAACCACAGGCAGCGCATCATGCAGGTGAATGCCCATTATCCTTGCAGTAATCACAATTCCTTCATTCTGCAGCATTCTGTATTTGACCCACCATGGCAAGTCAAAGGCTGGCTACTGGATGACAAGGGTTATCCCCTCATGTCATGGATCATGACTCCGGTCAGGAACCCACGCACTCGTGCACAGCAGGCCTACAGTGAGAGCCATGCTGCCACAAGGAACATTATAGAGCACACCATCGGGGTCCTCAAGCAGCACTTCTGCTGCCTGGACCACTCTGGAGGAGCCCTGCAGTACTCAGCTGAGCGGGTATCAAGATTTGTGGTAGTATGCTGCATGTTGCACAACCTGGCCATTCTGAGAAAACAGCCCTTGTCACTACATATCTGCGAGAAGTTGAGGAGCAGGAGCATGGTGAAGAGGAGGAGGAGAAGGAAGGGGAAGTGGAGGAGGAGGAAGTGCAACAAAAAGTGGAGGAAGAGGAAGGGAGGCTACAATGTAGACGGCCCCTTTCTGCCCGGGCTCTACATGATCACATTATTCACGAGTGATACCAGTATCCTCAACCACACCTCCCCAGTCACCAACAGACTCACACTCTACCTTTCCTCTATCACTAACTATCACATTGTCCTCTCTCCAACAACACAAAAATAAAAACCACCAGAAAATGCACATTCCAATCCAAATTTATAAGATCAACCATTAAATAATGCATACAAAATTAAACTAATCACCCTTGTACATACCCTTAGTGCCTGTCTTCCCAGTGCCTTTACCTATCCTAGTACTCGTATGAGGTGCTTCCCCAGTGGTTGCAGCATGGGTGGTGGAAGGCTGCTGACATTCAATTGAGGAGACTGTAGATGGCCTTGGAGAATGCAATCGAGCAGCTCTGGGCCTAGAAGGCCCAGCTTCAGACTGCACCATCTCAGCCTGGGCTGCAGCAATCTGGCCTGCTTGGCTGATAGCCAACAGCAAGGGCACTGGTGGAGTGGCAGGGTTGGAGCAGGAATGTTGTCATCCTGAGAGAGGACAGCAAGTTCCTGTTCCATGGAGCCACTGCCGCTCTTCTGGGTCGGCGCCTCAGCCAGCATACTGATCTGTTGGAGAATAAATGCTGGGCTGCTGTGATGTCCCCGGAAACCACTTTAAACAGTTGTAACCAAAGCCACGATGGCAGTAGTCTGAGATTGGAAGGTAGCAGTCTGAGGTTCCATTCGAGCACTCAGACCTTTGATGGAAGCTGTTTGTGCTGCATATGGAAGCTGTGACATTGGCCATCAGATGCTGCACCATGGTGTGTTCAACATCTAGGCGAGGGCTAATAAATGGCAAGTGCCATTCATGCCAGACAAGTGCCAGGCAATGACCATCTCCAACAAGAGAGAGACTAACCACCTCCCCCTGACATTCAACGGCATTACCATTGTCAAAACCCGCACCATCAACATCCTAGACGTCACCATTGACAGCATTTGACTGAATGTAGCATCAAGGAGCCCTGGTAAAACTGAAGTCAATGGGAATCAGGGGGGAAAATGCTCCACTGAGTGGAGTCATACCTAGCACAAAGGAAGATGGTTGTGGTTGCTTGAGGCCAATCACCTCAGCCCAGGACATCGCTGCAGGAGTTCCTCAGGGCAGTGTCCTAGGCCCAACCATATTCAGCTGCTTCATCAATGACCTTCCCTCCATCATAAGGTCAGGTGGGGATGTTCGTTGATGATTGCACAGTGTTCAGTTCCATTTGTAGTTCCTCAGATAATGAAACAGTCCATGCCTCCCGCAAGACCTGGACAACATTCAGGCTTGGGCTCATAAGTAGCAAGTAACATTCGTGCCACACAAGTGCCAGGCAATGACCATCTCCAACAAGAGAGAATTTCACCACCTCCCTTTAACATTTAATGCCTTTACCATTGTAGAATCCCCCAACATCAACATCCTGGGGAGCCACCATTGACCAGAAACTTAACTGGACCAGCCACATATAAATACTGTGGCTACAAAAGCAAGTCAGAGGCTGGGTACTCTGTGGCGAGTGACTCATCTCCTAACTTCCCAAAGACTTTCCACCACCTACAAGGCACAAGTCAGGAGTGTGATGGAATACTCTCCACTTGCCTGGATGAGTGCAGCTCCAATAACACACAAGAAGCTCAACAACATCCAGGACAATGCAGCCCGCTTGATCAGCACCCCATCCATCACCTTAAACATTCACTCCCTCCACCAGTGGCATACTGTGGCTGCAGTGTGTACCATCTACAGGATGCACTGTGGCAACTTGCCAAGGCTTCTTCAACAGCAGCTCCAAAACCCACGACCTCTACCACCTAGAAGGACATGGGCAGCAGCCGCATGAGAACACCACCACCTCCAAGTTCCCCTCCAAGTCACAGATCATTCTGACTTGGAAATATATCGCTGTTCCTTCATCGTCGCTGGGTCAAAATCCTGGAACTCCCTACCTGACAGCACTGTGGGAGTACCTTCACCACACGGACTGCTGTAGTTCAAGAAGGCAGCTCATCACTACCTTATCAAGAACAATTAGGGATGGGCAATAAATGCTAGCCTTGCCAGCGACATCTACATCCCATGAATGAATAAATAAAATAAAACTCAGACCTTAGATGAAAGTTGTTTGTGCTGCAATGGAAGCTGTGACTTCAGCCATCAGTTGCTGCACTATAATGGGTTCCACAGGCGTGCTGATGGAGGTGACCACCCATTCCATGTTGGAAAGGATGTGCTCCAAGCTCTGCCCAAATCCCTGTGCCAAGTTGAAGTTGGACTCCTCCATGCTCCTTGACATTGTGTGCAAGCTTTCTAGCAGGCTTTCCAGTGCAGCATTTGGTTGTGCACACCCATCAGCCTTCTTCTGTAGCCTGGCCCATCGAGGTCCTCATCTGGCTCCTCTGCAGCAAAACTAATGTGCGACCTCGCTCTCCAGTGAGCTGGCACCTGCGCTATCCTTTCACCCCGCAGGGGTGCCTGCTGTGCACTTGTGCCCCGTGTTTAACCATGTGCAGCTCCCTCCTCTATCCTGGCCTCTAAAATATGCAGTGTCAGTCTCTGAGCTGGTGGTTGCGAGTGTAAGATTGAGTGATAGTGTCTCTTCATCTTAACTGTCTTCTTCTTCTTCTTCTTCCTCCTCAGACTGGTAAGGTTCCAGTATCTGGAATGAAAAAGGGACAAGAAGTGGGTTGTGGTGAGGGGAGAGGAGAAAGTAAGAAGTGGGTGCTTGCACCATCTGCAGCTTGTGCGTCAGCGGAGATTGTGGGAGGAGGAAGAAGTGGGAAGAGAGAAGGAGGCTTATGTATTCCTCATCATTCCTATGCCATCATTAAGTACCCTCATCATTGATCCCTCCAATGCTACTATTGGCTATGACCTCAGCGATGACACTCCCATTTAAGCATTTAAAAGAAAGAATTCATAATTCGCAATGAATATACATTCCCTTAAGGAAGAAAAACACCTCGGGGAAAAATGATCCAACAGTGGCTAACAAGAGAAATTAAAGGTAGTAATAGATTAAAGGAAGAGGCTTATAATGTTGCCAAAAAGAGTAGTAAGCTTGAGGATTGGGAGGATTTTAGAATTCAGCAAAGGAGGACCAAGAAATTGATAAAGAAAGTGAAAATAGAATATGAGAGTAAACTAGTGAAAGGTATAAAAACAGACTGCAAAAGCTTCTATAGGAATGTAAGAACATAAGAACATAAGAAATAGGAGCAGGAGTAGGCCATTCAACCCTTCAAGCCTGCTCCGCCATTCAACGAGATTATGGCTGATCTTCTGCCTCAATTCCATTCACCGGCCTTATCGCCATATCCCTTGATGCCCTTACTAGTCAGAAGTCTATCGACTTCTGTTTTGAATATACCCAATGACTGAGCCTCCACAGCCCTCTGGGGTAGAGAATTCCAAAGATTCACCACCCTCTGTGTGAAGAAATTTCTTCTCATCTCAGTCCTGAATGGCCTACCCTTTATCCTGAGGCTGTGGCCCCTGGTTCTAGACTCCCCAGTCAAGGGAAACATTCTCCCAGTATCCACCCTATCAAGCCCTGTAATAATTTTGCATGCTTCAATGAGATCCCCTCTCATTCTTCTGAATTCAAGAGAATACAGGCCTAGTTTACTCAATCTCTTCTCATACGACAGTCCCGCCATCCCAGGAATCAATCTCGTGAACCTTTGTTACACTCCCTCTATGGCAAGTATATCCTTCCTTAGGTAAGGAGACCAAAATTGTACACAGTACTCCAGGTGTGGTCTCACCAAGGCCCTATATCGTTGGAGTAAGACTTCTTTACTCCTGTACTCAAATCCTCTTGTAATGAAGGCCAGCATACATTGCCTTCCGAATGGCTTGTTGCACCTGTACATTCACTTTCAGTGACTCATGTACAAGGACACCCAGGTCCCTTTGAGCATCTGCATTCCCCAATCTTTCACCATTTAGGAAATACTTTGCCTTTATGTTTTTTCTACCAAAGTGGATAACTTCACATTTATCCACATTATAATCCATCTGCCATGTTCTCGCCCACTCACTGAGCCTGTCGAGATCCCCTTGAAGCCTCTTCACATCCTCTTCACAACTGCCACTGCCACCTAGCTTTTTGTCATCAGCAAATTTGGCAATGTTACTGTTGAGTCTGTGTTTTCAATTGCAGTTATACTGAATAACAGGACACAGACTACAGAAGTAAGTAAACAGGTCTTTAGTGATTGAGGGTTAGGGCTGAACTGAGATACACTTTGCTCCGCAGGGTTTATATACCGGTGTGGTCACCACCGGTACTACAATGTACAGGAGCTATCAAAAAGTAGTCCATCACCTTAAGGTATCCTCTTAAGGTGGTACAGATTACATACACTACAATTCCTCCCCTTTTAGCTTAACAGTGTACACCCCAAATTAAACATTACATGGATAACATATATACAATTTACACACAAAACTGTTCAAAGATTCAGTCTCTGAGGAGGCCTCCTGACCCGGCCCGGATAACGCCTTTCAGGGGTCTCTGGTTCTCGTTGCTGGGGTGACTCATCCACTTGATCTCCTATGGATTGAACATCATAATATACGTTCGAGTCTGAGGTAGATGCTACAGGCTCAATAAGTTCTTCAACTGGTGTCTCTGCCATAGACATGGGGTCGACCCTTGTTCTCGATTCCACAAGTTGGTCAGCATGACGTCGTATTACGCTCTCTCCAACGTCTACCGTGTACATCAAGGGTCCTTGTCGTGCACGAATTGTTCCAGGTTGCCATTTATCATCCCTATAGTCCCTGGCCAACACTGGTTGTCCTACTTCAAAACTACGAGTGGCCTTGTTATTTACATGCTGGAATTGCTTGTTTTCGACTTCCCGTCGCACATTGGGTTTTAACAAATCCAACCGGGACCGCAACCTTCTGTTATAGAACATTATGGCAGGGCTTTGATTTGTCACTGCATGCGTGGCGTTTCGATACGCCATCAGGAAATTGTCCACCTTGTGTTGTAGTGGAATATGGTCTTCACTCATGGCCTTTATCGCCTTTTTGAACGTTTGTACAAATCTCTCGGCCAACCCATTTGTAGCCGGATGATATGGGGCAGATGTATAGTGTTTCACCCCATTCTTTTTCATGAATTTCTGGAATTCTTCTGACACGAACTGTGGTCCGTTGTCTGAACATATTTGCTCCGGCAACCCATTCCTTGCAAATATGGTTCTTAGAACTGCGATCGTCTTCTCAGAGGTAGTGGTCGACATCTTAATCACTTCTGGCCATTTAGAATGTGCGTCTACTGCTATCAAAAACATGGAATCCATGAATAGACCTGCAAAGTCGATATGCACACGTTGCCATGGGGCTGAAGGCCATTCCCACGGATGCAGCGGTGCAATTGGAGGTGCGTTTTGAACTTTTTGGCACCCTGAGCAGCTTTTAGTCAGATCCTCTATTTGTTTGTTGATACCTGGCCACCACGCATGAGCCCTAGCAAGGCTTTTCATCTTGACTCCCCCCAGTTGACCTTCGTGCAATTCTTTCAGAACTCTCTCTCTTAATTTAGGAGGAATAATCACCCTTGTTCCATACATCAATGTTCCTTGACATACAGACAGCTGTTCTCGTCTGGCTGAGAATGCTGGTAACAGTGGTTCGCCATGTGCTGGCCATCCCTTCACTGTCAAGTCGTAGACCCGAGAGAGTGTTGGGTCATTTTGGGTCTCTCTCTCAATACCCGCATTGGTGACTGGTAAGCATTCGATGATGGTCGAGTGAAATATCTCGACAGGGTCAACTGCCGGTGCCTCTTCCGCTGTAGGTAGTGGCAGGCGCGACAGCCCATCAGCATTACCATGTTGCTTTGTACCTTTGAATTCAATATCATATTGATGTGCCCCTAGGAAAAGGGACCATCTCTGAAGCCTCTGCGCCGTCATTACCGGAACACCCTTCTTAGGGTTGAAAATGGAAACCAACAGCTGGTGATCTGTCAGCAGCGTAAACTTTTGGCCTTGCAGGTAATGGTTAAATTTCTTAACTCCCCACACGAGGCTGAGAGCCTCCCTATCTATCTGAGCATAGTTGCGCTCAGCGGAGGTCAATGATCTGGATGCGAAAGCGACTTGCCTTTCCGAGCCATCTGGAAACTTATGTGAGAGCACTGCCCCGATACCATATGGAGAAGCATCACAAGCTAAGCGAATAGGCAGCGTTGGGTTAAAGTGAGCCAACACTTCCTTAGAGGTGATAGTGCCTTGCTCTTTTGAAAAGCCCGCTTACAATCATCGCTCCACTTCCATGGTATTCCCATTTGCAAAAGAGTGTTTAGCGGGTGTAACACCGTGGATAAATTTGGAAGAAACTTGTGGTAATAGTTAACCAACCCGAGGAACGATCTCAACTGGGATACATTTTCCGGTGCAGGAGCTTTTACAACAGCTTCGATCTTGTCAGGTGACTTATGGAGCCCCTCCCGGTCAATGACGTGGCCGCAGTATGAGATTCGCTTTTGAAAGAACTCGCATTTCTGGCGATTAACTCTGAGCCCATATTCTTTCAATCTGATGAGCACTTGCTCCAAATTCGCGAGGTGAACCTTATCGTTATCTCCTGTAATCAGGATGTCATCCAGGTAGCATTGTGTGCCTGGAATTCCCTGCAATACCTGCTCCATGGCCCTTTGCCAAATCGCTGGAGCCGATGCCACTCCAAAAACCAGTCTATTATACCGATATAAGCCCTTATGCGTGTTGATCGTGAGATACTGATGTGACGCTTCATCAACTTCCATCTGTAGGTACGCCTGCGCCAGGTCTATCTTAGTGAAGTGTTTCCCGCCAGACAGCGAAGCGAAGATATCTTCAATCCGCGGAAGCGGATATTGCACCGTGTGAAGAACCGGATTAACAGTGATCTTGAAATCGCCACAGATGCGAACCTTCCCAGGTTCCCCCGGCTTGTTGCTCAATGAACACTTCATGACAGGAACAATGGGTGTAGCCCATTCGCTCCAGTCCACCTTGGACAGTACCCCTGAATGTTCTAGCCCTTCCAGCTCTGCTTCCACAGCAGGTCGTATCGCATAAGGCACCGGTCTGGCTTTGAAAAATTTTGGGTTTGCATGTTCTTCAACCTTGATGGTTGCCGTAATTCCTTTCAGTGTTCCAAGTCCCTGTTGGAACACCTCCTTAGCATCGTCTAAGATTTTGGACAGTCGTTTAGGTTTGACGTCGTCCTCCTTACAGGCATCTACAGTCAGTGCTTGTATGGAATGCCAGTCCACATTTATTCTCCGGATCCATTCCCATCCCAGTAGTGGCGGACCTCCATCAGGTAACACATACAAGTCAATTTTCTGACTTTCTTTACCATTGTAGACCACGTTTACTTTTATCTTTCTTTTGGGGTATACTATTTGCCCCGTGTATGTTTTCAATACAATCTCCGTATCCCTCAGGGGAATGTGCGGGAATAACATTTTGTAATCTTGCTTATTCATGACCGTTAATGCCAACCCAGTGTCCAATTCCATCTTCACTTGGACTCCTGCTATCCGAAGCATGACCCAGATAGTTTGGTGGTCTGCTGTGTTACCCACATTATGTATTTTCAGACAACCCAGTTGCTTACTGCTGGAGTCTGAATCCGTCTTCTGTTCATCCGAACTGTTCTCTGTCACCTTGTGTACTTTTCTGTACTTCTCCTGCGGTGATTTTTTGCTGTTGGTCTTCTTTCCTGACCGGCATACTCTCGCTATGTGACCAAGTTTGCCACATTGCCTGCATTCTTTATCTTTGAACCAGCACTGGTTCTGGTCATGCGTTGTCCTTCCACAACGATAGCACTTTACTGTGCCCAATGCCATTTCATTGGTGCTGAATTCCAATGGCCTTTGCTGTATCTCTGCAGCGCCCCGTGCTGCTGCCTCGTGGGATGCTGCAATGCTGAAAGCTTTGTCCAGCGTAACGTCCTTTTCCTCTAGCAGTCGCTTCTGGGTTCCTTCCCTTAGGAGCCCACACACAAACTTATCTCTCAGTGCGTCTGCTAGTCCTGTTCCGAACTGGCAGTACTTTGATAACTTGCGCAGTTCTGTTAGGAATTCAGCGTTGCTTTCTTCTTTAAGTTGAATTCTTTTGTAGAATTTAAATCGTTCCACTATCAGCAGCGACGTGGGGTTTAAATGCTCCTGCAGGATAGTAACAATATCCGCGAAACTCTTCCCTACCGGTTTGTTTGGTGTTACAAGGTTCTTTAATAACCCGTACATCTTCGCACCCATCGAGTTTAATAGGGTTAGTGCTTTCTTATCATCCGGTATCTCATTCGTTGTACAGTAAACTTCGATGCGTTCCACATAAGTGGCCCAATCTTCCACATCGTTATCAAAAGCGGTGATGTTTCCCGTTTTTGGCATCCTTGCCGAGTTTCACCTTTCCCTTCGGATATTATTTTTTCCTTTTTTTTTCTATTTAAGATGGCGGCTTTTCCCGCGCTTGGTGGCTTTTCCCGCGCTTGTCTTCTTCCCCCGCCGACTCAAAATAGCGATTCCTGTGCTGTTGCCGTTCACGCCTCCCAGCGGTCCTTTATTTTTCCCTGCGCTGCTGCTCTTGTTCCCCGCCGCTCCCGCGGTCCTTGTGGCCATAAACGCTTTCTGGCTGCTGCGCGTCTCTGTCTCGATTGCAGCCCAGCCCCTGACACCGGCTGCGGTCGTGTTCTCCGCCCTTTTTGTTGTTTTCCCTCCCCTTCTCCCACTGACAACTCAGCCGACTTCCCCCCCGTGCCGCTCGATCGGGCTTACCCGCCGCTGTCGTCGAAGGGATGCTCACTGATGTTTGGCTTCGTGGCCAGAAACCAACCTGGGTTCCCGATGGCCTCCCGTGCGATGCAGTGCTCAGCAGAATGTTGAGGGCGGATGCCCTTGTTTGACGCCCGTTTCTGAGGACGAAGCTTCCTTTGATGCAAAACTGCCGCTAGGTAAGATCAGACTCGTCGCCACTGTTGAGTCTGTGTTTTCAATTGCAGTTATACTGAATAACAGGACACAGACTACAGAAGTAAGTAAACAGGTCTTTAGTGATTGAGGGTTAGGGCTGAACTGAGATACACTTTGCTCCGCAGGGTTTATATACCGGTGTGGTCACCACCGGTACTACAATGTACAGGAGCCATCAAAAAGTAGTCCATCACCTTAAGGTATCCTCTTAAGGTGGCACAGGTTACATACACTACAGTTACATTTAGTCCCCTCATCCAAATCATTGATATGGATTGTGAATAGCTGGGGCCCAAGCACTGATCCTTGCAGTACCCCACTAGTCACAGCCTGCCATCCTGAAAAAGACCCCTTTATCCCTACTCTTTGTTTTCTGTCTGTTAACCAATTCTCAATCCATGCTAGTATATTACCCCCAATTCCATGTGCACTAATTTTGTTCACCAACCTCTTGTAAAATACCTTATTGAAGGCCTTCTGAAAATCCAAATACACCTAGGGCAGTGTCCTAGGCCCAACCATCTTCAGCTGCTTCATCAATGACCTTTCCTCCAACATAAGGTCAGAAATGGGGATGTTCGCTGATGAATGCACAGTGTTCAGCGCCATTCGCAACTCCACAGATAACAAAGCAGTCCATGCCCGCATGCAACAAGACCTGGATGACATTCAGGCTTGGGCTGATAAGTGGCAGGTAACATTCGCACCACAGAAGTGTCAGGCAATGACTATCTCCAACAAGCGAGAGTCTAACCACATCCCTTTGGCATCCAATGGCATTACCATCGCCGAATCTCCCACTATCAACATCCTGGGGCTCACCATTGACCAGAAACTTAACTGGACCAGCCACATAAATACTGTGGCAACAAGAGCAGGTCAGAGGCTAGGTGTAGTGGCGCTTCGTAATTTCCAAACATGCAGCCACTGAGCTTTGAGGCCTTTAACAACGAGTAGACAAGTGTCAAAATAAAACGTTCCAAAACGTAACTTTGTCTTTAAACTGTTTACTGTAACACTTTACAAACAGAATTACAAAGCAAAACACGTTTAAACGAACACGGTCAAAAACTGTATTGCTCCAGCCCTCAAAGCTTTTACTTTCTCTCCAGCCTTGTGGAGCTTGAACTGTAAAATGGCTGGATACCATGTGACAAGCTTAAGGACTGTACCATTGTAGCAAGAATAAAGGGGGTATCTCAGACTATACTATTGGAACAAGAAAATAGGGGGTTTCTCAATACAATAAGTCAGTCCGGTAAATTAACTGTATTATACTATTTAACCAATATTTTAAAGTATTTTCTTTCTTAAACTTTCATGACTCTTACATTCCGGCCCCTAATTGACTAGGCACATGAAGCATATCAATTACTCAAACATTCTTAAGAGTCATAAACTAATGAGTTCAACATATTTACAATATAAATGTCCACTTTTTTTGTTCAGGAACCTTTCACGCTGCTTCTTGTAGCAGGCAGAGCTTTGTGATCGGTCTTTCCAGGGTCGTGTAACCGTCTGCAAACAATGCATTCAGAGAGTATTTTTCTTATTACAGAATTAGCTCCTGGAATCCAGTATCTTTGTCTTAGCTTCGCAAGCACGTGGTTCCTCCCACTGTGTCCAATACTCTGGTGTATATGCTGAAGAATGAGAGTAGCAACCCGGAGATCCTTAGAAAGGATAGCAGGATGCTTGGCCTCCTCTGGCATAGCAGATTTGTTTAGTCGCCCTCCCACCCTCAGTACTCCATCTTGCAGTGTAGGGTCCAGCTTGTAGATATGACTACCTTTCTTGATTGGAGTATTTCGCTGTAAAGCTTCGATTTCTTCTGGATATCTTTGTCTTTGACTGAAGCAAACTATCTCCATCTCAGCCTTGGCCAAATCCTCCACGGTCAATGAATTCTTACCCAATGTGGTCTTGTGCTGGTGCATATATTGCTGTAGAAGCATTCTCTGCTTATCAGGGTTACTTTCAGACTGATGGATAGTGGCTCGATACTCTTTTCCCTTACCGCTCAGGTGTAGCAGCAACTCTTTCAACCTTAGAAACCATGCAACTGCTTTCCTCAGCTGGTGCCATCCTGGGAAATGGTTAACAAGCTTGTTCACTGTGTCAAAGTTCTCTTTCGTAGTTATGAGATTTGCTGTGACTGATCTCTTGACTTTGACGTCGTCTTCAGCAATCTGACTTGGCATATCTGGTCTTTCTGGCCATGATCTCTCTGTTTCCAGCAGATAACTTGGGCCTTGTATCCAAGTTTCACTCCTCATGAAGTTTTCAGCCTTCAATCCCCGTGAGGCTTGATCTGCTGGGTTTAATGAGGTGTTTACATACCTCCATTGAGATGGTTGTGTAGCTTCTCTCATGGATGAGATTCTGTTTGCTACGAAGGTCTTGAAGCGTATCTTCTCATTCTCTATATACTTCAGCACCGTCGTGCTATCCGTCCAGAAGACAGATTCTTCTAATGGGAGCTGTAACTCTTTCCGCATCACCTGGTCAACTTTAACTGCAACAACCGCTGCCGTCAACTCCAGTCTCGGGATGGTGACCTGCTTCAGCGGAGCCACCCTGGATTTCCCCATGAGGAAGGCACAATGTTTCTGGTCCTGTTGATTTGTCAGCAAGAGGTAAGTAGCCGTGCCATAGCCGTCCTCACTGGCGTCCGAGAAATGATGTAGTTGAGCCGTCTTTGTAACTCCAAAATTCACAGGCTTGATGCATCTACTGACGTTGAAGCTAGAAAGTTGTTGCAAATCTGTCAACCATCTGAGCCATCTCTGAGCTTGACCTTCTGGGATATCTTCATCCCATCCTCTCTTGTCTCTACACAGCTCTCGTAGGATCAGCTTCACCGGCAGAATGAGTGGTGCCAGGAATCCAAGAGGGTCGTAGATGGAACTGACCACGGAGAGAATCCCTCGTCTTGTGGATGGTCTTTCGTTCACCATTATTCTGAAGTTGAACGTGTCTGACTCAATGCACCATTGTACACCAAGAGCTCTCTCGATAGGAAGGACATCGTGGCTCAGGTCCAGATCTTTGACTTCAGTGGCTCTTTCCTTTTCTGGGATAGAAGCTAGAACTGCTCTGCTGTTGCTTATCCACTTAGTCAGATGGAATCCTCCATTCGAACACAGAGTTCTAAGGTCTCTTGACAGTGCAATGGCATCGTCTTCTGTTGACATGGACTTCAGACAGTCATCGACATAAAAGTTTCTGAAGATTGTCTCCACAGCCTCTGATGGTGCTTTGCCTTTGCCATCTTCTGCAGTTTTTCTGAGAGCGTAGCTTGCACAGCTGGGAGATGATGTGGCTCCGAACAAGTGTACAGCCATTCTACATTCCACCATAGCTTGACTAATGTCGCCGTCTGGCCACCAAAGGAAACGCAGAAGATCAGCATCTTCATCAGGGATTCTGACTTGGTAGAACATTGATTCTATGTCTGCCATCATGGCAACGAGCTCTTGTCTAAACCTCGTCAAAACGCCAATGAGGGTATTAGTAAGATCAGGACCTTGAAGCAGCTGGTCATTCAGTGAAGTTCCTCTGAATGAGGTGGCGCAGTCAAACACTACACGGATCTTTTTCTTCTTTGGCTGATACACACCGTGATGAGGAATGCACCAGACCCTTCCATCGTCTCTGTTCAACTGTTCCTCGGGCACTTTTACAGCATAGCCTTTCGCTATGATGTTTCTCATGAAGCCTTTGTAGTCTTCGTGAAGGTCGGGGTTCTTGTTCAGCTTTCTCTTTAGACTGATGGCGCGCTGCTCTGCTATGCAGCGATTGTTCGGCATCTTCGCGGTCTGTCTTCTCAGTGGCAAACCAATGTGATAGTGGCCATCAATGAACTGTGTAGATCTTGTCATCAAATCCATGAACTGATGGTCTTCTTGTGACATCTCTGTCTTTTCCTCACAGCTGCGTTCTGAGAAGTCTGCGTTGAACTGCTGTATCAACAGCTCTTCAATGCTTGCGATAGAGATACTGTTACATTTTGTCGTTGCTCCTTGTTCGACTTGTTGCCATCATCTCTCCTTACCGGTCCATTGACTACCCATCCAAGGGCTGTCCTGACGGCATAGGGTCCGTCATCCTTGCTGTTTATCACCTGCCATGGCTCCATAGTTTTGTAGGCATTGGTTCCAATTAATAGGCCAATTTCTGAATTCAATATATGGGAGACGCACCTTTTCCAGGTAAGGCCATCTCTCCACATCCTTCTGCAGGGCTAAGTTCCCTATTTTAACAGGAATCTCCCTCTGTGTGAAAACATTAGGCAGGTCTATGAAGTCCTTCTCTTCAAGTCCACACACTTCTAAGTCTGACAGGATATAATTTTGCATTGACTTCTCATGACCCATGGTGCGTAATAGGATTTCTGTTCTTCTGCCTCTAATGTTCAGCTGTCGCATGAGTGATTCTGTGCAGAACGTTGCTGAACTACCTGGATCCATGAAGGCGTAAGTCTCCACAAACTTCTCACTCCTCTTAGACTTGATCTTTACAGGTACGATGGCAAGAATACAATCACTGTCACCGGCCCCAGTGAATCCACAAGTCTCTGGTTCTAGCAACACCAGAGCACTTGAAACAACCTTCTCGTCGGTATTGTTTTCTTCACTCTTCTTAGAGACTTGTTCTTCTTTGTGGATATGCAGCAGACTGGGATGTTTCCGAGTGCACTCTCTGCATGTTGTTCTTTGCTTACAGTTTCTACTCAGGTGCCCCTGAGAGAGACATCCAAAACATAGGCCATTGTACTTCAGAAATTCAATTCTGTCTTTATGTGGCTGTGCTTTGATGTCACTGCAGAAATCCAATGTATGATTCTTCTGGCAGAATAAACATGGCTTCTGAAAAGCATTAGCAGGCGTCACTGTGCTGCTCTTTTTGGGAGATGAGTTCTGAAACTTTTCTTCCCCAGCCTGAGTGATGATAGTTGCAAAGCTGCTTCCCCTGGAACCACCTTTCCTGAGAGTCTTTGATTCAGCAGGCTTGGCTTTCACTCTTCCATCAGTAGTCAGGCTGACATCCTGGATGTTTCCAAACAATGGGTCCCTAGCAATTTTAGCCTGTTTGTCTATGAAATTCACTAAGTCTGCAAACCTGGCTCTACTTTTCCATCTCTCCGTTATCTCAAAGGCTGTTCTTCTCCATTGTTCTCTCATCCTGTAAGGAAGCTTAGAGATGATGATTCTCATAGTCGTAGGATTGTCCATCTCATCCATGAATTCAACATCCTCCATGGTGTTGCGACATCCTATGAGAAAAAGAACATATGTGTTCAATGCCTCCCCGTCCTCCAATCTGATCTGTGGCCACTTGATAGCCTTTTCAATATACGCAGTGGCTATCTTCAGCTCATTACCATAGTGCTCCTGCAGCAACTTCCTGGCTTCTATGTATCCCCGGTCTGGTCTCATGTGTTCACAGCTTCTGACCAGGTCTTGTGGTTTACCACTAGTGTACTGTCCCAGGTAGTACAACTTATCACTGCTGCTCTCTGTTTTGGAGTCAATGGCTTGTTCGAAGGATCTGATGAAGGGCTTATACTTGAGTGGGTCGCCTTGGAACACTGGTATGTCTCTTTGAGGGAGTCGAAACAGATTCTGTTGTTTTACAAGCATCTCTGTAATTTCGTTCTGACGTTGCATCACTCGGTATAGGCTTCTCCCTGTGTCTTCAGGCCTCTGGTGGTTATCAGCAGGGTCTAGTCTAGACCGTCTGACGTCTGGGGTAGCATCACGTGCTCCTGTTAGTGGAGAGGCCTCTCTTCCACGCTGTAATGCCAGGAGATGGCCTTCGGACTCTCTTTTAACTCTTGAAGGTGCCCTGGATCCAACTCTGTGTGACAACATTGACTGGCAGTATTCGTTCATGCCATCCTGTGAGCCTTAATAATCTTCATACACACTCAACCTGGCATCTGAGACCGCAATAGCTGTTTTTATCTCCAGCTGTTCTTTCTTTGCCTGCACTTGGGCCTGTTGGGCCTGCAGTTGGGCCTGTTGGGCCTGCAGTTGGGCCTGCAGTTGGGCCTGTTGGGCCTGCAGTTGGGCCTGCAGTTGGGCCTCTTGGACCTGTTGGGCCTGCAGTTGGGCCTGCAGTTGGGCCTGTTGGGCCTGTTGGGCCTGCAGTTGGGCCTCTTCCCGTTCAAGAGCTTGCTTCTCCACTAAAGATGCTGCGCGCGCCATCAACGCTGCCCGTTCAACCTCCTCTCTCATGCGTCGCGACGAGCATGTGGTAGAAGCGACTGACCTGTGTCCAGAAACAGAGCTACCTTCTTTTCGATTTTTGCTCAGTCTGGCTGAAGTCTCTGAAATGCTATCATCTGGTCCGACTTCATCGTCATCTTTATCTTTCTCTGCTGTATCAGCATCTTGACGAATCTTTAACATCCACTGTTCTGTGGCCTTGACATAGTCCTTAATGCTGGATGATTTAAGATCAAACCAGTTGTGCTGATCAGCGTTTCCCTCTTCTTCAGACAGAAGTGCTAATACATCTTCATTGAGTACATTAAATTCTTCATGCAACTTGGAGAAATCATAATGCATTATGTCTTCAACTTTCTTAATGTTAGCACTATCTTCCATGAGACAATCAATTATCTTCATTTTTCCAGTTATCTGAGCTAATTTAGCCCTCCTTGCACCTATGCTTCTATGTAACTTCTCTTCCATTGCCTTTGGGGTGAGCTTTACTTCCCTCTTTTGGCCAACAATCCTTCTGGCTGGGGGAAGCTCCTCACGGCTCCATAAGGCCTCGGTCATTTTACCCGCAGCTCTTATTTAGCTTCTCAATAGAATGAGCAAGGCAAGTAACAGTCACTGTACCTTCGCTTTCTTATATTGTCGTCTGGCTCCGTGACCATTCATGTATACGTTCGCCGACAATTCCGTCCTTTCCTTCTCAGGGAGCTAGTTTTTGACTAATGTAGTGGCGCTTCGTAATTTCCAAACATGCAGCCACTGAGCTTTGAGGCCTTTAACAACGAGTAGACGTGTGTCGAAATAAAACGTTCCAAAACGTAACTTTGTCTTTAAACTGTTTACTGTAACACCTTACAAACAAAATTACAAAGCAAAACACGTTTAAACGAACACGGTCAAAAACTGTATTGCTCCAGCCCTCAAAGCTTTTACCTTCTCTCCAGCCTCATGGAGCTTGAACTGTAAAATGGCTGGATACCATGTGACAAGCTTAAGGACTGTACCATTGTAGCAAGAATAAAGGGGGTATCTCAGACTATACTATTGGAACAAGAATATAGGGGGTTTCTCAATACAATAAGTCAGTCCGGTAAATTAACTGTATTATACTATTTAACCAATATTTTAAAGTATTTTCTTTCTTAAACTTTCATGACTCTTACACTAGGTATTCTGCAGCGAGTGTCTCACCTCTTGACTCCCCAAAGCCTTTCCACCATCTACAAGGCACAAGTAAGGAGTGTGATGGAATACTCTCCACTTGCCTGGATGAGTGCAGCTCCAACAACACTCAAGAAGCTCAACGCCATCCATGACAAAGCAGCCCGCTTGATTGGCAACCCATCCACCACCTTAAACATTCACTCCCTCCGCAGCCGGCATACCGTGGCTGCAGTGTGTACCATCTACAAGCTGCACTGCAGCAACTTGCCAAGGCTTCTTTGGCAGCACCTCCCAAACCCGTGACCTCTTCCACCTAGAAGGACAAGGGCAGCAGGCGCATGGGAACACCACCACCTCCAAGTTCCCCTCCAAGTCACACACCATCCTGACTTAGAAATATATTGCCGATCCTTCATCGTCGCTGGGTCAAAATCCTGGAACTCCCTATCTAACAGCACTGTGGGAGTACCATTACCACATGGACAGCAGCGGTTCAAGAAGGCAGCTCACCACCACCTTCTCAAGCGCAACTAGGGATGGGCAAAAAATGCTGGCATTGCCAGCGACGCCCTGATCCCATAAACAAATTAAAAAAAAACACATCTACCGGTTCCCCTTTGTCTACTCCACTACTCAAAGAACTCCAATAGGTTTGTCAAACAGGACTTCCCTTTCATAAATCCATGTTGACTCTGCCCAATCTTACTATTAGTTTCTAAGTGCCCAGTTATTGCACCCTTTATAATAGATTCCAGCATTTTCCCAACTACTGGTGTGAGGCTAACAGGTCTGTAGTTTCCCGTTTTCTCTCTCCCTCCTTTCTTAAATAGCGGGGTTACATTTGCTACCCTCAGAGACTAGGGTCCTAAATTTAAATAAAGGAAACGACGATGGTCTGTGGTGCGAGTTGGGTAGGATTGATTGGAGAATGTCACCCAAAGGGTTGATTGTGGATAGGCAATGGCAAACATTCAAAGACCACATGGATGAACTACAGAATTTGTTCATCCCAGTTTGGCATAAAAATAAAACAAAAAAGGTGACTCAACCGTGGCTAACAAGGGAAATTAGGGATAGCATAAGATCCAAGGAGAGGACATATAAATTGGCCAGAAATAGCAGTAAACCTGAGGATTGGGAGCAGTTTAGGATTCAACAAAGGAGGACAAAGGGATTAATTAAGAAAGGGAAAATAGAATATGAGAGTAAGATTTCAGGGAACATAAAAACTGACTGTCAAAGCTTTTATATTATGTGAAGAGAAAAAGATTGGTGAAGTCAAGCGTAGGTCCCTTGTCGTCAGAATCAGGGGAATTTATAATGGGGAACAAAGAAATGGCAGACCAATTAAATACATATTTTGGTTCTGTCTTCACAAAGGAGGACACAAATAACCTCCCAGAGATGTCGGGGAACATAGGGTCTGATGAAAGGGAGGAACTGAAAGAAATCGGTATTTGTAGGGAAATGGTGTTAGGGAAATTGATGGGATTGAAGGCCGATAAATCCCCAGGGCCTGATAATCTACATCCTAGGGTACTTAAGGAAGTAGCCCTAGAAATAGTTGATGCTTTGCTGATCATCTTTCAGCATTCGATGGAATCTGGAACAGTACCCATGGATTGGAGGGTGGCTAATGTTACCCCACTATTCAAAAAAGGTGGTAGAGAGAAAACGGGGAATTACAGACCGGTAAGCCTGACATCGGTAGTGGGGAAAATGCTAGAGTCCATTATAAAAGGTGTAATAGCAGAGCACTTGGAAAACAGTGACAGGATCGGACAAAGTCAACATGGATTTACAAAAGGTAAATCGTGCTTGACTAATCTACTGGAATTTTTTGACGATGTGACTGGTAAAATAGATAAGGGAGAACCAGTGGATGTGGTGTATTTGGACTTTCAGAAGGCTTTCGATAAGGTACCGCATAAGAGATTAGCGTGTAAAGTTAAGGCACATGGGATTGGGGGCAAGGTATTGACTTGGATAGAGAACTGGTTGGCAGACAGAAAGCAAAGAGTTGGAATTAACGGGTCTTTTTCCGAGTGGCAGGCAGTGACTAGTGGGGTACCGCAGGGATCGGTCCATGGACCCCAGCTATTCAAAATATATATAAATGATCTAGACAAGGGAACTAGATGTAATATCTCCAAATTTGCAGAAGACACAAAGTTGGGTGGGCGTGTGCGCTGTGAGGAGGATGCCGAGAAACTCCAGGATGATTTGGACAGGTTGGGTGATTGGGCAAAAGCATGGCAGATGCAATATAACGTGGATAAATGTGAGGTTATCCACTTTGGTGGCAAAAACAGAAAGGCAGATTATTATCTGAATGGCAATAGATTGGGAGAAGGGGAAGTGCAACGAGACCTGGGTGTCCTTGTGCACCAGTCGCTGAAGGTAAGCATGCAGGTGCAGCAGGCGGTTAAGAAGGCAAATGGCATGTTGGCCTTCGTAGCGAGAGGGTTTGAGTATAGGAACAAGGATGTCTTGCTGCAGTTATACAGGGCCTTGGTGATACCACATCTTGAGTATTGTGTGCAGTTTTGGTCGCCCTATCTGAGGAAGGATGTTCTTGCCATGGAAGGAGTTCAGCGAAGATTCACCAGGCTGATACCTGGGGTGGCAGGAATGACGTATGAGGAGAGATTGGGTCGATTGGGCTTGTACTCGCTGGAGTTTAGAAAAATGAGAGGGGATCTCATTGAAACTTATAAAATTCTGACAGGACTGGACAGACTAGATGCAGGAAGGATGTTCCCAATGGTCGGGGAGTCCACAGTCTAAGGATAAGGGGTAGGCCATTTAGGACAGAAATGAGGAGGAATTTCTTCACCCAGAGAGTGGTGAACCTGTGGAATTCTCTACCACAGAAGGCAGTAGAGGCCAATACATTAAATATATTCAAGAAGGAGTTGGATATATTTCTTAAGGCTAAAGGGATCAAGGGGTAAGGGGAGAAAGCAGGGACTGGGTACTGAATTTGGATGATCAGCCATGATCGCATTGAATGGCGGAGCAGGCTCGAGGGGCCGAATGGCCTACTCCTGCTCCTATCTTCTATGTTTCTATGTTTCCTCCATTCTGCAGGAATCATTCCAGATCTATAGAACTTTGGAAGATGACAACCAATGCGTCCACCATCCCAATGGCCACCTCTTTCAAAACCTTAGGATGTAGGTCATCCGGTCCTTGAGATTTATCGACTTTTAGTCCCATTAATTTTGCTAGTACTGTTTTTTGACTAATACAGTAATAATTTCTTTAAGTTCCTCATTCACGCCACACCCTTGGTTTTCTTGTATTTCTGGGAGGTTTTTTGTGTCTTCCTCCGTGAAGACAGAAACAAAGGGGTAGATTTTGCCGAACCTGTCTGGAAGAAGGCGGGACTTCCCCTTTCGGGTTTTTGACCCGCCTACTTCGACGTCCGGCCAATCCGTGCGATTTTCCCTTGATTGACCTTGTTGAGCCCGCCCAGTGGGCTCAGCAGGCCAATTAAGGGCCACCCGGCAACAGGTGACGTCACAGATTGAAATTTCATCTGTCAAGAATTCTTGACAGATGAAATATCAGTGTCTCACAGCTGTTTGAAGCTGTGAAACACTGACACTCTGAGTTCTAAGCTGAGTCATTCTGCACAAACTCAGTTAGAACTCTCACCGGCACTCAAAGCTGAAGGCTGTTATTTTTGACAGATCGCAGCCGTTCAGCTTTCAGTTCCGGCTGAGTGATGCGCTCCTGACAGCAACAGGAAGAAAGGCTGTTAAGGTAAATACAGGTAAGTAAAAGTTCTTTACACACTTTAGACACACCAAACACACTTACCTTTGCACTCATGCACCCATCACTCACCTGAGCGCCGACATCGCGACCCCTCCAACTCCTTCAACCCGACGGCCCGCCTGCTCTAACCTGGCGTGGTTTGGAGCCATCGGGAAACCCACACGAAACCCCTCAAAATAGGGATTAGGCTAAAAACTGCCTGTTAACTACCTGTTAACAGGCAGTTAATTGGCACTAATCCCTTCCCACCTGGTTTCGGCGGGTCCCAGTGCGGGGCGGGTACCCGCCGCCCCTGAAACTTACGTGGGGTGGGGTTTTGGGCGGGATGGTGTCGGGACCCCCAAATTTGGGATTTCCCCCCCCCCCACATGCCTGAAACCCCGCCTGACGGCTCCCCGAAAATCTAGCCCTAAAGTAATTATTTAATTTCTCTGCCATTTCCTCATTCCCCATTATAAATTCTCCCGTCTCTGACTGTAAAGGACCTACATTTACCTTCGCCAGTCTTTTTCTTTTTACATACCTATAGAAGCATTTACAATCCGTTGTTATATTTTTCGCTAGTTTGTGCTCATATTCCATTTTCCCTTTCTTTACCAATTTCTTGGTCCCCCTTTGCTGATTTCTAAAAAGATCCCAATCCTCATCTGACTGCATTTTCTGGCAACTTTATAAGCTTCCTCCTTTGACTTAATACTAGCTTTAATTTCTTTTGTTAGCCATGGTTGGATCACTTTTCCTTTTGGGTTTTTATGCCCTAGAGGAATATTAGCCATTGTATGTCCACCTTCATACCTTTTAGTGTAGTCTCCCAATCTACCATGGCCAACTTGTCCCTCATGCCATTGTAGTTTCCTGTGTTTAGATTGAAGACCTTAGTTTCAAATTGGACTACATCACTCTCAAACTTAATATAAAATTCAATCATATTATGGTCACTTGTCCCTAAAGGGCCCTTTACCACAAGATTATTGATTAGCCCTTTCTCATTACACAGTACCAGATCCAGAATAGCCTGTTCCCTGGTTGGTTCCTCCACATACTGATCCAGGAAACCATTTTACATGCATTCCAAGAATTTGCCCTCCACACCATTAGTGGTAATTTGATTTGCCCAGTCAATATGTAGATTAAAGTCCCCCATGATTACCGTATTGCCCTTGTTACATGCACTTCTAATCTCTTGATTGATACTGTGCCCTACATTACCACTACTGTTTGGTGGCCTATACACAACTCCCACCAATGTTTTCCATCCTTTGCTGTTTCTTAGCTCCACCCAAACTGATTCCAGTTCTACATCACGATCTGCCAAGCCAAGATCTTTTATCTCTACCATACCGATCTCATCCCTTATTAATAGCGCTACGCCACCTCCTTTAGGAAAAGATTAGCGAAAGTAAATGTGGGTCCTTACAGGCTGAGAGAGGAGAAATTATAATGGGGAATAAGGAAATGGCAGACAAATTAACCAATACTTTGTGTCTGTCTTCACGAAAGAAGACGCAATAACCTCCAGGAAATAATGGAGAACCAAGGGTCTAGCGAGAATGAGGAACTGAAATAAATTAGTATTCGTAAAAAAATAATACTGGAGAAATTAATGGGACTGAAAGCCAATAAATCCCCTGGACCTGATGGCCTACTTCCTAGGGTTATAAAAGAGGTGGCTATAGAGATAGTGGATGCATTGGTTGTCATCTTCCAAAATTCCATAGACTCTAGAACAGGTCCGCAGATTGGAAGGTAGCAAATGTAACCCCACTATTTAAGAAATGTGGGAGAGAGAAAACGAGGAACTACAGACCAGTTAGCCTGACATCAGTAGTAGGGAAAATGCTGGAATCTATTATCAAGGACGTGCTAACAGGGCACTTAGAAAATAATTATAGGATTGGGCAGAGTCAACGCCTATTTATGAAAGGGAAATCGTGTTTGACGAATCATGATGAGTGTTTTGAGGTTGTAACTAGCAGAATAGATAAGGGGGAACCAGTGGATGTGGTGTATTTGGATTTTCAGAAGGCATTCGATAAGGTGCCACACAAGAGGTTATTAAACAAAATTAGGGCTCATGGAATTGGGGGTAATATATTATCATGGATTGAGGATTGGTAAATGGACAGAAAACAGAGTAGGAATAAACGGGTTATTTTTGGGTTGGCATGTTGTAGCTAGTGGGGTACTGAAAGGATCAGTGCTTGGGCCTCAGCTATTCACAATCTATATCAATGATTTGGTTGAGGGGACCAAATGTAATATATACAAGTTTGCTGATGATACAAAGCTGGCTGGGATGCAAAGATACGTCAAAGGGACATACCAGGCTAAGTGAGTGGGCAAGAACATGGCAAATGGAAGAAAATGTAGAGAAATGTGAAGTTATCCACTTTGGTAGGAAAAATAGAAAAGCAGAGTATTTTTTAAATGGTGAGAGATTGGGAAATGTTGGTGTTCAGAGGGACCTGGGTGTCCTTGTACACAAATCACTGAAAGTTAACATGCAGGTACAGCAAGCAATTAGGAAAGCAAATGGTATGTTGGCCTTTATTACAAGAGGATTTGAGTATAAGTGTAAAGACGTCTTACTGCAATTGTATAGGGCCCTGGTGAGACCACACTGGAGTATTGTGTACAGTTTTGGTCTCCTTACCTAAGGAAGAGTATACTTGCCATAGAGGGAGTGCAACAAAGGTTCACCAGACCGATTCCTGGGATGGGGGGGGGATTGTCCTATGAGGGGAGAGATTGAGTAGACTAGGCCCATATTCTCTAGAGGTTAGAAGAATGAGGGGCGATCCCATTGAAACATACAACATTCTTACAGGACTTGACAGGGTAGATTCAGGGAGGATGTTTCCCCTGACTGGGGAGTCTAGAACCGGGGTCACAGTTTCAGAATAAGGGGTTGGCCATTTGGGACTGAGATGAGGAGAAAGTTCTTCACTCATAGGGTGGTGAATCTTTGGAATTCTCTACCCCAGAGGGCTGTGAAGGCTCAGTTGTTGAGTATATTCAAGACAGAGATTGATAGATTTTTGGATATTAAGGGAATCAAGGGATATGGGGATAGTGCAGGAAAGTGGAGTTGAGGCAGAAGATCAGCCATGATCTCATTGAATGGCAGAGCAGGCTCGAGGGGCCGAATGGCCTACTCTTGCTCCTATTTCTTACGTTCTTATGATGGCCAGCATTGTTTCCTCCATGAGAGTTAAAACACGCAAGCACACTTGTCCTCCTCCAGTTCTTTCCTCCTATTATGCGCCACCTTCTTCTGCAAGAAATATAGAAGTGTGTCAGTGAGTGTCCTGCAATATGTTTGGGTGATGTGGCTGTCATGGTTGCATTGCTGCCAATGCATGCAAGCTGTAAGTTGTGGCTGCGAGGCTTGCAACAGTGCTAAATGTGTGAGAGTGAGGTAAAGCATATGAATTGAAGGGTTGAGTACAAATTAATAGAGATTTTTGGTAGGTGGGTGATGTGGGTGTACTGAATTGAGCAGTGGATGAGGCTAGTGGTGCAGTTGGTATGATATGCCATTTGAAGATTGAAATCACTCACCTTGACAACTCATGTCAGATCATTAAACTTCTTCCTGCACTACATCCATGTTCTTGGAACAACACTCCTGGCATTGACCTCCACCGCTACTTCTTCCCACTGCCTCCTAAGCTTATGACTGGAGGGCCTTCCGCCCCCTGCAGGATACAGGATGGGCAGGATTTTCATTGGGCCGTGGAGGCAGGATTGGAGGCGTGTGGGGGGTTAAAATCGCAAAATCGGGGGGCACGAACCCATCCCGCCCCCAGCCCGCCTCCATGCCAGTTTCAAAGGAGGCGGGTACCCGACCTGTGCTGGGAGCCGCCTCCCCGAGGCGGGAAAGGGATTAGTGCCAATTAACTGCCTGTTAACAGGTAGTTAACAAGCAGTTTTTAGCCTAATCCCTATTTTTATTCCTGAAGTGTGGGATTCCCGACGGCTCCAAACCACACCAAGTTAGCGAGGCGGACCGTTGGGCTGAAGGGCTTGGATGGTTCGAGATGTCCGGTGTTCAGGTGAGTGATGGGTGCATGAGTGCAGAGGTAAGTGTGTTTGGTGTGTGTAAAGTGTTTAAAGAAGTTTTACTTACCTTTACTTACTTTTACAGCCTTCCTTCCTTCAGGACTCGGGAGTCCCTCATCTCAACGGCACAGAAAGCAGAATGGCCGCGAGCTGTCAAAAGTTGCAGTATTCAGCTTTCTGTTCTGGAGAGATTTCTAAATCAGCCTGAGAGGAAGGAATGAACTTGGAGTACAGATTGTCAGTGTTTGACAGCTTCAAAGAGCTGCCAAACGCTGATATTTCATCTGTCAAAAGCTCTTGACAGATGAAATGTTAATCTGTGACGTCACTTGTTGCCGGGTGACCCTTAATTGGCCTGCTGAGCCCGTTGGGTTGGCCACAACTCGATGGAGGCGGGACTACAACCCCGAAAATTGTAGTCCTGCCTCCATCACGCCTCCAGTATCAAAATCCAGCCCTTTGTGCCTGTCTTCACGGAGGAAGACACAATAACCTCTCGGAAATAATGGAGAACCAAGGGTCTAGCGAGAACGAGGAACTGAAAGAAATTAGTATTAGTAAAAAAATAGTACTGGAGAAACTAGACCTCCAGTGCATTGTCAGAAAACCTTGGTGTTCGCTCTCTCGCATGTTCAGCTATTCCTCAAAGTATCACAGCAGAGGTTCGGTTTTCAAACAACTCCCACCGCTTCTTCCAGCCACAATGCACCACTCCTTTAAGAGGTGCAGGCTGCCTTTAACTAGCGCTAGCCACTTGTGAGCCCCCTGCTGATGCGCGCAGCCAATGAACAGCGCGGGTAGTGCTGGCTGCATGCAGCAATCATGTAAAGCAGCAGGCAGCACAAATTTAACGTGCGGCCTACAACACAATAAATGGGCGCAGGTTAATTGCGTACCACGATCCCCATATTCGTTTTCGGGGGTGACCCATTTTAACCCTCTACATGTTTAGAGAGCATGGAACAGTGTCTACATTCTCTAAAAAATGGTAATAGATTTTGAGTAGATTTCTAAAGGGCCCAGCAGGACGAAGAGACCCCTTGGTAATTGGTAAACCAGGTTTGATACTACGCTAAAGTTATAGGCCTAGAAATTCATGGCCGCCACGAAAGCTGCCGGTGCCACCATGGGCAGGGTTTAACGGCCGCTGAAAATGGTGGCGCCGGCGGGACTGAAAAATTAGCACTGGGGACTAATGATTATTAGCCCAGCGCTAAACTCACCATGTAATGCCCTCCTGGTGGCGTTCGTCCCAGCATCAGGCCCCATTGTGGCACCCATAAGCGGAGTTGCAACTTCGAACAGCCTCTGAAAGTGAGACTGTGATTTCGCAAAGTATGGTGGCATCTTAAAAGGGCAATGCATTGTTGTTTTCTTAAAAGGGAAATGCCTTCTAAAATGATAAAATTAAAAATGATGTAAAAATATGCAGTTTTCAGGCTATACAGTTCAACTGCCTTCTGAAAAAAAATTAACACTAAAAAGAATTCCCAAATGCAAGTCTTCAGCTCTTAAAGGTGAATTGCCTTCCGCACTTAAAAAAACTGGGAAAAGTGCTTCAGCGCTAACACAAATAGCTCAGCAAGCCAGGGAAGGGGCACCCAGGGTCTCGCATGCAGCACTCCAGCTTTGTGCAGGGGGGTCACACTGCAAGAGAGGTCCTCTACCCGCAGGGGGCAGGAGGCCCTCCAGAAAGAACAATGTGGGACCAGATCACCGAGGCCGTCAAAGCCAGCAGTGTCGCCTCCACCACCTGGCTTCAATGCCCAAACAAGCTTCATGATCTCAGACACCTGGTCAAGGTCAGTGAATGCAACTTCAAAAGTCATCTCCTACCAACTGCACCACTAGCCTCACACACTGCTCAATGCACGATCACCCCCCCCCCCCCACCCCGCCCAATCACTCACCTACCAACAATCTGTACCAATCACACATCTCCCATTCCTAGCTTCACCTCAATCCCTTGGAGGAGATGGTGCTGGCCATTCTTGGCAGGGGCATGGCTGAGCCCTTGGCCAGCGGTGGTACTGAAAGGATACAAGAAAGAAGAAGAAAGAAAGACTTGCATTTATATATCGCTTTTCACAACCACCGGACGTCTCAAAGCGCTTTACAGCCAATTAAGTACTTTTTGAAGTGGAGTCACTGTTGAAATGTGGGAAACGCGGCAGCCAATTTTTGCACAGCAAGCTCCCACAAACAGCAATGTGATAATGACCAGATAATCTGTTTTTGTTCTGTTGGTTGAGGGATAAATATTGGCCAGGACACCGGGGATAACTCCCCTACTCTTCTTCGAAATAGTGCCATGGGATCTTTTACATCCACCTGAGAGAGCAGACGGGGCCTCGGTTTAACATCTCATCCGAAAGACAGCACCTCTGACAGCATTGCACTGAAATGTCAGTCTAGCTTTATGTGCTCAAGTCCCTGAAGTGGGACTTGAACCCACAACCTTCTGATTCAGAGGCGAGTGTGGTGGAGGAGGAGGAGGAGATGATGATGAATTTCACACTCCCAGCCAGCAGCTCCGCAAGGTCGACCAGCAAGGCCATCTGCAGTGTTCCCCATTGAAAGTCAGCAGCCTTCCACCAGCCATGCTACAGCCACTGGTGTAGCACTGCATGACATCAGTAGGATAGGCAAAGGCACACACAAGACAATCACCAAAGGAATGCATAAGGGTGATGAGTTGATTTCTTGATGTCATATTGGATGGGTAGATGTATAAAGTTGGATTGGAAAGGTTGCTTTGTGATGGCTTTTAATTCAGCATTGTGGCCAAGAGGACGTTGTGATGGTCAGTAACAGAGGGAAGGTAAGGTGCTGGACAAATGTTGAAAGGGGAATTGGGGTTGTGGTCACTGGTACCGCAGTTGGATGATTCCATCCTGGATATCCCGGCCAGAAATTGGCTGTCTGGGTTGCATCCTTCCTTTCGCTTCCTTCTCTTCTGCTTCCTCCTCTTCTTTAAAATTATGAAAGGTTTTGATAGAGTAGACACAGAGAGAGTGTTTCCACTTGTGGGGAAGAGAAAAACTAGAGGCCATCAATATAAGATAGTCACCAAGAAATCAAATAAATAATTCAGAAGGAACTTCTTTACCCAGAGGGTGGTGAGAATGTGGAACTCACTACCAAAGAAGTGGTTGAGGTGAATAGTATAGATGTATTTAAGGGAGGTTAGATAAGCATATGAGGGAGAAGGGAATAGAGGATTATGCTGATAGAGTTAGCTGAGGAAAGACGGGAGGAGGCTCGGGTGGAGCATAAACGCCGGCATGGACTGGTTGGGCCGAATGGCCTGTTTCTGTGCTGTATATCATATCTAATCCTCCTCCTCTGCTTCCTCCTCTTCTGCGATTTTCTCTTCCCTTTGCGAGCGAATGCTGTAAATCTGAAATAAAAGCGTAAATTGCTGGAAATACTCAGCAGGTCACCCAGCACCTCGACCTGAGATGTGAACTCTGTTTCTCTCTCTCTCTACGGATGTTGCCTTACCTGCTGAGTATTTCCAGCATTTTCTTTCTTCTCAGAGGCCTTCCTTTACCATCTGAGGCCATGCAAGCATCCAGCAGCACTCCCTGCACACTTAAAAATCTTTTAACATTGTAATGAAATCTGTTTGTCTTGCCTGTATTCATTTTGCACTCATGTATATTACCCTCCCCCACACGGTGTATAGTTTCACTTCCTCTTTCCTGACTAACCTGGAAGGTTCCAGGTCTTGGCTCTTGGCTCCGCCCCTGAGTTCTCTTACTTAAAGATCTCAGGATCTGTGTGACTCATTCCTATGAGCCAGTCGGTATGTTGAGATGTTAGCTCTGATCTTAGTGATTAAAAGCCAACTTGTTAAAGTCTATGGCCTAGAAATTCACTAGCCTTAGCGCCGCTTTTGAGGCGCTAGAGGTACTAGCGCCAGAGTTATGGCCAGTTGAGAAATTCCCTGGGGCCCTAAAGCGGCGTTGCACCGGTAGCGCTGCGCCGGCACCGATGACGTCATCGGTGTGCGCAGCGTCCCGGTTGCCATGCCGACGGGCCCCAGAGCCGAAATTCAGTTGCGGCCGCCTCGCCCGTGGCAGCCGCAACTAAGACTCTGGCAACAGAGTCCAACATGTGTTTGCGCCGGCGCATTAAAGGCCCCGCGGCGGCCGGCCGCTTTCCCGCCGGCCGCCTGCCCGGAGCTCCCTCCCCGGACTTCTCTCCCCCCCCCCCCGGAACAGATGCAAGCCCGGCACTTGTTCGAGGTGCCGGGCTCATTTTTAAACAGATTTGCGCGGGCCGCGGCCGGGTGCAGGCAGCTCCTCCTTAACGGAAGGAGGAGGCCTGCACTTCCCCAGCCTGCCGCACCGCATCGGGTGCCGCAGCGCCGGAATTGCGGCGCTAAACGGCAGTTAGCGCCCTTTTCCAGGCGCTAAGACCCTTCAGTAGCGCCGGCAGCCGTTTGGGCGCGGCGCTACTGAATTTTTGGCGCGCGCAGGGGGACTTAGCGCCGGCACTAACTTCCGGCGCTAAAGCCCTGGCTAAGCCAAAACCCAATTTCTAGGCCTATAACTTCTAGTTTTGTGGTTATTGAAGGCACATCAATTTTAATCACTAAAGAATACTAGGATGGATCGACTCCTAAAACCAGAGCGTCTGGACTTGGATCCACATTCTGCTGAAGCATCAAATCAATTTGGACACTGGCTCAAATGCTTCGAACTCTTCGTGAGGGCCTCATCCGCTAGCGAGGTAGATAAACTGAGTCTACTGACTACTCGCGTTAGTCATCGGATTTATTCGTTCATCCGGGACGCCACCTCTTACACGGAGGCCATCACTATCCTGAAGGCCCAATACCAGAGGCCAGTAAACGAAGTGTACGTCAGACATCTGCTGGCTACACGCAGGCAGCGACCTGAGGAATCAATGGACGATTTCTTACAGGGCCTAAAGGACTTGGTCCGGGACTGTAACTGCAAGGCCGTGACGGCCAACGTGTACTCTGATGAATTGGTCCGCGATTCCTTCATCACGGGCCTCAAATCGAATTATATCCGGCAGAGACTGCTGGAGAAGGAGGTCCTGGACTTAAAAAAGGCAGTGGCCACTGCGCGATCGCTGGACGTGGCCCAGATAAACTCTGACTCTTATTCTTCCGGCCATGCGGCCCTCACCGCCTCGTGCGCACCGAGCGGGCCGCCATCTTGGAATCAGCCATCTTCCCCATCCAGGTCTCAGACCAGCTCTACACCACCGGAGTCCCCACACAGAAGTTCACCCAGGAGTCCTACTACAGCGGCAATGTCTCGAGGCCCGAAATGCTACTTCTGCGGCCAGGCCAAGCACCCCAGACAACGATGCCCAGCGAAGGATGCTACATGCTTCAAATGTAAGAAAAAGGGGCATTTTAGCAAAGTCTGCAGGGGGAATCCGATTTCCAACTCCGTCACCGCCTCGTGCGTGCTGTGCGGGCCGCCATCTTGGGATCCGCCATCTTTTCCCGACTCAACGGCCGCCCAGGGCCCAACAGTGGCTTCAATCACGGTGGATCAATCCAGGCCACACCCGTTGACAAAATCCATGATGGACATACAGGTAAACGGGAATTTAACAAAATGTTTAATTGACTGTGGGAGTACCGAGAGTTTTATCCACCCTAGCCTGGTACGGCGGCACTCATTAACGGTAACCCCTACTTGGAGCAGAATTGCTATGGCTGCTAAGCCCCACACTTCGGACATTTTGGGCTACTGTGTGGTAACACTGACTGTAAAAGGCACGGACTACAAGGATTTTAAACTCCTCGTGATGCCAGAACTCTGTGTTAATGTAATCTTGGGCCTGGACTTCCAGTGCCACCACAAAAGTGTCACGCTAGCATATGGCGGGTCCCAGCCGCCACTCACAGTCTGTGGCCTATCAACCTTAAAAATCAGCCCTCCCTCTTTATTCGCTAATCTCGCTCCGAACTGTAGGCCCATAGCGACCAAAAGTAGACGGTACAGTCTGGAAGACAGACACTTTATCAAGGCGGAAGTGGACAGACTCCTGCGGGAAGGCATTATTGAATGCAGTACCAGTCCGTGGCGTGCCCAAGTAGTCATAGTTAAAAATAGCGAAAAGAAACGGATGGTAATTGACTACAGCCAGACTGTTAATATTTATACCCAGCTGGACGCCTACCCTTTACCCCGCATATCAGAAATGGTCAACCAGATTGCGCAATACCGAGTCTTCTCGACTATCGACCTCAAATCTGCGTATCACCAGCTCCCCATTAGAATGGAGGACCGCCCATACACCGCCTTTGAGGCGAACGGACGCCTCTACCATTTTCTCAGAGTGCCCTTCGGGGTAACAAATGGGGTCTCGGTCTTCCAACGTGAGATGGACCGCATGGTTGACGAGAATAAACTACAAGCTACCTACCCCTATCTGGACAATGTCACTATCTGCGGGCACAACCAGCAAGACCACGATCTAAATCTTGCGAGATTTTAAAAAACTGCCCTAAAGCTGAATCTAACCTACAACGAAGACAAATGTGTCTTCAACACAACCCGTCTCTGTATCCTCGGCTGTGTGGTGGAAGATGGGGTAATTGGACCGGACCCTGACCGATTACGCCCCCTAAAGGAACTGCCCCTGCCACACAATCCCAAAGCTTTAAAAAGGTGCCTGGGATTTTTCTCGTATTACGCCCAATGGGTGCCCAATTACTCTGATAAGGCCCGACCCCTCATTAAATCGACGTCCTTCCCACTATCAGCTGAAGCTCGGGAGGTTTTCACCAGTATCAAACAGGACATTGAAAGGGCTGCACTGTGTGCAGTGGACGAAAGCATTCCCTTTCAAGTCGAAAGCGATGCGTCAGACTTTGCCTTAGCTGCGACCCTCAATCAGGCTGGGAGACCTGTGGCCTTCTTCTCCCGAACCCTTCAGGGACCTGAAATCAGGCACTCTTCTGTCGAGAAGGAGGCACAGGCTATAGTGGAGGCAGTGCGGCACTGGAGACACTACCTAGCCGGCAAACGTTTCACCCTGCTCACCGACCAGCGGTCGGTGGCTTTCATGTTTAATAACAAACAAAGGGGGAAAATCAAGAATGACAAAATACTCAGGTGGAGGATCGAACTATCCACGTTCGACTATGATATTATGTACAGGCCGGGAGCCCTTAATGAACCCCCAGATGCCCTATCACGGGGAATGTGGCCAGCATTCATACGGACAAATTACAGGGTCTCCACAACGACCTCTGTCACCCAGGGGTCACCCGACTATACCATTTTATAAAGTCCCGCAATCTGCCCCACTCCATCGAGGAGGTCAGGGCAATGACCAGAGCCTGCCGCATCTGTGCGGAATGCAAGCCTCGTTTCTACAGGCCTGACCGTGCACACCTTATCAAAGCCACACGGCCATTCGAGCGCCTAAGTCTGGACTTCAAGGGACCCCTTCCCTCTGCCGACCGTAACGTATACTTCCTCAATATCATCGATGAATATTCCCGCTTCCCCTTTGCCATTCCCTGCCCAGACATGACCAGTGCCACAGTCATCAAGTGTCTCGGTAATCTATTCTGCATGTTTGGCATGCCGAACTACATACACAGCGATAGGGGGACATCATTTATGAGTGACGAACTGCGCCAGTTCTTGCTCTCAAAGGGGATAGCCACTAGCAGAACCATTAGCTACAACCCCCGGGGTAATGGGCAAGTGGAAAGGGAGAATGCTACTGTTTGGAAGGCTGTCACGTTAGCCTTAAAGTCAAAAGGCCTTCCGACCTCCCGCTGGCAGGAAGTCCTCCCAGATGTGCTCCACTCCATACGGTCTCTGTTATGTACAGCCACTAACGCTACCCCTCATGAAAAGATGTTTGTTTTCCCCCGGAAATCCACCTCGGGCATATCTCTACCCGCGTGGCTGACGTCTCCGGGGACAGTACTATTGCGGAAGCACGTGAGAGGCCATAAAACGGACCCCCTTGTGGAAAAGGTACAGCTCCTCCATGCAAACCCTCAGTACGCCTATATCGAATACTCTGACGGGCGAGAGGACACTGTTTCCATAAAAGACCTCGCTCCCTCGGGGAGCGGAGAGAACGATGAGAGACTACCCGAGGAAGACCTACACCAAAAAGAGACAGGACGCCTAGAGGTATCAATACCCAACTTTAACCTGGAGGACACTGCAGATAACCTGGAAGACACTGCGGAGGCCCGGACAGCGGAGGAACTAGAATCCACTCCCCTAGAGGCACCCCAACCGGCTTTGCGCCGATCACTGAGAACCGCAAAACCTCCTGACAGACTCACTTATACCAACTTTTAAGAAACATCACCCCGATGGACTAAATCTAAAGAAGGGGTGAATGTAATGAAATCTGTTTGTCTTGTCTGTATTCGTTTTGCATTCATGTATATTACCCTCCCCCACACGGTGTATAGTTTCACTTCCTCTTTCCTGACTAACCTGGAAGGTTCCAGGTCTTGGCACTTGGCTCCGCCCCTGACTTCTCTTACTTAAAGATCTCAGGATCTGTATGACTCATTCCTGTGAGCCAGTCGGTGTGTTGAGATGTTAGCTCTGATCTTAGTGATTAAAAGCCAACTTGTTAAAGTCTATAACTTCTAGTTTTGTGGTTATTGAAGGCACATCAAACATGTATTGCACCAAGCCACTACTTCAATAAGAAAAATCCAGGCAAAAAGCTTAAATGCATACTTACCTGAAAGATATGTGTCCCTTTAAGAGGTGCTATAGCACCTCTGTCAGGCTGCTGAACGCTGGGTTTTCATGGCGAGCTTAGGATCCAGCGCGGAACTCTAGCAGAAGGGTGCTAGCGTGGTGGACGCCATTTTTAGACCGGGCTGCAGCGGTGACTCATGGCAGTACGTGGTGTTAGACCACCTCCTCATGGGAATTTTACACTAGTCAGTTAACATCACTGCAAAGCGGAAACTGCTTTGTAGCGATGCTAAAGTTGCAGTAGAAATGCAGCTTTAAAAAGAGAATATTTATTTGTTTTGAGTAGTTTTTAGCAGGAAGTGTCACAGCAAGAGGATTAAGTGTGTGTGGATATGACCCATCGGCTGCTGTGAGAGGGGCACATCATTCGGTCAATTGATTTTAGTAAAGAATTGGAAAAACAACTATTTGGTTGGTGTATATTTTTATTTATCCTAATCTGAAACCACTGCATCTGTACTAGTCTGAAAAAATTAAATGGTGCTCTTCAGATGCATATTTAGAAAAGCCTAAGGCCGAGAAATTGATTTGTCCTCGAAAACTGGCATGGGGATCGCGATGCGTGACCAACCCGCGCCCATCGGGAGGAATGCAGGCAGCACGTGAACTTCGTGCTGCCTGCTCATTACCAGGATTATGGCGTTCAGCCCAGCACTGGACACGCTGCTGAGTGGTTGAATGCTCAGCAGGGGGCCCAAGTTCATGTGAGGCTAGCACCACTTAAAGCTAGCCTGCACTACTTAAAGGCAGTTTGCACCAGTAGAAATTAATCAGCAACTAACCTGTAAGTAGGTGATGATCCCTTTAAATATGGCTGGTAAAAACATAGAAGATAGGAGCAGGAGTAGGCCATTCGGCCCCTCGAGCCTGCTCCGCCATTCAATGCAATCATGGCTGATCATCCAAATTCAGTACCCGGTCCCTGCCTTCTCCCCATATCCCTTGATCCCTTTAGCCTTAAGAAATATATCCAACTCCTTCTTGAATATATTTAATGAATTGGCCGCTACTGCCTTCTGTGGAAGAGAATTCCACAGGTTCACCACTCTCTGGGTGAAGAAATTCCTCCTCATCGCTGTCCTAAATGGCTTACCCCTTATCCTTAGACTGTGACCCCTGGTTCTGGACTCCCCTGCCATTGGGAACATCCTTCCTGCATCTAGTCTGTCTAGTCCTGTTAGAATTTTATAAGTTTCAATGAGATCCCCTCTCATTCTTCTAAACTCCAGCGAGTACAAGCCCAATCGACCCAATCTCTCCTCATATGTCATTCCTGCCATCCCAGGTATCAGCCTGGTGAATCTTTGCTGCACTCCTTCCATGGCAAGAACATCCTTCCTCAGATAAGGCGACCAAAACTGCACACAATACTCAAGGTGTGGTCTCACCAAGGCCCTGTACAACTGCTGCAAGACATCCTTGTTCCTGTACTCAAACCCTCTCGCTACGAAGGCCAACATACCATTTGCCTTCTTAAGGGGGGGTCCTTGCAGCTGCTGAACACATGTTCAGCTGTGCAAGGTTAACACAGGGGGTTAGTTCCATCATTGAGGACGAAAAATGCATTGCTGGCGTCAAATCGACGTTGCATGCTGATTGACGTCAGGATCTGCCTACTCCACATACTTCTGGCGCACGGTCCCAGCACTGATGCTAACGCCCTCACCAAGATGGTGTCCGGCATGGCATGCACCAAAATTGTGCACGTGCGGCGCGGATGCCATTTTCATCACAAAACGGCACCCGTCGCGCCAAAAAATCAGGCACTACGGAGCCGAATTTTTCACCCTAAAGATCTGCAGTGGATAACTTGAATCAGACAAAATCATGCTCATTATCGATTTTACCAGTGTACAAGTCTGTTTATTGTAAAATTCACAAGGGAATATGCTAGCTTCAGCAATATTTTATGATCATCAACTACAACTATAACATAAGTAATTTGAAGCTTTAGTTTTGTTTTAAATTACTTTATCATTCTGGAATTTCAGAAAGCTCACTGCAGTGGAACGCACTGCGTAGCCTTTTTGTTTGGAATGTTAAGCTGGTACAGACAGCAATCAAATCAATCCTTCTTTAAAGAAAAGTGACTTAAAATGAACGTTTACACAATTACTTCACATGATTGCGTCAGGGTAGGTTAATAGTTTAATTTCTTAATTTACAATTGCATTCATATAACTGTAGAATACAAGTAACCTGACATATGTGCACCATGTGGTTGGTCAGAAAATAACAAAAAGGTCTAAAGTCAGAGTACATTTAACCTTCTGAACAGTGTGATTGCTTGGAATAGGACAAAAGGAAGTGTTTGTTTTACAAACGAAGTTAATAAATATTTCCAGAAACCACTGATTGCGGAGGATGGGGAATCAAAACAGGGATAGAAACATATCCCATTGTTGAAGGATGAGGGTCAAAACAGAAAAACAGAAAAATAAGCTTGGATTAAAAAAAATTGACACTGAGCCAAAGAAGGAGATATTAGGATGGGTGACTAAAAGCTTGGTCAAAAAGGTAGGTTGTATGGAGCGCATTAAAGGAGGGGGCGAGAGAGGCGGAGAGGTTTAGGGAGAGAAATCTAGAGCAACCAGCTTAGACAGCTAAAGGCACGGCCACCAATGGTGGGCAAAGGAAGTGGGGGATGTATAAGAGGCCATACCGAGTTCTCAGAGGGCTGGAGGAGGTGACAGCGATAGGGAGGGACGAGGCCATGGAGATTCTTGAATATGAGGATGAGAGTTTTAAAATCAAGGCGTTGGTGGACCAGCAGCAAATGTAGGTCAGCAAGCACAGGAGTGAAGAAGAAGAAGAAGACTTGCATTTATATAGCGCCTTTCACGACCACCGGACGTCTCAAGGCGCTTTACAGCCAATTAAGTACTTTTTTTTGAAGTGTACTTACTGTTGCAATGTGGGAAACGCAGCAGCCGATTTGCGCACAGCAAGCTCGCACAAACAACAATGCGATAATGACCAGCTAATCTGTTTTTGTTATGTCGATTGAGGGATAAATATTGGCCAGAGCACCAGGGATAACTCCCCCTGCTCTTCTTCAAAATATTGGGCCAGTAATTCCGGTCCCAACGCGCGAGTACGGACGGGGTACTCACGCGTGGGCCCGATGGAAGTGCCGGTTTTCAGGGTGCACAGCGCATGCGCTGAAAACCGGCATTTCCTGTCCTCTGAACCAAGGGGTTAAGAGGCGGAACGCGTGCGACATATCAGGCAGCGCGTGCGCGCTGAATTTCCTTTTTTTTGTAAAGAGTTGCCCGTGTGTAAAGGCCTCCGGTTTTTACGCTTGAAAACACCAGACGTAAGTACTTAGTTTTACAGGTAAGTGGTCTATTAATACAATTTAGAATTTTTTTTCCATGGGTTTATTATTTTTAAAGAATTTACAGTAAGGTAAGTGTTTTTTTAGACCATATTTGTTAAAAAAAAAATTTTTTAATTTGATTAATTGTTTAAAATAGTTTCTTTTACAGTTATTCATAGTTCATTTATTTCGTGGGATTTTTTAAAACTTTTATTTGTAGTTTAAGTGCTGTTTTGGGCGCCCTGAGTTTTCATGAGTTTGACAGTTCTTACTATCAAACTCATGAATGAACTTTTGCAACCTCCCATTGGTTGCCCAGTGCCCACGTGATCCCAGCTGGCTCATCAAAATAACTACGTTTTAATTCTGTTTAAAACTACTTTACATTCTTCAAAATAATTTAAAAGTATTTAAAACTTTATAAAAGTTACCTAAAGATTAATAAAAATACAAAAAATTTCTTTAAAATGCTGCTCTGCGTGTAGAATTGCTTTGCAGCTTGTGTTAAAAATTGGGGGCGTGGCCTATGTTAAGGAGACCTCAAGGGGCGTGTCTAACTTAGACTCCGCGCTCGAGGCTTCGCGCTGGCTGCACTCCTGGGCGGCGTGACGTCAGACGCTGCCCGGGAGTAATCAACTGAAAACAGGAATTACAAGCGTCCCGGGAGCCGAACGGCAGGCGCGCCGGGTAAGTGCTCATCGGGGGCTTGCACGCGTGGCAAGCCCCCGAGCCTAATTTCTGGGTCATTGCCATGGGATCTTTTACGTCCACCTGAGAGAGCAGACGCAGCAGTTTAACTTCCCATCCGAAAGACGGCACCTCTGACAGTGCAGCACTCCCTTAGCACTGCATTGGAGTGTCAGCCTAGCTTTGTGTGTTCAAGTCTCGCGTGGGACCTGAACCCACAACCTTCTGAATCAGAGGCGAGTGTGCTACTAACTGAGCCACAGCTGACACTCGCATCGTGATGGGTGAATGGGGTTTTGTGCGAGTTAGGATACGGAAGCAGAATTTTGGATGAGCTCAAATTTATGGAGGTTGGAAGATGGGAGGCCGGATATGAGAGCATTGGAATAGTCGAGTCTGGAGGTAATGAAAGCATGGATAAGGGTTTCAACAGCAGATGGGCTGAAGCAGGTGCAGAGTTGTGCGATGTTATGGATGTGGAAGTAGGCAGTCATTGTGATGGAGAGGGTATGGGGTCGGAAGCTCAGCTCAGAGTCAAATAGGACGCCGAGGTTATGAACAGTCCAGTTCAGCCTCAGACAGTGACCAGGGAGAGGGATAGAGTCAGTGGCTAGGGAATGGAGTTCGTGGTGGGGACCAAAGACAATAACTTGGGTTTTCCCAATATTTAATTGGGGGAAACTGCAGCTTATCAATAACTGAATTTTAGACAAGCAGTGTACCAACACAAAGGCAGTAGCGGGGTTGAGAGAGGTGACAGTGAGGTAGAGCTGGGTGTCATTAGCGTACATTTGCAACCTGACCTCGTGTTTTCAGATGATGTCGCTGAGAGGCAGCATGTAGATGAGAAATAGGAGGGGGCCAAGGATAGATCCTTGGGTGACTCCAAAGGTAACGGTGCAGAGATGGGAAGAGAAGTCATTGTATGTAATTCCCTGGCTACGCCTGGATAGATAAGAATAGAACCAGGCGAGAGAAATCCCACTCAGCTGGCCAACAGAGGAGAGGCGTTGGGGGAGGATGGTGTGGTCATCCATGTCAAAGGCTGCAGACACGTCGAGAAGAATGAGAGGGGATAGTGCGTCACAGTCACAGTCACAGAGGTTGCCATTATTTTAATTTCCTTTGAATTGTTTGTATTACTTCCATTGTGGATTCCCATGACATGGGAAGGTCAAAATAAGAAAGAATTTAAATCAAGGAGCTTAAAATCTATCTATATATAATATATTGAAAACCTTGCACAGTTTCCATCCCAAAAACCTATTATTGCGACTTTTGAGAATGCTTTTCTGCCAACATTTCAAGTAAACCTTTCTAGTGGGAATCCACTATCTAACTGTCAACAATGGGCTTTCACAATTCAGGCCTCCATCCAGCAAGTGGCGCTGTGGCAGCTAATCTGCCCCTTTCCCGGCAGCTGTGACTCTCCTCTCTCCTGCTTCAAGTCTCTCCTTTTAAAGTTCGCAATTTTTGAAATGATTTTTTGTTACTGATTTTTAATATTGTATCTATATTTGTCCCCTTTATCTTTCCCCCTTTCATTTTTACCTGGGACTCTGATCTTCGCCAGGGTTCGCTCTTCAAATGCCATGGGCAATGCTCCTTTAAAGCATGTTTGTTTGTTTGTTTTGAATAATTTTTTGGCAGCCAGTGTCTCAGCAAGAGAATTGAGCATGCGTCCTTAGGACAAGTTGGCTACTGCGAGGTGGGCACGTCATTCGGTCAATTGATTATAGAACTGTCTTGAGGAAAGGTCATCGACCTGAAACGTTAACTCTGCTTCTCGCTCCACAGATGCTGTCTGACCTGCTGAGTATTTCCAGCATTTTCGGCTTTTATTTCAGATTTCCAACATCCGAAGAATTTTGGTTTTGTTTTAGTCTGTTGGTGTATATTTCTATTAATCCTAACCTGAAACTGATGCACCTGTATCAGCCTGAAAGGGTTAAGTGGTGCTGCAGAAATGCATATTTAGAACAGCCTAAAGTTTAACAGTGGATAACTTGAATTGGACAAAATCATGCTCATTATTGATTTCACCTGTTTACTAAAACATTCCCAAGAGACAATGCTAACTTCAGCAATGTTTCATGATCATCAATTACAATGAAAAGATTTATTAGTGGGAGAAAAATATCCAAGATGGATAGTAATAAAATGGAGGGGGAAAACTACAGGAATGTAAAACAGAAGAAAAAGGGGAGAAATTGAGAAGGGGTCGATTTTAACTCCCAGTGAAGGGGTGGGGTGATTCCAAAATGCACGCCCCGGCCCAGATTTCAGGCCTGGGGTATTTTAACTCCCGGGGCCCTCATCTGCATGCCGCCAGTCAGCTGACCACTCAAAATTGGGTGGGAAGTCGCAAATGGCCGGTAGGCAGACGGGCATGTTCAGGTGGCCAGATGCCACTGGCAGCAGCAAAGGAAGGCTTGCCCACAAGCAGGTAAGTGGCAGGGAGGGGGCTTTGGGAGGGTCCTGCAAGAGGGAAGATTGGGGGTGGGGAGGCTGTGACTTTGCTTGTAGGACCTGGAGGAACACTCCTGCTGCTCCTGGCCCCACAAAGGAAAGATTTAGACTTAACCTGGAGGGCTTCTTTATGCTTCCAACAGATACTGACCTGCTTCAGCCTGGAGAAAGGTTGAGGTGACTTTCCTGCTCAGACCCACTCGGTGTCCCATTGGAACCCAATAAGCATAAATTTATGAAGCTCCTCCCTGCAGTAAGCAGTTAAAATGGTGGCCAACAAGTTTCCAGCAGAAACGGGAGGTAAAGAACATGGGAACAGGAGGAAAATTCAGCCCCGCGAGCCTGTTCCACCATTCAATTAGATCATGGCTGATCTGTATCTTAACTCCATTTACCCGCCTTGGTTCAATAACCCTTAATATTCTTGCTTTAACAAAAATCTATCAATCTCGGTTTTGAAATGTTTAATTGATCCCCCCGTCTCAACAGCTTTGGAAGAGAGTGTTCCAGATTTCCACTACCCTTTGTGTGAAGAAGTGCTTCCTGACATCACCCCTGAACGGCCTAGCTCTAATTTTAAGGTTATTGCCCCTTGTTCTGGACTCCCCCACAAGAGGAAATAGTTTCTCTCTATCTATCAACTCCTTTAATAATCTTAAACAGCTCTATTAGATCACCCCTCAATCTTCTATACTCAAGGGAATACAAGCCTAGACTATGCAACCTGTCCTCATAATTAAACCCTTTTAGCCCCAGTATCATTCTGGCGATTCTGCACTGCACCCCCTCCAAGGCCAATATATCCTTCCTGAGGTGCGGTGTGGATGAACGCTCCATGTTTAAATGCTCCCCCCCCCCCTGCCCCGTTCTTGCTGGGCGGGTTGGATTAAAATTTCCCCAAAAAAGGAATTTCCCGTTAAGAAGAGTAAGGTATACAAAGAAATCAATCTCTTCTTCTTAGGCAGTCCCTCGGAACCGAGGATGACTTGCTTCCACATTAAAAATGAGTTCGCAGGTGACTGATGAGTCCAATGCGGGACCTACAGTCTCTGTCACAGGTGGGGCAGGCGGTGGTTGAAGGGGTGGGTGGGTGGGGTGCTTGGGTTGACGTGCGCTCCTTGCGCTGTTTGCGCTTGGCTTCCGCTTGCTCCCGGAGAAGAGACTCGAGGTGTCCGGCGCCTTCCCGGATGCTTCAATACTGCAGTAATCAACACTGCAGTAATAAAATACATGAACTGAGAAACAAAGAGAGAAATAAGGACCAGATTAGAACAGGGAAGAGGAGGAAGAGTCTTCAGGAAGAAAACACACTGAGCACTGGAGACAATCTAACATTCTTGGTGCAGAGTCAGTCTACAGGAAGGTGCTGCAATACTTACACCATGTGCTGCTCTGACAGAACACAGCCCCTATATTTTTTTTAAAAATCAGTAAAAAGGCGGATTTAACATATAATAATTTAGGAAGAATCCTGCAGCTTAAGTATCAATCAATTTATATTTTAAGTGACTGCTGTTTGTGTTCTTATCGTTGAGGTGTCCTGTTTTTTAAAATTAGATGTGATATTTCGAGTCTGTGTATTTCACTGCGCTTTGGCGATTGTTAACTTTTTAACCAATCAAAGTATTAGCCAACCCTCAGAGCCCCAGGATTGGCCGAAAGTTTTAAGCTGTCCCCCACTCCTCTCACGCCTGGTGGAAGAAGTCAAATATCCCGATATCAGCGGCTGAAGGGCTCCTTTCACAGCCTTAGAAGGCGATTCCTCCTGCCGAGGAACTGATGCTGGTCTGGTCAATGTCGGTGTAGCCGAGGAGATTCATCTTGTGACAATTATGAGGCTGCGGGCAGTTCTCTTTCTCTGTGCGGCTGTGAGCGCGTTAGGAAGTAAGTGTGCATCTGTGTCGCTGTCGATTTATGTAATTGGTGGGGGGAGAGAGGGAAAACAAATCCCCATCCTGTGTATGCCGATTGTCTAAGAGTTTATGTACTTTCCCATCCAATATTGCTCGATAGGCTGCAGTTCATTGCGAGCAGATTTTTTTAATGCAAATTTAATGTGGTTACTGAATAAATGAAGGGCTGCATCCCCACAGTGCTTGTCTCTGCGTGACTTGTAGGAACTCGCCTGTAAACCATGCCTGTGTGTGTGTGTGTGTGTGCAGTGATTTGTTAGAAGGTGATTGAATTGCTGGTCTGCGGGAGGCAGGTTCTTTCTAACGATTTGCAATAAATAGTGGCGTTTTAGGAAAGTTCTGTAATTAATTCCCTTTTTAATGTAAGTAATTCGGAATTCACATACAAGCGCATTTGGGACAGCTCCAGCCCACAGAGTTTCTCCAGTTAGTTTCTGAATCCGAGGAAAGGTTTAAATGTTGTTTGATTTACGTGTGCTGGGTATTGTCGGGGATGAAGTGGTGCGTTGTTCCTCGGATACCCAAAGCGAGCTGGCAGGCGGTTTCTTTTCCAAGGAAGGCTGGGAGGGAGATCTAATCTTCGCCTTTTTTTTTGCACCGTGCGAGCGAGCGGCTTGTTGTGCAGGAGCGGCAGGCTGAACCGCCGGACCTGCCCTGTCTGTCTGGACTCTCGGCTCCTCGTTAAAACAGTGACCGCTTCATCTGCAGAACTTTCCCAGGGCGGAAGGTTAGCCCCGAGTCCTCACTGGTCCCAAGAGCCGCGTATATTCTGAGATGATGGGTCATACTAAACCTTATTTCACACCAATGCACACTTTTTAAATTAGAATTTCCAGCTTTAAAAATGTGTTAATGGACAAGAGCGTCATTTAATGCAGTTGATTTATGTCTCTCTCTCTCGCTGTCTTTTACTCCTCCAGGAATTCTAGCGAAGCCTCGGCCAGGTAATCCCTGCGTGACCACTTGCACGGGTAAGCACTTTTTTTGTAAAATATATGAATTTGTACATCAATTGGGCAATCCAGTCAAAACTGAACTGCAATCTCCGTGGAGCTATTTTTTAAAATAATTGTTGAGGGCTCAGTGCTGTTTTGTAAAGCAATACTCTCGGTGAACGAAAGTGACCTCCAGACAAGGTCCAAGTTCAAACCCTGCTGATCATCGCTGGGATCGGGAGCAGTTATCCTCCACATTACTGGAAGTGTAACAACTGCCGCTGACACGCGTTAAATGCTGGAAAGCACTCGTTTCTTCCCCGCCGCCATGGGACGGGACAGGCTCGGCGCTCTGCCCACCCGTATAGACCAGCAGTGTGGTTTCTGCATTACAGAAAGGTCCGCAGCCAAAAGGAAATTGGTCACTATGTAACCGTTTCTGCACAATTATTTTACTGTTGCTGGAATTCAGCCCCTGCAGTACAAATAGATTGAATTCACAGCAGTAAGCACTCCAAGTAAAAGGAATTCCTTAATGTAAATTGGCGTATGCTTATACTTATCCTCAATTATCATTCATCATTATTATCATCACTCCAGCTCGGTGTAGTGCCATGTTCTGCACGTCCCATCAGGACCTAGGATAATAACATTATTATAAATAATGAATATGGGTTGTCTTGCCTGAAACATAAATGGAATAACCTTTGTCTGTCATACTTGTGTCTTTTGCCTGCGTCTCATTTTAAGTGCTCTTTCTGATCTATTCAATATTCTGCAGGATCCCCTAAATTGCAAGACCAGTTGCTCGGCCTAATGCACTGCTCGACTGTGTATATACTGTGGTCCCCATTCTAAGTCTTATCAACTAATAATACCCAGTAATCAGTCTGTGCTGCGTATTGTCCATTTATAGGATACAGACTATTGGCCAAAGTGACTAACTGCAACCCCTGGATTTCTTTATTTGCCACAGTTTTTTGTGATACTGTAGACCGATCACAAAGCGATGTTGGATAGTAATTCTCCCAACAAAATAAAAGTGAAAATGAGAAGTAGGCAAGAAACTGTAAGTGAGCTGCAAAGTAGAACTTCAAAAAAAAATCCTCACAGCTACATGGGGTGTAAGCAGGATGAGCAATGGAAAGAAACTTTATGGGACTGATTCCACAATCCGGTGCTTTCAGTGTGATTTCCTGATGTGCGTCCTCTGAGCTCCACTACTTGTTGGGACTATCCTATCCCGGAATTAGACCTTCTGTGAATCTCTAGAATTCGAAGGCATTTAAGCACCAGTTATATTTTACATCTGACCAGCCCTTTTCCCCCAAAGAAAATCTATATGTCCAGCACTAGGCCAGAAGCTACTTCTCACTTTACTAGTGGGCAAATGTGTAATGTGTGCACGTGGATTTCTCTGTCTGCTATCTTAACGGAAGCTTATTCCATGTTATTTAAATGGTTTAACACTTCCATCAAAATACTGGATGTGTTGTCTCCATCCACTAATATTGGCAACAGTCATTTCTGGCATGTGTTTTTTTAAGACTCTTTTTGAAGCTAAATACAAGATGCCTTGGTACTTCAGAAAAGACTTTATTATTAGCCATAGTTCTAACATAAGCAGTTCATTTACACTTCCTTGATTTTTTATGTTTCATTTATTGTTATGCAATATTTAGAATACCACTTTAAAACGAACTAAAATTTAGATGTTCCCTTAGGTACCAATCAACTGAATTACCAGAAAGGTTTCCGATATATCTACAAGTACACAACTGCTGCAAATACCTACTTGCAAGGAAGTTCACGTGAGAGCAGTGGGCTAGCGGTAGAATGTTTAGTGAATATTGATGTTCTGGACAAGTGTCACCTCATTTTAACGGTAGGTATCCTTTTAACTTTTTTTTACTGTTTCTAAATATCATCAGGTACAATACAATGTAGGCAGACCATATTGTGCATGACTAGTAATGTTGTAACTCTGTTCTGGTGATCCATAGGTGACTGATTTAGCTAGTGCCTAAGTTGCCCACATTTTCATAATACTAGTTGATTGATTTAAATTTTAATTTGGTCAACAAACTTAAACCTGCATTTGTGGTTGCCTAATCTGCATGTGGTTTGTCACCAGAACTATTTTTTTTCCCCCATCAATAAGTTTTCTTTTTTTAATTGCCAGTATTACATCACCGCAAAGGAGAAATGTTCAGGGCCACGGGGAAAGAGCAGGGGAGTGGGACTAATTGGGTAGCTCTTCAAAGAGCTGGCACAGACACGATGGGCCGAATGGCCGCCTTCTGTGCTGAAAGGTTCTATGATGCATACGTTTCTTGAGTTCTTTACAACTCTGCAGACTTTCCTTTTCCAGAAATGCTTTGTGGGACACAGGGGGCGTGGCCTCCCCACTCTTCGGTGTTCCTCCTTCGCTGACCTCTGACACTTGACGTAAGGCTGGCAGCTCAGTGAGATGAGGCGTAGCAGCCTCCAGAAGGGCGCTAGTGGGCCCTACTGACTGAGTCATCCAGGCTAGGGAAGCTGCCTGAACCTCAGATTAAGTACTTTTATAATAAAAAAAATATTGGGCCGTCTGACAGTCTGTGATCTTGTATGAAGCCTTAATCTGTCCTACATATTTCTCATGAGCAAAATCCAGCCTGTTCATTTTCCAATTACTCTTTGGACCTCTGAAAGACCCAATATGTTGTGACAACCTGAAGAACCAACTTAAGAGCCACTGATATCAGCAAGGTCCCTTGGTGGTTTTCAGCCTCACTAGGATCCCCCTCATGTGGATCGATACCACAATCTGCATACGGATGATTCTTTACTGTAGCCTATTGAGTTTTTGCCAATTCAATGTAATGTTCTCTCGTGACCCAAAGATGTGTCATGGGTTTGTTGGAGACCACAGTACTTGTTAGTCATTGGCACTAGCCCAGAGAAATTCTTTTGGCAATGGTTGATGACTGATTTCAGGCAATGGGGGGGGAAACAGTTTAGGATGATTTTTTGTAATTGTAAGTCCTTGCAGAGGAATGCAACCACTGATCCCACTTCATTTCCTGATCTTGCTTCATCTCCCTAATGACCCTCCTGGCTTCATGATGTGCTGCATCATAATTTTTATATTTGTAGCAGCTTTTATTTGCTCTTTTTCAAAAAAAAATTCAAGTACCACTCTTGAAGCCCTCTGCTCTTGCCTCAAGAGTGGCACTTGAAGTTTATTTTTGAAAACTGTCCTTCCCTTTGCAATTATCTTAACAAGATCCTGCTTAGTGGATGAGTGGCTCGCAGGATCTAGCTGTAGTTTGTTTGACATTTTGGCTGCCAAGGCAAGAAAATCATTGGGCACATCATCTGCCATCAAGTTCATCGACCCAGTCTCGGTGTTTGTCAATATTCTTCTTTTTGACTGAGCTTTTGGCTCAACCACCCATAAGAGGTCATCAGGGGCTAAAAGTGGCAGTTGCCCTTTCCTATGAGGCCAGCGTCTTGCCCAATACAGTTAAGAGCTGCCCTTTTGACAAAGAAGGTAACCTGCCAGTGGGCCAAAGTTTCCCAGCAGCGTTGAATAATGCAACTGGGCAAACAAAGGACGCTTAGTATAACTGGAACAAAAGATTATAATTTAATCTTGATTGCATTTTGGACATTGTTGGAACTTTGCGAGTTTTTAACCTCGCCTGACATGTCTGATTGAATTACGTTTTGCAAACCACTGCCATCTGTTATCCTATGTACAGCACATGAGTGATTGAATGAATGAGTTACATTCTTATCTCTGATGATGATCAATGATAAAATCCAGTTCAATTCAATGCAGTCGCTCATCAATGATCAGAGTAAGACCTGTTGAATAAAACATTCATTTCCTACTCTTTTTCATATTTAAGGTAAACTGCAAATAGTTGTGTGTATGTGGTGGATTTATCTTTTGTACAGCACATGAATATGATGGGGTTTCACTTACTGCCATTTCTTTTGTTGTCATTTGTTTCTATTGTTTCATTGTTTTTTGTTTACTAGATCCCAGCGTCACCTTTTCTTGTCTGTTTCCATCTGCCAATATATGTTTGCACAATATTTTCCTGTCTTGCCAATCTGAAGAAAGATATTTAAAGCTGTCACAAAACCGATGGTATAATTTTAACAGGATTTTGATTACAATAGCAATATCCTTCTGATATACAACACAGTACTGTACCAAGTAAAACATATGCAAGAGTTTAGATAAGGAATTTCTATAGTTTGGTTTCAAACTGATATCCACAGTTGTTGGATGTTTATATGTTGCAATTATTAAGTGACTTTGCTTGGAGATTTGTGCAGATTGCATTTGCCTGGGAGTTTGGCAGTGGATAGCTCTTCGCAAGGATAGTGGCAGAGCTGGAGTGATCATAGGGGGAGTAGCTGTTGTTTGAGAGGAATGTGAGTATGGTGATGGTGTAGACAACAGAATTTCTGTTCATGGTGCAGGAACGGATATGAGAAAATAGCTTTACACAGTACCTGATTTTTATTTTCCATTGAGTCAATGGAAATTAAAATCGGGTGACTGTTCTGATCACATCAGTTTCCCACTGGGTGGGTGAGTTTAAAATTTCCCTAAGTGAATTAATGTTACCTCACTACTGAAGCATTCCATCATGGCTTAAATATCTCATTCCTAGGCTAGCCCAATACCTCTCAGTTTAACTGAATAAGTGAGCCATTCAAGGTCTTGCATTTGATTCCCTGATCTCAGTTGAGCGATGGTATAGACACAGCTGTTGGCCTCAGCACTCCTGGGTCAGGGAGGGGAAAAATAGACCAGGGCTCGCTCTTCCGATCACTATTCAGCTACTCTTGCTGGAAGTGCACATGTGTGGACACTGGCCAACTTCTGGCTTGGACTTGGCTGTGATGCTCCCCATGCGAGAATATCTCAATGGCACTCGTGGGCAAGGTTTACATTGAATTAGTGGCCACTGGATGAGGTACTGAAGGCCCATGGAATTGTGCCCCAACAAGATTAATTAAAAATGTCCTAGTAAAGGATCCCGTTGGAATGAGTGACCATAACATGGTTGAATTCCATATTCAATTAGAGGGTGAGAAGGTTGGATCTCAAACAAGCGTGCTAAGCTTGAATAAAGGAGACTATGAAGGTATGAGAGCGGAATTGAGTAGAGTGGATTGGGAAAATAGATTAAAGGGTAAGACGATACATGATCAGTGGTGTACATTTAAGGAGTTATTTTACAACTTCCAAAAAATATATATTCCACTGAGAAGAAAAGGGTGTAAAAAAAAAGACAGCCATCCGTGGCTAAGCAAAGAAATTAAGGATAGTATTCGACCAAAAACAAGGGCATATAAGGTAGCCAAATCTAGTGGGAGGATAGAGGATTGGGAAAACTTTAAAAGACAGCAAATAATAACAAAAAGATTGATTAAGAAAGGGAAGATAGATTATGAAAGTAAATTAGCAAAAAATATAAAAACAGATAGTAAGAGTTTTTAGTTATATAAAAAGAAAAAGGGTGGCTAAAGTAAATGTTGGTCCCTTAGAGGATGAGACCGGGAAATTAATGGTGGGAAATATGGAGATGGCAAAAACACTGAATGAATATTTTGTATCAGTCTTTACAGTAGAAGACACTAAGAATATCCCAACACTGGACAAACAGGGGTCTATAGGGGGGGAGGAGCTAAACACGATCAAAATCACTAAGGATGTGGTACTCGGTAAAATAATGGGACTCAAGGCGGATAAATCACCTGGACCTGATGGCTTGAGTCATAGAGTAATACAGCACGGATAGAGGCCCTTCGGCCCATCCTAGGGTCTTGAGGGAAGTGGCGGTAGGGATTGTGGATGCATTGGTAATAATTTTCCAAAACTCCCTGGACTCGGCAAAGGTCCCGGCAGACTGGAAAACTGCTAATGTAACACCCTTATTTAAAAAGGGCAGTAGACAGAAGGCTGGAAACTATAGACCGGTTAGCCTAACATCTGTGGTAGGTAAAATTTTGGAGTCCATTATTAAGGAGACAGTAACAGGACATTTGGATAATCATAATTTAATAGGACAAAGTCAGCATGGTTTTATGAAGGGGAAGTCATGTTTGACAAATTTGCTGGAGTTCTTTGAGGAAGTAACATATAGGGTGGATAAAGGGGAACCAGTGGACGTAGTGTATTTAGACTTCCAAAAGGCATTTGACAAGGTGCCACATGAGATTATTGCTTAAGATAAAAAATCACGGGATTGGGGGTAATATTCTGGCATGGATAGAGGATTGGTTATCTAACAGAAGGCAGAGAGTTGGGATAAATGGTTCATTCTCAGACTGGCAATCAGTAACTAATGGTGTTCCGCAGGGGTCAGTGCTGGGTCCCCAACTCTTTACAATCTATATTAACGATTTGGAGGAGGGGACCGAGTGTAACGTATCAAAGTTTGCAGATGATACTAAGATGGGAGGGAAAGTAGTGAGTGAGGAGGACATAAAAAACCTGCAAGGGGACATAGACAGGCTAAGTAAGTGGGCAGAGATTTGGCAGATGGAATACAATACTGGAAAGTGTGAGGTTATGCACTTTGGCAGGAAAAATCGTAGAGCAAGTTATTATCTTAATGGCAAGAAACTGGAAAGTACTGAAGTACAAAGGGATCTGGGGGTCCTGGTGCACGAAACTCAAAAGGTTAGTATGCAGGTGCAGCAAGTGATTAAGAAGGCCAATGGAATGTTGGCTTTCATTGCTAGGGGGATAGAATATAAAAATAGGAAGGTATTGGCGAGACCGCACCTGGAATACTGCATACGGTTTTGGTGTCCATAGTTAAGAAAAGACATACTTGCTCTCGAGTCAGTACAAAGAAGGTTCACTCGGTTAATCCCGGGGATGAGGGGATGGACATATGAGGAGAGGTTGAGTAGATTGGGACTCTACTCATTGGCGTTCAGAAGAATGAGAGGCGATCTTATTGAAACATATAAGATTGTGAAGGGGTTGGATCGGGTGGATGCGGGGAGGATGTTCCCAATGATGGGTGAAACTAGAACTAGGGGGCATAGTCTTAGAATAAGGGGCTGCTCTTTCAAAACTGAGATGAGGAGGAACTACTTCACTCAGAGGGTGGTAAGTCCATGGAATATGCTGCCCCAAAAAGCTGTAGAAGCTACATCATTACATAAATTTAAAACAGAAATAGACAGTTTCTTAGAAGTAAAGGGAATTAAGGGTTACGGGGAGCGGGCAGGAATTTGGACATGAGTCTAGGTTCGGATCGGACATGGCCCTGTGGGTAGCCTGATCGTGCTCCTATTTCGTGTGTCTAATTCTGTTAGATTCAGGAGATGGTTCTGTGATAGTAGATTGGCAGTTAGGATCAGATCAGCCATGATCTTATTGAATGGCGGAGCAGGCTCGAGGGGCCGATTGGCCTACTCCTGCTCCTATTTCTTATGTTCTTATGTTTAAAGGCTTTCAGAAATGAGGGGCAAAACATTGATTTTAAGAAAAAGAAAAATATCTCATTCCTGGCTCTTCCACTTTGTCCCTCTGAGAAAGGTGACACCTCATTACTATCAAACTCTGAGTGTATTTAACTCTTTAGGGCTGAAAAATGGACAGCGATGATGGCAATAAGTGGAATCCATGTTCTCAAACTGACAGATGTGAAGAGCTGACTATTAAATATTGACCTTCAGGACAGAGACTTTGCAGTACCTTCAATTCTAAATTGTCAATTTATGCTTTCAGCTAAGAAATACGCAGATTAAAGGATCAATGTCGAACAAGGAGGAGCTTCTCCCAAGTCAGGAAAAGCTAAGGTACTGTACCTGTTCAAAAATGTAGGCTTTTTTTTTAAACTTCAGCAATTCAATTTTGATGATTGCTTAACCTTTTAAATAGCTCGTTACAGGCCTGCTAAGAGGTAGTGGCCCTTTTCATTCTGAAGATGAGGGTAAATTCACTGGTCCCGAGCTCCCAGCATGCAGCTGCACTCGGGTCATGGGTCAGAGAACTGGGGCTACAGTGTTGTCCTATCTTTGACCTTCACTCCTTTTAAAGTACAGCTCTTCTCTGGGAGCACAGGACTGCTGAATTTGCCCTTAAACACCAGAATGCCATGAAATAAATTATTTTGATTTTTGCACTTCAAAATAAACAGCCACAAATCATGTACTGAATAGTGTATGCACTATGTGAACTGCTATTTGTCGATGGAGAGATCTGTTGCTATCCTATCTATATACATGCCAACAGGTCAAGAGTCTCTTAAGGCCAAGAAAAGGTCAATTCCAGTTACAGGATAAAAACCCTTGTTCCATCAGTTCTGTTTAAAAATAAGAAAGACTTGCATTTATATAGCGCCTTTCACGACCACCGGACGTCCCAAAGTGCTTTACAGCCAATGAAGTACCTTTTGAAGTGTACTCATTGTTATGTAGGAAACGCAGCAGCCAATTTGCACACAGCAAGCTCCCACAAACAGCAATGTGGTAATGACCAGATAATCTGTTTTAGTGATGTTAATTGAGAGATAAATATTGGCCAGGACACTGGGGATATCTCCCCTACTCCTCTTCAAAATAGTGGCATAGGATCTTTTACATCCACCTGAGAGCAGACAGGACCTCGGTTTAATGTCTCATCTGAAAGACGGCACCTCCGACAGTGCAGCACTCCCTCAGTATGGCACTGGAGTGTTGGCCTAGATTTTTGTGCTCAAGTCTCTGGAGTGGGACCTGAACCCACATGTATTACAGCATATACTACATGGCAATCCTCAAGTGTACGCCACCATCACTTTGTTTTGGAGGCAAATGTGATGCTTACAGGAAGTGTGCACAATACACAGGGCTATTTATAGATTGCTAGCAGCTCTCCCACTGGCATTGCTCTCGGTGACACTTTTTATAACAATAGGGATGGTATGCTATGTTGGACATAAGATCTGGGCCATTGATTTACAATAACTGAATAAGTCAAATTCTATTGCATGGTATTCTGTAAATTTTACAGGTGCTTTTGGGATCAAATTCCAAGACTTTCCCGTATTCTGTGGAAAAACATAAATGAGCGGCCTTTACATTTTTTGTATATATTTATTTTTTATTCCTTACCATTTTTGAAGCTGATGATACACAGCAAGATGATGTATAGTTGAAGGTAAGTGGTATTTAGCAGTAGTTGGGGGTGATCTTGGGATTCAGTGGTACGAGGAGATGGTCCTCAGATATGACCGCATTGGAGTGAGGATTCTGGAGTGAGGCAGCACTGGGGTGAGGGTGTGAAGGATTGGCAGCATGGAGGAGGGTCCTATGGTCTAGCACTACTCTGGAGGGGGAAGCTGAGGTTTGGCAGAACTGGGGGAATGTAATGTGGGGTTTGGCTGCCTGCCCTGTCTCTCTCTCGGTCTGTCAGCAGTGAGGGGAAGGGAGAAGGTATGTGCCTCACGGCATTGATGTGCACTACCTGGTCTGGCAAAACTGCTTTATAAGTTTCTAAACGATCTCTACAAACTTTGAATTCACCATATTGTGATTAGTTCTTGGATGTCTGTCTACCTGTCTTTGCCTTATTGTTTCTTGCTCTCACTCACTTTCTCTTGCTAGTGCAGTCACCCTCTTGTATGTTCTCTCCTGCCCCAGCATGCGCTCTCTATAATTTTTTGTGTATGTTTGTGGCTCTGATACATTTTTTTTCTCTTTTTCCGCTGTCACTAATTAAAATATTTACTGTATCAAAAAAGCAGTTGATTCTAATCATTGTTTCCTTGAAGCTTTCAAAAATAATTCATTTGTTTTTGACCAAAAAAAAAACTAAAATTAGGATGAGGAACAACACTGTTTTTGGCCAGGTATTGGGAGGGTGGGGTGCAACACCAGTGTTTTGAAATTGCATTTATCGGACAGGTCTGGATGAGCACATTAATTTGTTGGCCGCATGATTAGCCTGAACTGGCCGCGCTCCAGGCTTGCATGGTGTGCTGCCATTGGGCACACACCCAGTAACTCTGGGGAGTAGCATTTCTAGTGCAGGCCTTTACAGGGACATATTTCATTCAAGCAGCAGTGTTGACTTCACTGCTTGTTTCTGACCAACTTTCATTTTACAATTTTATGCTGATTTTAGAGAGTGGAAAGTTGCTGCCTTGGCTCTGGAATTGTTGAGTTCCAGCTTTTTACAGTTAAAGGAATTTGTTTAACTGGGGCAGCTGGATGCTTGGTTCCCCAGTGTCTGCAATAAGATACTGGAAGAAGTAGACAACCCATCTTTGAGGATGAAAGCATATTGTTGTAGGAAGTAGAGCACAAGAGGAAGTCCTTTTCCAAACGGCAGTGGAAAGCTGCCCAAGGCAACAGCTAAAAGGGCTGGCATCAGGTGACAGAGGGCATTAATGTGTGAGATCAGGGCTTGACTGCAATGTCAAATGAAGTTCAACAATATTACCAGGAGAGGCAAGGTATGCAGGTGCAAGAACACCTCTTATTTATGATCTGCACCTTGTCCCTATTACATTCTTCTATGATGCGATGGTGCAGAATGTCAGACCAGCATCAAATCTGTATCCTCTATCTACCATTTAGTTTGCCACATACCCATTCCTTCATCACATGCAGGAAAATGATGTCCTGCTGACATTCTCAGTCAGACCTCCTGCAGACTCCACATGCCTTGCATCATACTATTGCTGATGTTCACCATCACACATAGGTTGACGAGCATGGCTGGCCCACATGGTAATGTAACACGAGCAAGAAAAGACTGCGCACAATTGGAGGGGAAAGAATTGCAATTGGAGGTGGTCTCTTTCTCTCTTAGGCAGTCCCTCAGAACCGAGGATGACTTGCTTCCACATTAAAAATGAGTTCGCAAGAGACTGATTAGTCCAATGCAGGACCTACAGTCTCTGTCACAGGTGGGGCAGACAGTGGTTGAAGGGGCAGGTGGGTGGGGTGCTTGGGTTGGCGTGCGCTCCTTGCGCTGCCTGCGCTTGGCTTCCACTTGCTCCCGGCGAAGAGACTCTATGTTTGGCGCCTTCCCGGATGCTTCTCCTCCACTTTGTGCAGTCTTGGGCCAGGGATTCCCAGGTGTCGGTGGGGATGTTACACTTTTTCAAGGAGGCTTTGAGGGTGTCCTTGAAGCATTTCCTCTGCCCACCTGGGGCTCTTGCCGTGCCGGAGCTCCGAATAGAGCGCTTGTTTTGGGAGTCTTGTATCAGGCATGCGGACAATATGACCCGTCCATCGGACCTGATTGAGCGTGGTCAGAGCTTCGATGTTGGCCTGAGCAAGAACACTGACGTTGGTGCGCCTATTCTGCCAATGGATTTGCAGGATCTTGCGGAGGCAGCGTTGGTGGTACCTCTCCAGTGCTTTGAGGTGCCTGCTGTACATGGTCCATGTCTCTGAGGCATACAGCAGGGCAGGTATCACTGCTGCTCTGTAGACCATGAGCTTAGTGCCGGATTTGAGGTCCTGGTCTTCAAACACTCTCTTCCTCAGATGACCGAAGGCTGCACTGGCACACTGAAGGCGGTGTTGGACTTCGTCATCAACGTCTGCCCTTGTTGACAGTAGGCTCCCGAGGTATGGAAAGTGGTCCACGTTGTCCAAGGCCTTGTCGTGGATTTTGATAATCGGGGGGGCAGCACTGTGTGGCGGGGGCAGGTTGGTAGAGGACCTTTGTCTTATGGATGTTTAGTGTAAGGCCCATGCTCGTATGCTTCGGTGAAGGTGTTTATGATGGTTTGGAGTTTGACCTCCGAGTGAGCGCAGACACAAGCATCGTCTGCATACTGTAATTCGACGACAGAGGATGGGACGACCTTGGATCTGGACTGGCGGCGACAGAGTTTAAACAGTTTCCCGTTTGTTCTGTAAATTAGCTCCACTCCAGTGGGGAGCTTACTGAGGGTGAGATGGAGCATTGCAGCAAGGAAGATTGAGAAGAGCGTTGGTGCGATGACACAGCCTTGCTTGACCCCGGTTCGTATGTGAATTGGGTCTGTGGTGGAACCGTTGGTCAGGATCACTGCTTGCATGTCGTCGTGAAGCAGGCGGAGGATAGTGACAAACTTGAGGGCATCCGAATTTGAGGAGGACACTCCATAATCCCTCACGGTTGACAGTGTCGAAGGCCTTTGTGAGATCAAAGAAGGCCATGTACAGTGGTTGGTGCTGTTCCCTGCATTTCTCTTGTAATTGACGTGCGGTGAAGATCATGTCCATTGTGCGCCTTAGTGGGCGGAATCCGCATTGCGACTCTGGGAGGAGCTCTTCGGCCACTGGGAGAAGGCGATTGAGGAGGATTCTTGCGATGACTTTCCCTGTGGCAGATAGCAGGGAAACTCCTCTGTAATTACCGCAATCAGACTTGTCACCTTTCTTGAAGATGGTCACAATTACGGCGTCTGAGATCTCCTGGCATGCTCTCCTCCTTCCAGATAAGAGAAATGAGTTCATGAATTCGCGCCAGTAGTGCTTCTCCGCCATGCTTTAGTGCCTCGGCGGGGATTCCATCTGCTCCCGAGGCCTTGTTGTTCTTCAGTTGTCTGATGGCCTTTTCAACCTCATGCTGGGCTGGGGTTGTGCTGAGGTGGTGGCGGGTAGCATGCTGTGGGATGGAGTTGAGGACACGTGTCGAAGACAGTCGTGGTTAAGGAGATCTTCGAAGTGCTCCTTCCAGTGGGCACTGACTGCTTCCCTGTCCTTGATCCAGTGACAATAGATGACCTTGCATCATTTGAAGAGAGAACCCTGGAATTTCAAGGGCACGATGCTATTCTGGAAGCCAGAGACGGTGAAGCAAGAGGATATTCGTATGCAGGGTTTGTACAATACACAGTACTTTACTTTGTTTGTTTGAACCAGAGGTGCTGCCATACACCTAGAGAACTATTTGATGCAGTTTATAAGCTGCCTGCCCTCAGTAGTTGTGTTTAAAGTCCAGCAGGATCTCTCTCCTAATGTTGTCTTTTTATGTATTTGCAGGTGTGGCCCATGAACCAGTGGGTCCCTTGGGAGCAGTCCCCAGCACCTCACCTGGCACTGTGTCTTACATCACCTCATCTAGGGGGTCTAGATAGTCAGTTTGAAGGTTGCTCACTGGGAAAAGCACTGAGCAGGTGGAAGTGGTAGAACAGGAGGCACCTTGCTGAAAGGCAAGGTCGTCTTCATCCGCAGCTGATGAGGCCAGGAATCTTGATCCCAGTCTTCAGAAGAAGACCACTGACTGAACATGAAAGATTGTTGCAGTCTTGAGGAAAAGTGCCTTTTGGCTTCAGACAAATGGCAGATAAGGTGGAGGATTCCAATTCCCAGATGTGTGGGATGCTATTGCAATGGCTCCAATATATGGGGATAGTGTAGGAAAGTGGAGTTGAGGTAGAAGATCAGCCATGATCTTATTGAATGGCGGAGGGGCCGACTGGTTGGTTATATATCTGTATCTATCTAGTTGAATGAGAAGAGTTATAAATAGGGCTTCAGCAATATCATTGCAGCAGCGAGGTCTATTCCCACACATCACAAGACACAGTGATTTGGAGGTTTCTAGCAGAGGCTGCACAGGGATGAGGTTTCTGTGTCTTGCGATGGACACCCCACCACTGTTGTCTTCTCCCCACCTCTGATGATTTCATTGGATCCAGTAAGCAGGCAAGGCTAGGCTGAAGACATTGGAAAAGGCCACAAACTGAAGCAGAACCCTTGGAGCCTGGCTAACTGATCGAGATTCGCCTAGATCCCTAGAACCTCATTAGACATGCTGCTGCGAGAAAACACATGGGCACCTGAAACGGAGCCTTCAATGAAAAGGGCAGGAAGGGACAGAGTTTAACCGTAATAGTGCATCAGTGAATAAGGTCAAACCTTCAGGAAAAAACTGAAAAGTTAAAATTAAAGGCAGTTTATCTGAATGCATGAAGCATTTGTAACAAGATAAATTAATTAATGGCACAAATAGAGATAAATGGGTTTGATCTAATAGCCATTACAGAGACGTGGTTGCATGGTGACCAAGGTTGGGAACTAAATATTCCAGGGTATTTGACGTTTCAAAAAGACAGACAAAATGGAAAAGGAGGTGGGGGGTAGCCCTGATAATAAAGGATGACAAGGACAGTAGTGAGGAAGGATCTTGGCTCAGGAGTAGGAAGTAAAATCGGCATAGGTGGAAACTAGAAATAACAAGGGACAGAATACTGCAGGGAGTAGTTTATGGGCCCCCTAACAGTAGCTATACTGTTGGACAGAGTATTAATCAAGAAATAAGAGGAGCTAGTAACAAAGGTAATAATTGTGGGGGGACTTTAATCTTCATATAGAATGGACATAGCAAATTGGCAAAAGTCGTTTGGAGGAACAGTTCATGGAATGCAGTTGAAATAGTTTCGTAGAACAATACATTGTGGAACCAACCAGGGACGAGGCTATTTTAGATCTTGTCTTGTGTAATGAGACAGGGTTAGTTAGTAATCTCCTAGTGAGGGATCCTCTGGGGAAGAGTGATCATAATATGATAGACTTTCACTGAGTTTGAGTGATGTACTTGAGTCTGAAACTAGAGTATTAAATTTAAACTAAGCCAATTACATAGGTATGAGGGGCGAGTTGGCTAAGAATAATTGGGAAATTAGATTAAAAGATATGATGGTAGATAAGCAATGGTGAACATTTAAATAAATATTTCATAATTCTAAATGAGTATATATTCCATTGAGAAATAAAAACTCCACAGGAAAAGTGATCTATCCATGGCCAGCTAAAGAGGTTAAGGACAGTATTAGATTAAAAGAATGTTGCCAAGAAGAATAGTTAGCCTGAGGATTGGGAAAGTTTTAGAAACCAGCAAAGGATGACCAAAAAATTGATAGAGGGGGGGAAAATAGAATGAGAGTAAACTAACACGAAATATAAAAATTAATTGTAAGAAATTCTACAAGTATGTGAAAAGGAAGAGATTAGTGAAAGTAAACGTGGGTCCCTTAGAGGCTGAGACAGGAGAAATTATAATGAGGAATAGGATATGGCAGAGATATTAAACAAATGTTGTATCTGTCTTCAGAATAGAAGACACAAAAAACACACCAGAAATAGTGGGGAACCAAGGGACTAATGAGAGTGAAGAACTTAAAGTAATTAATATTAGTAAAGAAAAAGTACTGGAGAAATTAATGAGTAAAAACCAACAAATCCCCTAGACCTGATGGCCTACATCCTAGGGTTCAAAAAGAGGTGGCTGCTGGGATAGTGGCTGCATTGGTTGTGATCTTCCAAAATTCCCAAGATTCTAGAATGGTCTCCGTGGATTGGAAGGTAGTAACACCGCTATTCAAGAAAGGAGGAAGAGAAAACCAGGAACTACAGGCCAGTTGACCTGATATCAGTAGTAGGGAAAATGCTGGAATCCATTATTAAGGAAGTGGTAACAGGGCACTTAGAAAATCAGAATGATTCGGCAGAGTCAACATGGTTTTATGAAAGGGAAATCATGTTTGACAAATCTTTGTTTTTTGAGAGTGTATCTAGCAGGGTAGATACAGGGAAACCAGTGGCCGTAGCATATTTAGATTCTCAAAAGGCATTTAATAAGATGCCACATGAAAGGTTGTTACACAAGATAAGGGCTCATGGGGTTGGGGTAATATATTCGTATGGATAATGGAGTGGTTAAAGGACAGAAAACAGTAGGAATAAATAGGTCATTTTCGGGTTGCAAGACTGTTACTAGTGGGGGGTGCCGCAAGGATCAGTGTTGGGGCCTCGGCTATCTATATTAATGACTTAGTTGAAGGGACCGAGTGTAATATATCCAAGTTTGCACCTGTCCCATCATCTGCTTTAATTTTTGGTGGCCGGTGGAAGTACCAGTATCAAGCAGCTGGGATCAAAATTGAAAATCATTTGGGGCACGAATGTTCTGCATACAATTTTCAGATGTAAATCATTTAGTACATTTACATGTCAGTGCACGCATAACGATGCTGTCTCCCAGGATGGCAGCGCAATCATGTCATCCAAAAGCTCCTTCAAATTTGTGTACATAAAACCGAAAGTAATAAAAAGGCAATTATATTTCAGCAGTTTCTGATGCATCTTTTTGTTTTCCTGTTCGTATTTATGTTTTTGAGCTTTTGTGCAAATTCTTAAACTATTTCTTTGCCCTACCACCATTCCTGGGAATTCCACCATTTGCATCTTCCAAACATCACACAAAGGGATGCCAGGCAGGTTAGGCTGCATAAGAGGTGCTCTGCACTGTTTCCTAGTACCTGCACGCCCACATCTACAGATTGTGAAAATTGTTTTGGCAAGCAATTTCAAAACCTTACCAAGAACTTTCAAAACTTCAGTCTAGCCCTGCATCTTTTCAGTTTCATGTATACAAATTTGAGGGAGCTTCGTGATGACATGAATGTGCTGCCTTCCTGAGACAGCATGATCATAAGTGCACTGACATACCGTCAGTAGTGATCATTACCTCTGCATGACCACTAGTCTATGGGGAAAGCAGACCTAATGGTACCAATAAGATTAGTGAAGCCTTGTGCGATGCTTGTCTGGGACTCCGCTCCAGTCCTTTGGGGGCCAGCTGAGACAACTCTTTCTAATCTGGCAGTCGTCCGAGCATCCATGGACCAAGTGCTGGAAAATGCGATTAGAATAGACCGGGCTTGATGGCCGGCGTGGACACGATGGGCTGAAGGGCTTCTTTCTGTGCTGTATAACTCTATCTCTGACTCTAAATACAGTCTGCCCTGCGGGCATGTACTGCAGACATCCTTGGATTCGCTAGATGCCCCAGAGTGCTGCAAGGCCATCCAACTTAGTTCTGCATAGGCTGATAGTGGGCTTCTCCACTTGAGCCATCAACTGTAACATGCTGTCTGGGGCCTGCAGAAATGTTTGATGTTCTGAAAACATAATTCCTTTTAAAGAAGCAGGACCTGTGAGCTCTGGATTCTCTAGGCTCTTTAGCTAGGGGGCACTATATCCTGCCCCTTCAACCCTGTGGTGTATGTGCCTTTAAGAGCCCCAGGTGTGCGTAATGCCGGTAATTGCCACTTGGGCTATATAAGCCTGTGTATTGTGTATATCCTTTAGAAACCCCCCCCCCAGACTTGCTTAGTAAATACCTATGAACCAACTCCTGTCTTCAGTGTCTTTATCTACACACGGACACTACAGTGGCGACGAAGTGGAAACGGACTTACCTGCAATTCGGCAGCACCTCAAGGACATCGATTCCTCCAGCGTCCAGAAGACTCAAGGAGGTAAGAGAAACTGTGGTTTCACCAGCTGGCCAAGCTGGTGACAGGTACTGCGCTAATCCTTCCTGGGCGTCAGGCTGGAGCTCCAGCGGCGGGCTCTACAGCTGAGACAGGCAGCGAAATCGGAGGCAAGCAATAACGGACTGGGAGGGTGCACTCGAGAGACGGCCGGCGCAGCAAGCAGGTCAGCGTTTAGACCTCCGTCGGGAACGAGTCTCCAACAGTGAATAAACGGAAACCACAGTAAAACAGCGTTGTTATCGGTAGCAGCGGCGGAAAAGCGCGGGAAGCGCCATATCGTTGCTACAGAGAGGAAAAAAAAGCGCGGGAAGCGCCATATCTTTTCTGAAATGCCTAAACCTGGTAATATTGAGGCTTTTGATGGCGAAATAGAAGATTGGACCACATACGTGGAAAGAGTAGCGGTTTATTGCACTGCAAATGGAATAACAGATGAAAAAAAAGCTTCGGTGCTTCTGAACTTAATGGGCGCGAAGACATACGGGCTGTTACGAAATTTAATCACTCAAGCCAAACCAAAGGACAAGACTTTTAAAGAAATTGTTGATACCCTGCAGGAGCATTTAAACCCAACACCGCTGCTGATAGCGGAACGATTCAAGTTCTTCAAGAGAAATCAACACAAGAATGAAAGTAACGCTGATTACCTAAACGAATTAAGAAAGCTATCAAAGTACTGCCAATTCGGAGCAGGACTATCGGATTATCTTCGAGACAAATTTGTTTGCGGTCTCTTAAGTGAAGGAACACAAAAAAGACTGCTTTCTGAAAAAGATTTAACATTGGACAAAGCTTTCAGTATGGCTGTATCATGCGAAGCAGCAGCAAAAGGAGCTGCAGAGATACAACAAGAGACACAGGACTTCGGCACCCATAAAATGACACAGGAGTTCGGAAGATGTTATTGCTGCGGCAGATCCACCCATAACCAGAGGGACTGCTGGTTCAAGGGCAAAGCATGCAGGCAATGTGGTAAGATTGGACACATTGCACGGGTATGCCAATCTGGACAAAATAAATCCACTGACAGAAAACAAAAAATCAATAAAGAAAAGTACAGGAAGGTACAAATGATGACGGACAATAGCTCCGAAGACCAGAATAGCGATAGCGACTCCGGAAACAAGAGACTAAGCTGTCTCAAATTACATAATGTACGTGCCAAAGAGGATTACCAAACCATTTGGGTTACCCTCACAATAGCAGGGTCCCCAGTTAAAATGGAGCTAGATACAGGATCAGCTCTAACCGTAATAAATCGACGAGATTACGAGAGGCTATTTTCGCATATACCTCTAAAAGACACATCCATTATCTTAAAAACATATATGGGGCAGAAAGTCTACCCCAAAGGAAAAATAAGGGTGCCTGTGGTATACAACGGCAAAGAAATACAAAAGTTGTATTTATACATTCTACAAGATGGTGGTCCACCGTTGTTGGGACGTGAATGGATAAGGAAGATACGTTTAGACTGGCACTCTATTCAGGCACTGACGGTGACCAGTAAGGAAAAAAACAATGATGACATCATACCTGAACGATTAAAAGACATCTTGGCCAACGCCAAAGAAGTGTTTCAAGAGAAACTAGGAACCTTGAAAGGCATCACCGCCTCAATAAAAGTGGAAGATACAGCAATTCCAAAATTTTTTAAGGCAAGACCGGTGCCATACGCAATACATCCGGCAGTCGAGGCAGAGCTGAAGAATTTGGAAAAGGCAGGCGTATTATCCAAAATAGATTGGAGCGAATGGGCAACACCCATCGTTCCAGTCATGAAAAAAACATTGAAAAATAACTCTGAGGAACAGAAAAAAATTCGCATCTGTGGGGACTTCAAGGTGACTGTAAACCCGGTCCTTCACACGGTACAGTATCCTCTTCCGAGGATAGAAGATATTTTCGCCTCACTATCCGGAGGGAAACGTTTCACAAAAATTGACTTGGCACAGGCATATCTACAGATGGAGGTTGAGGAGTCCTCTAAAAAGTATCTCACAATAAACACACACAAAGGCCTGTACCAGTACAATCGACTGGTTTTTGGAATAGCATCAGCTCCAGCTATCTGGCAAAGAGCTATGAAGCAAGTCCTGCAAGGGATTCCGGGGACTCAATGCTACCTAGACGACATCCTTATAACAGGAGAAAACGACAACGAACACCTTGCCAATTTGGAGCAGGTGCTCACTAGGCCGAAAGAACGGGGCCTACGAGCAAATCGCCCCAAGTGCGAATTTTTCCAAAATCAGATATCATATTGTGGCCACATAATAATTAATAAGGAAGGGTTGCATAAGTCACCTGAAAAAATTGAAGCAGTTATAAAAGCCCCAGCACCTGAAAATTGTTTCACAATTAAGGTCATTCCTGGGATTAATAAATTACTATCATAAATTTTTACCGAACTTCTCAACCATTCTACACCCTCTTAATGATCTTCTACAGACAGGAGTGATTTGGAAATGGAACGAAGACTGTAAACGTGCCTTCCATAAATGTAAAGACTTAATCACATCCGAGAAAATTTTGGCTCATTACAACCCATCACTACCAATCAGACTGGCGTGCGATGCATCCCCTTACGGCATAGGAGCGGTATTGTCCCATAGATTCCCTGATGGCTCGGAACGGCCGATAGCTTTTGCGTCACGCTCATTGAACTCAGCTGAGCGTAACTATGCCCAGATAGACAGGGAAGCACTCGGCCTGGTATGGGGAGTGAAGAAATTCAACCATTACCTACACGGACAAAAATTTACCTTGCTGACTGACCATCAACCTCTCATCTCCATATTCAACCCTAAAAAAGGTGTCCCCATTATGACGGCACAAAGACTACAGAGGTGGTCCCTTTTTCTAGGGGCACACCAATACAACATTGAATACAAAGGGTCAAAACAGCATGGGAATGCTGACGGTTTATCACGCCTACCGTTGCCAACGATAGAAGAGGCACCTATAGTAGACCCAGTAGAGATATTCCACTCTACCATAGTGGAATGTCTACCGGTGACAAATTCTGCCATTGAAAGGGAGACAAGAAATGACCCTACTCTCTCACGGGTCTACGATTTAACAGTGAAGGGATGGCCAGCACATGGCGAACCACTGTTGCCAGCATTCTCGCAAAGAAGAGAACAGCTGTCAGTGTGCCGAGGAACCTTGATGTGTGGATCCAGAGTGGTGATTCCACCCAAACTCCAGGATAAAGTGCTAAAGGAGCTTCACGAGGGGCATCTGGGTGGAGTGAAAATGAAGAACCTAGCTAGGGCGTTTGTATGGTGGCCAGGTATCGATGGAGACATCGAAGACATGACCAAGAGCTGCCTAGGATGCCAGAAGGTCCAAAATGCTCCGCCACAGGCCCCTCTACATCCATGGGAGTGGCCCTCATCTCCCTGGCAAAGGGTGCACATCGACTTTGCTGGTCCATTTATGGACTCAATGTTCTTAATCGCAGTTGATGCACACTCCAAGTGGCCGGAGGTAATAAAGATGTCCTCCACCACCACGGAAAAAACCATCACAGTATTAAGGACCATATTTGCCAGGAATGGGCTGCCGGAGCAGATATGTTCTGATAATGGACCGCAATTTGTGTCCGAAGAATTCAGAAAGTTCTTAAAGAACAATGGGGTAAAGCACTACACGTCCGCCCCATACCATCCCGCCACCAATGGATTGGCTGAAAGGTTTGTCCAGACCTTCAAGAAGGCCATCAAGGCCATGGGTAATGAAGACATAAAACTTCAGCACAAGGTGGATAACTTCTTATTTGCATATAGGAATGCAACGCATATGGTTACTAACCAAACTCCCGCCATGATGTTCTACAATAGAAACCTAAGATGCCGGCTGGATTTGGTCAAGCCCAACATCCGAAGGGACGTGGAGAACCGGCAGTTTCAGGGCATGAAAGAAAGGCCAACTAGGGCCTTCCAGATAGGCCAACCGGTTTTGGCCCGGGACTACCGTACCGAGAAATGGCAGCCTGGAACTATCTGCACACGATTAGGACCACTGATTTATACCGTGGACATCGGAGACAGCATAATAAGGCGCCATGCTGACCAAATCATCAAGTCATCCGAAAAGGGACAACCTACACCACCACTCTATACATCTAACGATGAAGTAGAGATACCCATATCTACCTCCGATCCGGTGATACTGGAGCCCGATGAACCCGACACTGGCCTTCAAGCCGAATCAGCCTTGCCAGAAGAACCTACTACACCACCAGAAACTACTACACCCCCGAGGCGTTATCCGGACCGAGTCAGGAAGCCTCCTGAGAGACTAACTTATAATTAATTAATACAGCAATGTATATTATTTTGCATATAACATGTAATTAATAATTACTTAAAATATGATGTACTAGTTAGCTAGAAGGGGAGGAATTGTGGTGTATGTGCCTTTAAGAGCCCCAGGTGTGCGTAATGCCGGTAATTGCCACTTGGGCTATATAAGCCTGTGTATTGTGTATATCCTTTAGAAACCCCCCCCAGACTTGCTTAGTAAATACCTATGAACCAACTCCTGTCTTCAGTGTCTTTATCTGCACACGGACACTACAAACCCAACAGCTCATATTCAGAATATGAACTCTTAGTAACATTGTTTAATGGGTGATATTAGGCTTTTGTTGTATAGTTTACTGGCAGGTGATGTGTGGTACAGTAGGATGGAAAAGAAGAGAAACCAAATGTTATGAACCTACAGCTGGCACATATCCTCCTACTTCCCAATCTTCAATGCCCTCTATGACTTTCTTTAGGATTTGAAGAGCTGCTTCCTCATGGGGTGAGCAGCAGAGGCTTGAGGCTTCTCTACCTGTTGCAGATCTTTCCCAGTGGTTATGACCTACCTTGTCTTTGGGGGGAAAAAATGCAAAATTTGAGAATTGCTCCACATGCCACAAACAAGGACAGCAGCTAAAGAGTAGGTGTGGTCGAGGAAGGGACTTCTCGGCTGGGAGTTCCTCATTCCTCAGCCTGGCAGAAGAGTAGTGGGCCGTTATCCGGAGTGCAAGCAGGAGGACCATCTCACTGTCCGGGGGAAGTGCATGTTTGGGTTGCATAGAAAGAGGAACGGAGAATAGATCCAAAGAAGTAATCTGACCATTTTATAGAACATTGGCCAGGCTCCATCTTGAGTATTGGGTGCAGTTTTAGCATTAACACTACAGAAAGCATGTAACTGAGCTGGAAAATGTACAAAAAAGTAATTGATATGATGAGGAGACCAGAGAATAAAACACATGGATCTGGGACTATGTTCGTCAGAAACAAGAAGATGGAGGAAGTTATGATTATGGTGTTTAATCTATCTAATAGGGCTGGGGGATGTAAAAGCTTAATCCAGACCAAAAATACATACATTACTGTAACTGGCCTAACCAGTATTTTGTATAAATTCATTATTACTTCTTTATGCTACACCCTATTCCCTTATTTGTAAAACCAAACATTCTGTTGGCCTTTTTTAATGACTAAATGTACTCGCACGTTCATGGAATTGTGTACTTAAGTCCCTAGGCCTCTCTGTTCATCCCCAGACTTCAGTGTCTTTCCATTGAGTGTATATTTCCATTCCTTGTATTTGCTCCCATAATATATTACCTCACACTTATCCACAAAAAATTACATCTGCCATTTGTTTGCTCATTCCACTAACCTGTCTGTATCTTCCTGAACTTTTTACAGTCCTTCTCACTGTTTTCCAAACCCCCTATTTCTGCATTGCCAGCACTTTTTGAGATTGTGCTCCCAATGCCCAAATTCATACCATATACTGTATACCAAGATCAAAAGTGGACTCCGGACTGACCCATGGGATACATCACTTCCAACTCTTTTCCCGATTAAGCATAAGAACATAAGAAATAGGAGCAGGAGTAGGCCAATCGGCCCCTCGAGCCTGCTCCGCCATTCAATAAGATCATGGCTGATCTGATCCTAACCGCCAATCCACTATCACAGAACCATCTCCTGAATCTAACCAAATTAGACACATGAAATAAGAGCAGGATCAGGCTACACGGCCCCTGGGCCCGCTCTGCTACCCACAGGGCCGTGACCGATCCGAACCTAGACTCATGTCCAAATTCCTGCCCGCTCCCCGTAACCCTTAATTCCCTTTACTTCTAGGAAACTGTCTATTTCTGTTTTAAATTTATGTAATGATGTGGCTTCTACAGCTTTTTGGGGCAGCATATTCCATGGACCTACCACCCTCTGCGTGAAGTAGTTCCTCCTCATCTCAGTTTTGAAAGAGCAGCCCCTTATTCTAAGACTATGCCCCCTAGTTCTAGTTTCACCCATCATCGGGAACATCTTCCCCGCATCCACCCGATCCAACCCCTTCACAATCTTATATGTTTCAATAAGATCGCCTCTCATTCTTCTGAACTCCAATGAGTAGAGTCCCAATCTACTCAACCTCTCCTCATATGTCCATCCCCTCATCCCCGGGATTAACCGAGTGAACCTTCTTTGTACTGACTCGAGAGCAAGTATGTCTTTTCTTAAGTATGGACACCAAAACTGTATGCAGTATTCCAGGTGTGGTCTCACCAATACCTTGTACAACTGAAGCAATACCTCCCTATTTTTATATTCTATCCCCCTAGCAATGAAAGCCAACATTCCATTGGCCTTCTTAATCACTTGCTGCACCTGCATACTAACCTTTTGAGTTTCGTGCACCAGGACCCCCAGATCCCTTTGTACTTCAGTACTTTCCAGTTTCTTGCCATTAAGATAATAACTTGCTCTACGATTTTTCCTGCCAAAGTGCATAACCTCACACTTTCCAGTATTGTATTCCATCTGCCAAATCTCTGCCCACTTACTTAGCCTGTCTATGTCCCCTTGCAGGTTTTTTATGTCCTCCTCACTCACTACTTTCCCTCCCATCTTAGTATCATCTGCAAACTTTGATATGTTACACTCGGTCCCCTCTTCCAAATCGTTAATATAGATTGTAAAGAGTTGGGGACCCAGCACTGACCCCTGCGGAACACCACTAGTTACTGATTGCCAGTCTGAGAATGAACCATTTATCCCAACTCTCTGCCTTCTGTTAGATAGCCAATCCTCTATCCATGCCAGAATAGCTTGTGATCCTGGGCCTCTCCTCTTCAAAATGCGCAGAGGCCCAGGTATCCCAGGGGTGCATGCGGTTCGCAAGCGCCCCTGGGATCACGTGGGTCAGGCGAACCAATGGAAGAAGGGAACCCCCCATTCATACCGTACGGACAGAACTGTCAAAAGTATGAATGGGGATCACATTAAAAAACACACTAAAACATGACGACCCCCAATCCCGTGATTTTTTATCTTAAACAATAATCTGTGTGGCACCTTGTCAAATGCCTTTTGGAAGTCTAAATACACTATGTCCACTGGTTCCCCTTTATCCACCCTATATGTTACTTCCTCAAAGAACTGCAGCAAATTTGTCAAACATGACTTCCCCTTCATAAAAGCAACATCCATTTACCCCAACACATTGTTCCCTCTTCAAACAACTAACTTTCTATCCATGCTATTACAATTTCAATTATTCCATTTGCATGAATCTTTCTCCCCAGCCCCTTGAAACAGCTTATTGAACACCTTCTGAAACTCCATAAACACTATGTAGGTTAATTGGGCCGTGTAGAGCCCATTTTTCAGCTGCAATGTGGTCTCCTAAGGCCCCAAATTGGCGGGCAGGAAGTGTACACATACTTCCAACCGGAAGTGCACCGCCCGCCATATTGGGTAAGGTCAAATAAGAGCCGTTCTTTGAAGCAGGCATTAGTGCATTTGCATATACAAATAAGTGGCCTAACTCCTGCTTCAGGTCCCTGCTGAAATTTTGCCCTGAGGCAGCCAGCCAGGGAAAACTTACCCTAAGCATCACATAAATAATAAAATAAGTACTTGCCATCACCAGCCTGAGATTCCTGATCTCTGACAACCAGGCCCCTGATCATCCTTCCAAACCCTGGCCCCGACAATTGGGCCTCCCTCTCGACCATGCGATCGCTCCTCCGAAGTCCCCAAGTCCCCTCATACCGACTCTGATGCCCCCGATCCTCCAACCCAGTCCCACGATGCCGACTCCGAAGCCTCGATTCTCTTTTCCCCAAACCCCCCCAATTCCCGCAATGTCAAATCTGAAGCCCCTGATCCTCCGTTCCAGTCCTGTGATGCCGACTCGGAAGCTCCTGATCCCACGCTGAAGTACCTACCTGTGGGACTAGTAGCGGTTCAGATTTGGAGCAATGACCTCCTCCCGCAGCGCCGTCTTCATGGTGATGAGGTCTGAAGCTCAATGTTCGGGGCTTCTTGGACCTCACCATTTGAGCGCGGGTGATAACACTGCGCTGTGGTGGGGCCCAAAATTGTGTGTTCTTGAATTTAATCCCCAAGATCTATTGTGTTGCCTTTATCAATCCAACTGGTCTCTCCTAAAAATGCTCTAAAATTATTCAAGCATGACATGCCTTCAACAATTACATGCTGGCTGTCCTTGCTGAACCCATGCATTTCTAAATATCCACCAATTTTATCTCTCATGGATTCTAAGAGTTTGACCATCATTGATATTAGACCAACTGGTCTATAGTTACCCAGTTTATCCTTCTCTCTGTTTTAGAACAAGGCTGTTACAGTAGTTACTCTCCAGTCCCATGGCACAATTTGTACATTTAAGAAGAATTGAACAATTGTGGCCAAAATCTGCTTTGTCATCTGACTTTCAATAGCCTTGGGCACATGTCATCAGGGCTCAGTGACTTCTCTATCTTGAAGTCTGCTAATTTTTGTTTTAGAAGCAATTCCTTTTCTACAGTTAGTTCTATCAATTGCTCCATATCCTCCTTGAGTACACCTACGTCCTCCTTCCACAATTATTTGTAAAAAAAATTCGAATTTTTTTAATAGCTCTGCCATATCTTCATCCTCCAAAATTAGACTCCTTCCTTTTAATTTTTATATGCTTATAAAAGCCTTTCAAATTAACTTTTTTTATATTCCTTTTTTGCCTCCCTACTGCACTGGTTTATAATCCTCATGATTATCTTTAGCATTATTAGTCCTAACTTTATCATACGCCTCCCTTTTGTGATTCCATTTAGTTTTCATCTCTCCATTTATCTATGGAACTCTAATTCATCTCCTTTTCACTTTATAGAAAGATTTATTTCATACTCTATGCATCTTGTATTTGAAGATTTCCTACTGATGATCTGTTGACCTGTTGCTAATTGTTCTGGCCAGTTAATTTGGGTCAGATTCTCTCTTAACTCACTGAGCTTTGACTTTTTCCAGTCCAGCACCCTTAAACTTTTGACTATTTATTATTGTTTTCCATTCTTACATTGAACTGAACAATGTTGTGGTTGCTATTTCACAATTGCTCTCCTATTCTCATCAGTTATTTACCCCACTTCATTTCCCAGAACTAAATCAAGCAATGCTTCTTTCTGTGTTCAACCCCTCCGTGTTAGTTTAAATCCTTCACCGTTGCTCTAATTAACCTCTCTCCAAGAACATCTCTGCTGTTTGAGTGCTGTGTAGCTTTCTGTTCTTCCATTGTCCCAAGAATGTGAATCCTTCGCTCCTGCATCAGCCCTGCAGCCATACGTCGATCTTCCTAATCTTCCTCTCCTCAAACTATCCAGCATGTGACACAGGAAGCAATCCTGAGGTTACCACCCTTGAAGGCTCGTTTTTCAATTTGGTGTTTAATTCTGTTTGTCTGCAAGACCTTAAACATACTTCTATCTGCATCATTTGTTCCAACACGGATCATGACTTTTGGTTGCTTTCCCTACCTTCCCAAAAGCTTTTCCATCTGTACCTTAATGTTCCTCACCCTGGCACCAGGATGCATAGCAGTCGGGATTCCTGGTCACAATTGCAAAAGAGGCTCTCTATACCCCGATTTATAGAATCTCCCACTGCTACTACTCTCCTATTGTGTAGTCTTTCACCCCCTTGGGTGCTGGAGTGTTGCTCAGGACCATCCTGCTGAGTCTCAGTCACTGTCCACCTCGCACTTGTCCAAAACAAAGTGGTAAAAGTTCTACAGGATTCTCCACTCGCACACTAACTTCAGTGGAGACCCCAGAGAAATGGCATTTGATGCTGGACAAATAGCATCAATGGCCATTTCTCTGGGGTTTCCACTGATCATCTGCTGAAATTGCAGCAGACAATAAGAGAACCCCTGTGGAAATTACTGGTCTAAGTACCCATTGGACAGTTCCAGTAACTAGTGTTCCTTGCACCTATGAGTCCTGTCCCTCTGTACTGTCTGTATGGATGGTCACACACATCTCTCTATGCTATTACTGTGTCCTGAACTGAGTGGAACTGCCTCTAGGGTTCAGGATAGTACAATCCCCAAACCCTCATCCCCTCTGATGCTGCGAAGTGTGGCCCATTTCTGCTGAAGTACAGAGATGCTCTACTCCAGAGACTCAATTTCCTAACACTTAGTGCATACGTGCTTCCCTCAGATACACTGAGGACCCACGCTGGCCCACACATCACACTCAACACACATCGTGGCTTTCCTGCACTACCATACTGTTGTACCTGACTTCTTAAAAAATGGAGATAGTGTTAGCCTGAACTTCCACTAGCACCAAACTCTCAAGAATCAAACTCCTCTTACTCCACAGAAGTATTCATTTTAAGGGAAAAACTTTCCTGTCCAATGGCACCTCAAGGCTGAGCTCCCGCTGAGGCTAAACACCACACTTTTCTGTCCTCTCGCACGCCACTGGCTTCATGCAACTCGAGACTGAGCTTTTGCTACTCAGCTCAAACCTGTAGGGGTAGAAATTCATCTGAGCCTAGACTCAGCACTGCGCAGGCAGCACGCGCCCCAACCGAGAGACCCAACCCAACCCAACCCAAGGCTGGGACGAAATTAGGCCTCGGGCCTGATTACCGTTTTTTGCGCCAGCGCCTGTCGTGCCACCACAGCCACCTTGCCAATTTGAAGAGCATGATGCTGGGCTGCTTGTCCTCGCTGGCAGTCGGACAAATGTAAGTCCCAGGAGGGAGTGGGGCCGGGTGCGTGGCGCTCACGTCGGGGAAGCACTCATGCTTTTCCAGTCTCCACGGAAAGGTTTTGGGTTAATATTTGCATTAAAGATCATCCATCTAGTTGATGTCCGCAACGGCCACTGAAGAATCCTGAGTGGGGTAGACCCAACACCTGTCCCGCTCATCACTGCCCAATTTTTGTGAGGGGACCTAAAACAGGTCCCTTATTTACATATGTAAAGGATTTACTGCCTATTTTAGGCAGCCGCCAGGAATGCCTGAAAATGGCCGAACCTAATTTGGGGATTTGACATTTTCCAGGCTTCCTTGGGGTGGAGGACATTGGTCATTGCATCCGTTTTACACTCAAATGGGTGCGATGAGGTCCAATTTCTACCTCATACTGTGTTAATTTACACATTAACCCAATCACAGGAAAAACAGCCAATGAAAAGAACAGCTCTTTTTTAATCAAGTAATTACCAATTACCACCTCAAAGCAGCTCATCGTTAAGGCACTAAATGAACAGCTTGAAACAGTTCCTCGTATTGAACAGCTAAAATAAAGTAATGTTGAGATATCGCGGCAAACGTGGGAGTCGAGACCAGAGCTAGTAAAACACAACTGCTTTATTCAACCTCATGGCAAAGCGAAACTGGAAAAGCCCGCGCATCCACTTAAATACTCCCCAGACAGGAAGTGCTCCCGGCAGCCTGTCCCTGCGCGAAACAAGTTGTTGGAGGAAAGGGCCCCCGGCTGGGGGCGTCTGCTTAAACTGTCCGAGCCGCCGTGAGCGGATTATGTCCAGTGGTGGCGTGTTGCCACAGAGCTCCCCCCAGAATCTGCTTAGGAGGAGTGGACGAGTTGTGATGGTGGTCTGATGGTTCTGCCGCAGCGGCTCTGAGTGGTCGCCGGTCTAGTTGGTGGGGCCGGGCGGTTCGCTGCTGGCTTGCTGGCGGCACGGCCTCTAGTTGGAGGCCGGGCCACGGGGACCTGTTCCCCTGGTTCTGCGTGTGCTGGTTTGAGCCGGTCAATGGAGACTGTGTCGACCCTGTCGCCGAGTCGCAGCTTGAAGACCTTGTCCCCGGTTTGTAGTACCTCGTACGGTCTGTCGTACGGGGGTCGCAGGGGCCCGCGGTGCGCGTCGTGTCGCACGAAGACGAAGCGCGCCTGCTGTAAATTTGGCGGGACGTGAGGTGCGAGTTCGCCGTGTCGGTTGACCGGAAGTGGGGCGAACTGCTGAGCGGAAGAGAAAGAGTTGAGCCGCTGCTGTTCGGCCGACCAAGGCGTGGTAGCCTCCGGAAGGAATTCGCCTGGGACGCGCAGCGGTTGTCCGTAGACTAATTCCGCTGCCGAGGACTGGAGGTCTTCCTTGGCCGTGGTGCATAGGTGTAGTAGCACCCACGGTAGGCGGTCAGTCCAGGTACTGTCCTGCAGGCCGGCGCGGAGTGAGGCCTTGAGTGACCTGTGGCAGCGTTCACACAGCCCATTGGCCTGCGGGTGGTACGCCGTGGTTCGGTGGAGCGTCACCCCGAGGTTGCGTGCTGTGGCCGTCCAGAGTTCGGAGGTGAACTGGGCGCCTCTGTCGGAGGTTATGTTGGCTGGTACGCCGAACCTTGCGACCCAGGTGTTAACGAACGCCCTGGCGATGTCGGCTGTAGTGGTGGAGGGCAGCGGCAGTGCCTCAGGCCAGCGTGTGTAGCGGTCGACCATCGTGAGGAGATAAGTTTGGCCTTGCGATGGCGGCAGAGGACCGACGATGTCGACGTGTACGTGGTCGAAGCGGCGGCTGGGTACCTCGAAGTCTCCCAGGGGTGCCTTTGTGTGTAGCTGTACCTTAGCCCATTGGCAGGCGAGGCAGGAGGTGGCCCAAGTCCGAACATCTTTGCTGAGGCCGCGCCAGACGAAACGCTGGGAGAGGAGTTTGACGGATGCGCGGGCACCCGGATGGGAGAGTGCGTGTAGCGCGTCGAAGATGCGGCGGTGCCAGGTTGCAGGGACGACCGGCCTGGGTTGGCCGAGTGAGACGTCGCAAGTGACTGCCGTGGCTTCCGGCCTGTGCGCGACCTTGGCTAGGTGTAGCCCTGGCAGGCTGGTAGCCGCCGAGAAGAGGTCTGGGTCCGTGAGCTGGGCCGCTGCTAGTTGCGCGTAGTCGACCGCGAGGTGATTCGTGCAGATGGCGGGACGGGTGTGGTAAACCACTTTTGTCGTTCACTATCGTTACACTATAGTTATCACTGTCATATCGTTACTCTATGGTTATCACTGTTCACACTGTTGTATCACTATACGAGGTCGCCTCTTGTCACGCTGTTATACCTGGGCTGACCACTGCTGACTCCGTCCATGGCTCCACCTACCTGCCCAGGTATAAAGGTGGTCGACTGGCTGGTATTCCTCCTAGTTGGATCCGATCACCCACGAGGGTGGGCTCTGTTATTTAGCCAATAAAAACCTATAGTTACTTTCTTAACTCATCGCTTTTCATTGGATGAATTGATAGGTATATCAATTTTATTGGCTAAATTTTAAAATGTCGACACTTGAGCAGTCAAACGACCAGTCAAACGACCAGCCAAGTGACCAGCCAGACGCCCAGCTACAACAGCCACAGCAGCCAGCCTGGCTGCGAGCCCTCCGACCACCGTACCTGGATCTAAACCCACAGGCAGCAAACTCAGCCCTCGACTTCGAACACTGGCTGAGCTGTTTCGAATCCTACCTGGGAGAATCCGGCGTGCCTCAGAAATCCATGCTAAGAGTTCTGACCGCCCAAGTGAGCCCTAAAGTATTCGCACTCATCCGGGACCTTAAAACATACGAAGCCGCCATCAACCTGCTGAAACAACAGTACCGGAGCCCGGTAAACTCCATGTATGCCAGACACCTCCTAAGATCCCGCCCGCAACAGCCAGGAGAGTCGGGAGATGAATTTTTACGGGCGCTACAAGCACTCGGCAGGGACTGTGACTTTAAAGCGGTATCAGCGGCAGAAAATACTGAAGATAATGTCCGCGATGCCTTCGTGAAAGGCCTGCGGTCCGACTACGCACGGCAAAGACTTCTTGAAGCAAAGGACCTTGACCTGAACACAGCTGCAGCCCTCGCTCGCTCCCTAGAAGTGGCCCATCGGGACCTCGAGGCGTACTCCAGGTACAGTAATTTGCGACCCTGGGACTCGGGATCGACCCCGACCGCGATACCCCTCGCAGCGCCGCCCCTGGGACCTACCTCTGCGTCGGCGTCCCGGACCCGATCGGGACCGCCACCCCCGGTACCGGCTGCGACTTCGGACCCCCGCGATCGGGCCGCCGGCTGCTTCTTCTGCGGCCAGGCGAAACATCCTAGGGCGCGCTGCCCAGCGAGAAACGCGACGTGCTCAAGCTGCCTGAAGAAAGGCCACTTTGCGAAGGCCTGCAGAGGCCAACAGAGATCAACAGAGGCCAGCAGTGCCTCATGCGAGTTGTGGGGGCGGCCATCTTCCACCAAGACCACAGATGCCAGCATCCCCACGTGTGAGTCATGGGGGCGGCCATCTTTGATCCAGGCAACCGACACCAGCAGTGCCTCATGTGAGTTGTGGGGGCAGCCATCTTCTCCGCCATTTTGTCCAACCTCGTGGGCGCCGCCATTTTACCCTCCACGCTCGACCGCCACCTCGCCTCCGGACTCGACCACCGCCTCACCCGCAGACTACGGCAGCTCACTGAGCCACACACTAGCCTCCGTCACACTGGACCAAGCCCGCCCACACCACCTGTCCAAGTCCATGATGGACATCAAAGTAAACGGCCACGCCACGACCTGCCTGTTCGACAGCGGAAGCACAGAGAGTTTCATCCGCCCAGACACGGTGAGCCACTACTCCCTCACTGTCCGGCCAACGCGCAACCGGATCTCGATGGCATCGAGGTCCCACGCCACAGACATCAGCGGCTACTGTGTCGTGACCCTGTCGGTTAAGGGCACGGAGTATAAAAATTTTAAACTCCTCCTCCCCCAGCTCTGCGCTGCCGTCCTACTAGGGCTGGACTTCCAATCCCACCTCCAAAGCGTCACTCTAGCATACGGCGGACCCCTCCCCCCACTCACAGTCGACAACCAGCAGCCTTTAAACCACCCACCGCGTAACACCTGCGGCCTATCCACCCTCAAGGTCCCGCCACCTTCCCTGTTCGCTAACCTCACCCCCGACTGCAAACCCGTCGCTACCAAGAGCAGGCGGTACAGCGCCGGGGACAGAGCCTTCATTAGCTCTGAGGTGCAGCATCTCCTGAAGGAGGGCATCATCGAGGGGAGCAGCAGCCCCTGGCGTGCCGTGGTCGTTAAGACCGGCAATAAAAACCGCCTGGTCATCGACTACAGCCAGACCATAAACTGGTACACCCAGCTGGACGCATACCCCCTTCCCCGCATATCCGATATGGTCAATCAGATTGCACAATACCGAGTATTCTCTACCATCGACCTTAAGTCGGCCTACCACCAACTCCCTATCCGCCCTGAGGACCGCCAGTATACCGCCTTCGAGGCGAATGGCCGCCTCTACCACTTCCTTAGGGTTCCCTTCGGCGTCACCAACGGGGTTTCGGTCTTCCAAAGGGAGATGGACCGGATGGTTGACCAGAACGGGCTGCACGCCACGTTCCCCTATCTAGATAACGTCACCATCTGCGGCCGCGACCGGCAGGACCATGATGTTAATCTGGAGAGATTCCTCCGTACGGCCCAACGGCTGAACCTCACCTACAATAAGGAGAAATGTGTGTTTAACACCTCACACCTTGCCATCCTCGGCTGCGTAGTAGAGGACGGACTCATCGGCCCCGACCCCGAAAGAATGCGCCCCCTCATGGAGTTACCCCTCCCCCACTGCCCAAAGGCGCTGAAGAGAACCCTGGGGCTCTTCGCCTACTATGCCCAATGGGTGCCCAATTATGCGGACAAAGCCAGACCCCTCATGAAGTCCACATCCTTCCCCCTTACGGAGGAAGCGTGCGCTGCCTTCTCCCTCATTAAGGGAGACATTGCTAAGGCCACAATGCACGCGGTGGATGAGTCCATCCCCTTCCAAGTGGAGAGCGATGCATCCGACTTCGCCCTAGCCGCTACCCTTAACCAGGAGGGGAGACCGGTGGCCTTCTTCTCAAGGACCCTACAGGGCCCTGAGATCCGACACTCGTCGGTCGAGAAGGAGGCCCAGGCGATTGTGGAGGCTGTACGACGCTGGAGGCACTACCTGGCAGGCAAACGATTTACCCTCCTCACCGACCAGCGTTCGGTCGCTTTTATGTTTAATAACAAGCTGAGGGGTAAAATCAAGAACGACAAGATCTTGAGGTGGAGAATCGAACTCTCCACCTATGATTATGATATCTTGTACCGGCCAGGTAAGCTGAACGAACCCCCTGATGCTCTATCACGAATTACATGCGCCAACGCGCAAATTGATAGACTTCAGACCCTCCACAACGACCTCTGCCACCCCGGAGTCACCAGACTTTACCACTTCATTAAGGCCCGCAACCTGCCCTACTCCATCGAGGAGGTCAGGACCATGACCAGGAACTGCCAGACCTGTGCCGAGTGCAAACCGCATTTCTTTAGGCCGGACAGAGCAAGCCTGATCAAGGCCACCCGCCCCGTCGAGCGCTTGAGCATCGATTTTAAGGGGCCCCTCCCGTCCTCTGACCGTAATGTGTACTTCCTCAACATTGTTGATGAGTACTCCCGTTTCCCCTTCGCCTTCCCCTGCCCAGACATGACCAGTACCACGGTCATTAAATGCCTGAACGACCTCTTCGCCTTGTTCGGGTTCCCAAACTATATACATAGTGACCGGGGCTCCTCCTTCATGAGCGAGGAACTCCGCCAGTTCCTACTAGCAAGAGGTATTGCTGCAAGCAGGACCACCAGCTACAACCCTCGAGGGAACGGCCAGGTGGAAAGAGAGAACGCGACTGTATGGAAGGCCGTCCTCTTAGCCTTAAAGTCTAAGGGCCTCCCAACCTCCCGCTGGCAGGAAGTCCTCCCGGCAGCGCTGCATTCCATCCGGTCACTACTTTGCACTGCCATTAACGCCACCCCCCATGAACGAATGTTTGTTTTCCCCAGGAAGTCGACTACGGGAACCACACTACCAACCTGGCTGACCTCTCCGGGGCCCGTCCTGCTGCGAAAGCACATGAGGGCCCATAAAGCGGACCCCCTGGTCGAGAGGGTGAACCTCCTGCACGCCAACCCTCAGTACGCCTATGTGGCATACCCAGACGGGCGGGAGGACACAGTCTCCTTGCGAGACCTCGCACCCTCGGGCATTCCGGAGACACCACCTTCACCCCCCCCCCACCCCCCCCCCCCGATTCCAGCTCAGGTAGACGGCATGCCGGAACCCCACGAGCCCTCGCCGACCACGCAGACACCACCATCACCACCGGAGAATGCAACACCGCCGCTGCGACAATTGGAAAGGCTTACGAGGCCCCCGGACAGACTGACATACCAGAACTGGTAGTACACATCACCCCGCCGGACTCAAATCTAAACAAGGGGTGAATGTGGTAAACCACTTTTGTCATTCACTATCGTTGCACTATAGTTATCACTGTCATATCGTTACTCTATGGTTATCACTGTTCACACTGTTGTATCACTATATGAGGTCGCCTCTTGTCACGCTGTTATACCTGGGCTGACCACTGCTGACTCCGCCCATGGCTCCACCTACCTGCCCAGGTATAAAGGTGGTCGACTGGCTGGTATTCCTCCTTGTTGGCTCCGATCACCCACGAGGGTGGGCTCTGTTATTTAGCCAATAAAAACCTATAGTTACTTTCTTAACTCGTCGCTTTTCATTGGATGAATTGATAGGTATATCAACGGGAAAAGCAGTCGGTGACTACGTTGTCTCTACCGGAGACGTGCTGGATGTCCGTAGTAAACTCGGACACGGCCGCGAGCTGGCATTGCTGCCTAGCGGACCAGGGTTCGGTGTGCTTGGCCATCGCGTATGTGAGCGGCTTGTGGTCTACGTACGCGGTGAAGGGGCGGCCTTCCAGGAAGAACCTGAAATGGCGGACCGACAGGTGGAGCGCGAGAAGCTCGCGGTCGAAAGTGGAGTATTTGACCGGGGGGCGCAGTTGGCGGCTGTAGAAGGCAAGTGGCTGCCACGCGCCATTGACCCACTGCTCGAACACGGCTCCGACCGCGTGGTCGGAGGCGTCGGTGGTGAGCGCGACCCGGGCATCGGCCCTCGGGTGCGCGAGCAGGGTGGCGTCGGCGAGCGTGTTTTTGGTGGCGTCGAAGGAGGCTGACGTGTCAGTGGTCCAGGCTACGTCCATCTTGCCGGATTTACCTCGGAGGGAGTCGTATAGGGGCTTCATGAGGGCTGCCGCTCTGGCAATGAACCTGTTGTAGAAGTTCACCATCCCGAGGAACTCCTGGAGGCCCTTGATGGTTTTGGGGCGGGGGAATTGCTGGATGGCCTGCACCTTGTTGGGCAGGGGGACGGCCCCAGCAGGGGTGATGTGGTGACCGAGAAAATCGATTCTCGTTTAGGCCGAATTGGCACTTCGCCGGGCTGAGGATGAGCCCGTGTTGGGCTAGGCGCCCGAACAGGATGCAAAGGTGTTCGAGGTGTTCCTGTTTGGAGGAGCTGGCCACGAGAATGTCGTCTAGATAGACGAATAGGAAGTTCAGGTCCCGGAGGACTGAGTCCATAAGGCGCTGGAAAGCCTGGGCTGCATTCTTGAGGCCGAAGGGCATCCTCAGGAACTTGAACAGGCCGAATGGGGGTGATGACGGCCGTTTTTGGGGATGTCCGCGGGGTGTACGGGGACTTGGTGTAACCGCGCACCAGGTCGACCTTGGAGAAGACGGTTCGTCCGGCCAGTTCGGGCCGAGAAGTCCTGGATGTGTGGCACCGGGTATCGGTCGGGGGTGGTGGCGTCGTTGAGGCGGCGGTAGTCCCCGCAAGGGCGCCAGCCTCCGCCGGGCTTGGGGGCGATGTGGAGGGGCGAGGCCCAAGGGCTGCTGGAGTGGCGGATGATGCTGAGTTGTTCCATGGTGGTGAACCTCGGCCCGCGCGATTTCCAGCTTGGCCGGGTTGAGTCTGCGGGCGTGGGCAGAAACTGGGGGGCCGGTGGTGGGGATATAGTGCTCCACACCGTGTTTGGCGGCTTTGGCCGAAAAGGTCGGGTTAGTGAGGGCGGGAAACTCAGCTAGGAAGTGCCCGAGTAGTCGTCCGTGGCTCTGGCGAGACAGTAGGTCGTCAGGCCGGCCGAACGGGCTGGGGTGAATGCGCCGGGGATGGGGGCCATAGTGTTTGATGTCGACGAGGCGGTGCCTCGGAATGTCGACAAGGAGGCCGTGGGCGCGTAGGAAGTCGGCGCCGATGAGTGGGCAGAGTACCTTGGCTGTGAGGAACTCCCAGCGGTAGCGGCGGCCTGCGAGGTCGAGTGTGACCATGCGGGTGCCATATGTGCGGATGTCAGAGCGATTGGCTGCGGCCAGTGTGATACCCCATGTGCCGCGTTGGATTTCGAGGGCGGAGGCGGGGGTGATGCTGTGCTGGGCCCCTGTGTCGCACAGAAATCAGCGGTTGGTTCTGTCGTCGGTGACGTACAGTAGAGGCCCCTTTTGCCCCGCGGCCATCGCGGGGGCCGGTGCGGGGGGGGGGGGTTTGAAAGTGCACGGTGGCGTGCAGCGTTGGGCCCTAGTGCCAAAACGGGTGTGGTAGTAGCAGTGACCCGGAGTGGTAGGGCGGTCGGGCCTAGTGGGCCGGGAAGACCGCGTGGTCGTTGCCGTGAGGTCGGGCGCGACGTCGCGAGCGGACTGCGCAGAGAGCAGCCGGTCGGCCTTTTCGGCTATGTCATTCAGGTCCGTGGAGCCAGACTCCACAATGAGCGGGCGGATGCTGGCGGGGAGTTGCCGAATGAAAAGCGTGCGAAAGAGGGCGCCGGTGTTTTTGTCGTCCGAGAGGGACAGCATGTGGGAAAGCAGATCCGAGGGTGAAGCATCACCAAGGCCGGGGAGGTCAAGGAGTTGGCAGTTGCGCTGGTAAGAGGACGTTTGAAAATTTTTTAAGGAGCGCAGCCTTCAGATGTTCGTACTTGCCTTCCACTGGTGGAGCCTGCAGCGCTGCCCAAACCTTGGGGACTGTGGCGTAGGTGAGAGAGGAGACGAGGTAGTCGTACTTTGTGGCGTCGACTGTAATGTGTTTCAGCCGGAATCTGGACTCAGCTTGAACAAACCAGGCTTCGGCCAGGTTCTCCCAAAAGTCGGTAGTTTAACCGTGACTGCGTTTGTATCCGCCATGCTAGCTTAGGATTCGTACTGAGCGCCGGGGTCACCAGTGTTGAGATACCACGGCAAACGTGGGAGTCGAGACCAGAGCTAGTAAAACACAACTGCTTTATTCAACTTCATGGCAAAGCGAAACTGGAAAAGCCCGCGCATCCACTTAAATACTCCCAGACAGGAAGTGCTCCCGGCAGCTTGTCCCTGCGGGAAACAAGTTGCTGGAGGAAAGGGCCCCCGGCTGGGGGCGTCTGCTTAAACTGTCCTAGCCGCCTGGAGCGGATTATGTCCAGTGGTGGCGTGTCGCCACAGTAACTCAAAATCAATTTAAACTCAAAAAGGCAGTAAAATATATAAATGTAAATGTTGGTACTTCTCTCTCAATCACTCTTGATGAGGCTAACTCTACAGTATTCAACTATCTCGCACTCTGTTGGCTTCTAACTGTTCAAGATTTGAGCACTGACAACTCGGTTCAAATTGATCATTTGTTTTGCTGTTAGAAATACTGGTAATTTAATACTGTCAATCACTCTACACACATTTGGAGCTGTAAATAAATGTATGGAAATCTTCCAGCTAAGCTCTCTCTTAATTGAAATACCCAAAATATGGACTCTGTTGAATTTGGACTTGTTTCAGGCTCTCTATTGATGTCAGCTGGGCAAAGGGGATATCTGATTCACCAACGATCATATCAGATTTTATCAGGCTGAGCATGTGCCTTTAATGTTCATCACCACATTATCTTTTAATTGTTGCCCGTTACACTTCAGTTTTCTGAATATTAGTACAGATTAAGGCATATATGTTCCTCTGTTTGCTAACTTTAATGGAAAAGTGGATGTGAGTATAAAGAGAACATACACCCCATTTGGGTTTTTTTTTTGCTATTGTTGGATCTGAGTGCTGAAAGATTAAATACAGGAAGCTATTGGTTTAAGAAACTTGCCTGTAATGTAATTCAAGATGAATAACTGCTGTTCATGATTGAAGTATGTGTGTGCTATTAACATAGAAACATAGAAGATAGGAGCAGGAGTAGGCCATTCGGCCCCTCAAGCCTGCTCGCCATTCAATGCGATCATGGCTGATCATCCAATTTCAGCACCCTGTCCCTGCCTTCTCCCCATATCCCTTGATCCCTTAGCCTTAAGAAATATATCTAACTCCTTCTGAATATATTTAATGAATTGGCCTCCACTGCCTTCTGTGGTAGAGAATTCCACAGGTTCACCACTCTCTGGGTGAAGAAATTCCTCCTAATTTCTGTCCTAAATGGCTTACCCCTTGTCCTTAGACTGTGACCCCTGGTTCTGGACTCCCCGACTATCGGGAACATCCTTCCTGCATCTAGTCTGTCCAGTCCTGTCAGAATTTTATAAGTTTCAATGAGATCCCCTCTCATTCTTCCTAAACTCCAGCGAGTATAAGCCAATCGACCCAATCTCTCCTCATACGTCATTCCTGCCATCCCTGTATCAGCCTGGTGAATCTTCGCTGAACTCCTTCCATGGCAAGAACATCCTTCCTCAGATAAGGCAACCAAAACTGCACACAAACTCAAGGTGTGGGTCTCATCAAGGCCCTGTTACAACTGCAGCAAGACATCCTTGTTCCTGTACTTAAACCCTCTCGCTACGAAGGCCAACATACCATTTGCCTTCTTAACCACCTGCTGCACCTGCATGCTTACCTTCAGCGACTGGTGCCACAAGGACACCCAGGTCTCGTTGCACTTCCCCTTCTCCCAATCTATTGCCATTCAGATAATAATCTGCCTTCCTGTTTTTGACACCAAAGTGGATAACCTCGCATTTATCCACGTTATATTGGCATCTGCCATGCTTCTGCCCATCACCCACCTGTCCAATTCATCCTGGAGTTTCTCGGCATCCTCCTCACAGCACACATGTCCACCCAGCTTTGTGTTTAAACCTTAGCTGTACAGCTCATTGTCAGTTGTGGCTCAGTTGGAGCACCCTCACCTCTGAGTCAGGTGGTTGTTGGTTCAAGTCCTACTCCCGGGACTTGAGCACATAAAGCTAGGCTGACACTCCCAGTGCAGTGCTGAGGGAAGTGCTGCACTGTCAGAGGTGCCGTCTTTCGGATAAGACGTTAAACCGAAGCCCTGTCTGCGCTCTCAGGTGGATGTAAAGATCCCATGGCACTATTCGAAGAAGAGTAGAAGAGTTATCTCCGGTGTCCTGCCCAAATATTTCTCGCTCAACCACATAACAAGATTATCTGGTCATTTTCACATTGCTGTTTGTGGGAGCTTGCTGTGTGCAAATTGGCTGCTGCGTTCCCACATTACAACAGTGACTCTACTTCATTGAGATGTCTGGTGGTCGTGAAAGGCCCTATATAAATGCATGTCTTTTCTTTCATTATTTAGCTCTGTTTGCCTGATCACTGGAGCAGAAGATAGAAAAAGAATATTGCTGTCCTTGTTAAATGTTTCATAGCTCATTTTATGAATTTGTAAACTGGCATGTCCAGCTGCTATGATGTCTTTCCCATCACTGATCTTGCTTGCAGTAACAAATAACTTATTAAAAGTTCAGGGAAATAAATCTTCCTCGTGCAGTCGGTGGATGTCATGTTGCAGTAGGATTCCTCATTTCCTGTGTGCAGACTTGCTCAGCAACCACTATGGTGGCTGGAGAAGTGAGGTAGAACTTTGAAGCCCCGCGCTGTTATTTTAAATGGAAGGAAAATTGGTGGACTCTGCTTTGCACGTGTGACATTTCCCACCCAGCTGTGCTCTCTGTGCTTTGCCGAAGCAATGCTTTATGCCCAGGTGGTGAAGGTGGAAATCTACCCTATTATTTCCAATTGTTGAAATCGGCAACAAGAGAACCACAGACTCCGCATTAATGAAGCAGGAAGCTAAATTCATTTTTCACAGAGGGTTATAACCACGTGGAATGCTTTACCATAAGTGGCCATGAAGGCAGAACTGTAACATTATTACGATGGAATCGGATAAGTTTTTGCAAAGGAAGAATATAAAAAAATAGGATTGGAGTTGATAACTCCAGTGGAACTCTGTGATGTGCTGATGACCTCTGTGCTGTAATTGCTATCATTCTGTGAGAGTGGGGCAAAAAACCCAGCAGAGCTGCTGAATGGCAGGGTTTGTGGCTTCTGTTGTATTCACCCTGATTCTAAAATGATTGCTACACCACTCAAATGATTTCACGGGCTGATTTAAGTGTTTTTGGATTCACTTAGATTGAACATCTTTACTATTTATTATCATATCAGAATTAGAAGTTTCCACTTACTGATGTAGACAGGAAAATGTGCTGGATGGTGACCAAGAATGCATAATAGAGGCAGGAACACTGCAGAGCATGTTGGAAAAGTCTAATCACAATCTGGGAGCACTGTAACAGCCCCACCTTCCAAGAATAACAGTGATAAAGAGCCTGTAATTATGGAAGACTAGCTGGGGAGGCCCGGCGTTGCCAGGGCAGTTTACAGGATGGCGCGCGTTCACGGCCGCCCACTGCTGCTCCCCCGCTCTGTAGTCTCGGGCCGAGCGGTTGTGAGGCCCAGCCCGAGTGACCCCAACTCACCTCCTGCTCCGGCAGGCCGACGCAGCTGCCCCGCTCGCTGTTGAGGAAAAGCAGGGGAAAAATGGCGGCTACGTTTCGGCAGGCTGCAGGATTAGGTCCCGCCCGTGATGCACCGATTGGTCAACTGAACTGTAGGATTGGTCAACCATCACGTCACTCAACGCAAATGAGTGGTAGGATTGGTCAACCGCTAATGAGCGGATTTTTGAATGTTTTTTGTATACTGTTCGAACAATTTTTGTCTGACCAAAAAGTAAATATGCCTATGACCCTCCCCTGATCATCAGCTTTGTTTTGATATGTGTAGGTATGCTCTATAACTTTTGAGTGTATAGCGGACAGACAGACAGACAGACAGACAGACCAACTGCTTTATATATATTAATTAATATAATATAATATAATAAATAATATAATATAAAGTGCCCGGCGGTGCCGAGGGATTTTTGAGGGCATGTTGTTGGATGAGAGAGAGAGAGCGCGACTGGGGGGGAAGAGAGAGCGTGACTGGGGGGGAAGAGAGAGCGCGACTGGGGGGGAAGAGAGAGAGCGACTGGGGGGAAGAGAGAGAGCGACTGGGGGGGAAGAGAGAGAGCGACTGGGGGGGAAGAGAGAGGAGCGACTGGGGGGGAAGAGAGAGAGCGACTGGGGGGAAGAGAGGCGTGGAGGGGGTGGAGGAGGAGGAGGGAGGAAGGGGAGGGGAGTGGGGAGGGGGAAGGGGAGTGGGGGAGGGGGAAGGGGAGTGGGGAGGGGGAAGGGAGTGGGGGAGGGGGAAGGGGAGTGGGAGGGAGTGGGGGAGGGGTAGTGGGGGAGGGGGAAGGGAAGGGAGTGGGGAAGGGGAGTGGGAGGGGAAGGGGAAGGGGGGAGGAGAAGGGGGGGAAGGGGGGGGGAGGAAAGTGGGGGAGGGGAAGGGAAGGGGGGGGAGAGGGGGGAAAGGGGGGGAGGGGAAGGAGGGGGGGAGAAGGGGAGGGGGAAGGAGGGGGGGAGAAGGGGAGTGGGGGGGAAGGGGGAAGGGGGGGAGAAGGGGAAGGGGGAAGAAGGAAGGGGAGAAAGGGGGGGGGGAGAAGGGAGGGGGGGAGCCAGCAGGCCCTCTCCCCTCTGCCGGCGATGGCTCCGCTGAGCTCCGTGCCGCCCCCACGCACTGACATGCCGAGCGCAGTGCTCCGGTGAGCCCGAAGCCCCGCCCTCCCGAGGCCGGGCCTGAGACGGTCCGATTGCGGCTGGCCGGGGCCCGGTTGCCTTGGTAACCCTCCTCCCCTCTCCGCCCTCCCGAGCCCCGCCCCCCCCGCTAATCTGCTCGCTTCCCTCTGGCCGCGCTCTGTGTGGAGGTGCGCATGCGCCGTGCAGCGCGAGCAGCTTGCAGTGAGCCCAGCCAGCCTTTACCAAGATAGCTGGCCACGGGCCCAGTGGGGTGGCCGGTGCGTAGCTCGGGCGTGGGCTGGGCAACAGATGCCCAGGCTTCGAGGCCTGCCTGCAAAAACGGGGAAAGGTAGGAAAATTAATGAGATTAGATAAAAGATTTAGAAAGTAATTAACTTTTTTTTAAAACAACATGGCCTAGAAATTCGGTGGGGTTAGCGCCCAATTAGAGGCGGTTAGAGGGCCTTGCGCCGGAATTATAGCCGCGATCGAAATTGCGTTGGGCCCTACCATCGGCGTTAGCCGGTAGCGCTGCGCCGGCACCGATGACGTCATCGGTGTGCGCAGCGTCCCGGTTTGCCGTGGTAACGCGGCCGGATGCCCAAATTCAGTTGCGGCCGCCTCGCCCGTGGCAGCCGCAACCAACGATTGTTCAATGGGATGTTGCAGCACGTAGCGCCGGCGCATTAAGGTGGAGCGGCAGCCGGCCGCTTTCCCGGCGGCCGCCTTGCCCGCAACTCCCTCCCCGGACTCCTCCACCACCCCCCCGCGGCACTGATGTGTGTGGCCCATGAGCCCGGCACTTCTCCGAGGTGCCGGGCTCATTTGTCGGGCGAATCGATCCGGTCAGCGGTCGGCTGCAGGCAGCTCCTCCTTAACAGAAGGAGGAGGCCTGCAGTACCCCAGCCTGCCGCACCACATCGGGTGCCGCAGCGGGGGATTAGCGCCGCAAACCTGCATTCAGCGCCATAGCGAGGCGCTGAAACCCTCCATTAGCGCTCGCAGCCGTCTGGGCGCGGGGCAGCTGAATTTTTGGCGGGCGCAGCGGCAATTATCGCGGGGCGCAAAATTTCGGGCGCAAAAGCCCTGGCGGAGGCAAAACCTAATTTCTAGGCCCATGTGTTTTAAAAGCAACTTTTTTTTTTAAAGACACAGAAAGCGTGGAAAAAGAAATGAAAAGTTTGGAATCAAGATGGCGGCGACTCACCTCAGTTCAGAACGATAAGGGCCCGCCCACACACGCACCGATTGGTCGACCGTCAGGTCACCGAAAGCGTAGGATTGGTCAATCGTCCCGTCACTCGACTCTAGGAGGGCCCGCCCGCACACGCCAGGAACCCCCGCCCCCGCCATTGCAGCGATTGGTCGACCGTACGGGTCGCTCGACAGTACGATTGGTCGACCTCGACGTCACTCAATGCTAATGAGCAGATAATGAGCGGAATTTTGAACGTTTTTTGGATACCGCGGGCACAAATTTTGTCTCACCGAAACGTAAATACGCTTACGACCGTTCTGGAATCGTAAGCTTTCTTTGATGTAACACACGTGTAGGTACACTCTATAACTTTTGATTGTATAGCCGGACAGAGACAGAAAGACAGACAGAGAGACATACCGTTTTATATATATAGATAGATAGATGTGTCTCAGTAGGCCTGAGTTAGACTGATCAGCGGTGCTTAGTATCACCTCTGGCTAATGCGTTACCCAATGTAAAATAAAAAGGGCTTTTATTAGCTTTCAGTACACCTGAATTTTTCGACGCAAACAAAATGCAACTTAACAGCTGTAGTCATGTATAGGCTAATATGGAAGAAGCCTTAATTCTGGAACATAATTAGCTTCGCCCCCCCCCCCCCCCCCCCCTTTATCACTGATAAGAAAATACATGTTTAAAGATGAAATAAGCATTCCTAAACTATACAGCTGTAAAGCAAATCAGATGCAGATGCAAGCAAAAAAAAGTACTATTGTTACAAAATATTGTCGGCTGAGGATTGTGATGGAGGGTGCTCAAAGATATGCAGTGTGGTCATAAGAACATAAGAAATAGGAGAAGGAGTAGGCCATACGGCTCTTTGAGCCTGCTCCCCCATTCAATAAGATCATGGCTGATCTTCTATCTCAACACAACATTCCCGCACTATCCCCATATCCCTTGATTCCCTTAGTATCCAAAAATCTATCGAGCTCTTGTCCAGATGGAATGCATCCTAGGTTGCTGATAGAAGCAAAGATAGAAATAACACAGGCATTGGTAACAATCTTTCAATCTTCATTGGATACAAGAGTAGTGCTGAAGGACTGGAGGGTTGCTAATGTTACACCAATGAGAAAGTGGAGAGAGATAAACCAGAAAACTATAGGCCAGTCAGCCTAACGTCAGTGGTGGGGAAATTATTGGAAACCATTATCAGGGATAAAATAAACTTTCTTTTGGAAAGACATGGGTTGATCAGGTAGAGCCAGCATGGATTTGTTAAAGGCAAATAGGCCTAGAAATTCAGTGGCCTGTGCCACCCAGTTTGCGCCCAAAGAGGGCTTTTGCGCCACTGTGCAACCCTACCGCGATATTTAGCGGGGCGCTAATGGCGGCGTTAGCCATTAGCGCTGCGCCGCCACCGATGACATCATCGGTGTGCGCAGCGCCCCGCTATCAGCCCCGTCTGGCCATATTTGGTTGCTGCCGCCTCCCCCGCGCCGGCCGCAAACAGCGACCGGTACACGGGGCCTACCTGTGCCGGTAGTGGGGCGATTTAAGGTGGAGGTGCGGCCGGCCGCTTTTTCGGCGGCCGCCTGCCCGCACCCTCCTTCCCCAGCCTCCTACACCCCCGCCCCCCCCCCCCGCGGCATTGCTGGCTGTTTCCAGAGAGCCCGGCACTTCTCCTTGGTGCCGGGCTCATTTGCCGGCACTCACGAGCGGGGATCGCGCTGTTGCAGGCACCTCCCCCTTAAGAATTAGAGGAAGGCCTGCAGTACCGCAGGCTGCCGTGCCGCAGCGGGTGGCGCTGCGGCACTTTACACGCCGATATTCAGTTTCAGCGCCCCAAGCGGGGCGCCGAAACCCTTGTTTAGCGGCCAGCTTCAACTTTGGGCGCTGAAACTGAATTTCCCGCTGGCGCAAGTGGCTCCGCGCGCAGCGGTAATTCCGGCGCCCAGGTGAGCTGGGCGCCCCTAACTGAATTTCTAGGCCATAGTGTCTTGGTTGAATTTTTTGATCAAGGTAGTGTAGTAGATGCTGTATATATGGACTTTCGGAAAGCAATCGACAAAGTGCCACACAGGAGGCTTATTAAGAAGATGGAAACCCATGGAATTAAGGGGAAAGTGGCGGTATGGCTATGAAATTGGGACATAGGAACAAGAGTAGGCATTTAGCCCCTTGAGCCTGTTCCATCATTCAATGAAATCATGGCTGATCTGTGGCCAAACTCCATATACCCGCCTTTGCCCCAATTCCCTTAATACCCCTGGTTAACAAAAATCTATCAATCTCAGATTTAAAATTATCAATTGACCCAGCATCAACTGCTGCTTCTGGAAGAGCGTTCCAAACTTCAACCACCCTTTGCGTGTAGAAGTATTTCCTAACTTCACTCATGAAAGGCCTGGCTCTAATTTTTAGACCATGTTCCCTAGTCCTAGATTCCCCAACCAGCGGAAATAGTTTCTCCCTACCCTATCAGTTCCCCTTAATATCTTGAAAACTTCGATCAAATCATCCCTTTAGCTTCTAAATTCCAGGGAATACAACCCTAGTTTGTGTAATCGTACCTCATAATTTAACCCTTGAAGTCCAGGTATCATTCTAGTAAATCTACGCTGCACTCCCTCCAAGGCCAATATATCCTTCCTAAGGTGGGATGCCCAGAACTTAACGCAGTACTCCAGGTGTGGTCTAACCAGGGCGTTGTATAGCTGTAGCATGACTTCTAACCCCTTGTATTCTAGTCATAGAATCATAGAATGGTTACAGCGCAGGAGGCCATTCGGCCTGTCGAGCCCATGCCGGCTCTCTGCAAGAGCACTTCAGCTAGCCCCACTCCCTTGCCCTTTCCCCGTAGCCCTGCAAATTATTTTCCTTCAGGTACTTATCCAATTCCCTTTTGAAAGCCACGATTGAATCTGCCTCCACCACCCTTTCAGGCAGTGCATTCCAGATCATAACCACTCACTGCGTAAAAAAGTTTTTCCTCATGTCGCCTTTGGTTCTTCTGCCAATCACCATAAATCTGTGTCCTCTGGTTCTCGACTCTTCTGCCAATGGGAACAGTTTCTCTCTATCTACTCTGTCTAGACCCATCATGATTTTGAACACCTCTCTCAAATCTCCTCTCAACTTTTTCTGCCCTAAGGAGAACAACCCCAGCTTTTCTAGTCTATCCACATAACTGAAGTCCCTCATCCCTGAAACCATTCTTGTAAATCTTTTCTGTAACCTCTCTGAAGCCTTCACATTCACAAAGTGTGGTGCCCAGAATTGGACACAATACTCCAGTTGAGGTTCATCATAACTTCCTTGTTTTTGTACTCTATGCCTCTATTTATAAAGCACAAGATCCCGTAAGCTTTTTTAACCACTTTCTCAACCTGCTGTGCCACCTTCAACAATTTGTGCACATATACCCCCAGGTCCCTCTGTTCCTGCACCCCCTTTAGAATTGTTCCTTTTAATTTATATTGCCTCTCCTCGTTCTTCATACCAAAATGTATAATTTCGCACTTTCCTGCGTTAAATTTCATCTGCCATGTGTCGGCCCATTTCACCAGCCTGTCTATATCCTCTTGAAGATATAAAGGCCAGCATTCCATTAGCCTTTTTGATTATTTTCTATACCTGTCCATGACATTTTAATGATCTATGTACATGGACCCCTAAGGCTCTTTGGACCTCCACTGCTTCTAGCTTTTCACCATTTAGAAAGTACTCTGATCTATCCTCCTTAGGTCTAAAGTGGATGACCTCACATTTTCCTACATTGAAATCGATTTGCCACAGTTTTGCCCATTCACTTAATCTATTAATATCTCTTGGTAATTTTATGCTTCCACCTGCACTGCTTACAATGCCACCTATCTTTGTGACATCGGCAAACTTGGATATGTGGCTCTCTATCCCGTCATCCAAGTCATTAATATATACAGTGAATAGTTAAGACCCCAACACAGATTCTTGTGGGATGCCACTCATCACACCCTGCCAATTAGAGTACCTTCCCATTATTCCTATTCCCTCTTGCCGCTCAGCCAATTTCCTAACCAGGTCAGTGGATGTTTTTCAGACTGGGAGGTGGTTTGCAGTGGTGTTCCCCAAGGGTCAGTTTTGGGTCCATTACACTTTTCAGTTTGTATAAATGACCTAGACTTGGGTGTAGGGAGCAGGATTTTAAAGTTTACAGTAGTAGATAGTGATGTGGATAGTTATAGGATTCAGGATGGTGAAATGGGCAGAAGCATGGCAAATGGAGTTCAATGTGGAGAAGTATGATGTGATGCACTTTGGGAGCCATAGTCAGAGATCACCTACAATGGCTTTTCTTCCCGCTCCCGCACCGTTACCTCTGGTGTTCCCCCCAAGGATCTATCCTTGGCTCCCTCCTATTTCTCATCTAAATGCTGCCCCTCAGTGACATCATCTGAAAACCCAGTGTCAGTTTCCACATGTACGCTGACGACACCCAGCTCTACCTCCACCTCTCTCGACCCCTCTACTGTCTCTAATTTGTCAGACTGCTTGTCCGACATCCAGTACTGCATGAGCGGAAATTTCCCCCAACTAAATATTGGGAAGACCAAAGCCATTGTCTTCGGACCCCGCCATAAAACCCTGTTCCCTAGCCACCAACTCCATCCCTCTCCCTGGCAACTGACTGATACTGAACCAGACTGTTTGCAACCTTGGTACCATATTTGACCCTGAGATGAGCTTTTGACCACATATCCGCGCCATCACTAAGACCACCTATTTACACCTCCATAACATTGCCGACTCTGCCCATGCCTCAGCTCATCTGCTGCTGAAACCCTCATCCATGCCTTTGTTACCTCTAGACTTGACTATTCCAACACTCTCCTGGCTGGCCTCCCACATTCCACCCTCCGTAAACTGAGGCCATCCAAAACTCTGCTGCCGTGTCCTAATTCGCACAAGGTCCTGTTCACCCATCACCCTTGTGCTCGCTGACCTACATTAGCTCTCGGTTAAGCAACACCTCAATTTTAAAATTCTCATCCTTGTTTTCAAATTCCTCCATGACCTCACCCCTCCCTATCTCTGTAATCTCCTCCAGCCTTACAACCCTCCAAGATATCTGCGCTCCTCCAATTCAGGCCTCTTGGGCATCCCCGATTTTAATCGCTCCAACATTGGAGGCCGTGCCTTCAGCTGCCAAGGCCCTAAGCTCTAGAATTCCCTCCCTAAACCGCTCCGCCTCGCTACCTCTCTTTCCTCCTTTAAGACGCTCCTTAAAACATACCTCTTTGACCAAGTCTGCCCTAATATCTCCTGAACAAAAACAGAAAATGCTGGAAACACTCAGAAGGTCAGGCAGCGTCCGTGGAGAGAGAATTATCTCCTTATCTGGCTTGGTGTCAAATTTTGTTTGTTAACGCTCCTGTGAAGCCCCTTAGGTCGTTTTACTATGTTAAAGGCACTGTATAAATACAAGTCATTGTTGTTGTTGGAAGGAATATGGAAAGACGGTATACTACAAATGGTACTATTTTGAAAAGTGTAGATGAGCAGAGAGACCTTGGTATCCATATACACAAATCCTTAAAGGTGGCATGGCAAGGTGATAAGGTGGTTATAAAAGCACATGGGTTACTCGGGTAAATAGTGGAATAGAATATAAAAGCAAATAGGTCATGCTAGAACTTTATAAATCACTGATTAGGCCTCAGCTGGAGTATTCTGGACAATTCTGGGCATCACACTTAAGGATAATGTGAAGACTTAGAAAGGGTGCAGAGGAAGTTTACCAGGATGTTACCAGGGAGGTACTTGAGGATGAGGAACTTACAGGGTTACGGACAAAAAGCGGGGGTGTGGGACTAAGCACGACTGTTCTTTCATAACTTCACCACAGGCTGCATGGCCTCCTTCTGTGCTGTAAGTTGCTATGATTCTATGATAATGCGTCTTGCTTGATTTTTCTTTTCTGCACAATGTCAAGGCAATGCTTCATATCCAGGCACGAAAGCCAAAAATTTACCCCATCATGTCTTTGCTTCTCTGCTTTCCTGCGACAGCGAAGCAGTGGTCAGAAACTCGGTGATGTGGGGGAATCAAACCTGCTCTACAATGCTTTGCAATGTGTATTGGGAATCCAAATTTTATCCCGTGTAAAGCACATGGTACAACATCACAAAACAAATCCCAGCTATTGTGCGATATGTGGGAAGCAGGGGGCAATAGAGGCTATACAACACAGACCTATTTTTAACTTATGCTGCCAGCTGTACGCTTGCTTCTTAATTGTTAAAACTGGCAGGGTACGCTTGCCAGCCCATTTTATATTTTCACATCAGGTACAGGGCTACAGGAGGGTTTGTTTTATTTTAAATCCACGCACCCGCAGCCTTGCTTTCAAATACTTCTTTCTAGTCTCTTTTGGACCACAATGAATTGGTAGTGCTTTGTACACTGTACTACTTCAGCGACACGAGTCCGTGCTGCACGCTGTCCTTACTGTATTGGACATATAGGAACATAGGACGAGGGGTAGGATCTGTACCTAAACACCATTTACCTTCCTTTGTTCCATGTCCCATGATACACTTACCCAACAAATATCTGTCGATCTCAGTCTTGAAAGTTTCAATTGACCCAGCATTCAGTCTTTTGGAGGAAGAGAGTTCCAGATTTCCGCTACCCCTTTGAAAAAAATGCTTTGTGACTTCACTCCTAAATGGCCTAGCCTTAATTTGAAGATTTTTCTGGACTCCCCCCACCAGATTAGGTAGTTTCTCTGTGTCTACTTTATTCTATATACTCACTCCATCCACAGTACTGGGGTTTATTTCCATGCTTCTTTCCAACATGCGTTAGAATTACATGGACCATTATTTCTGCAAAATGTTTGTGCAACTCAGTACCTAGTTTTTTTGTACAGCTGAAAAGATCCAACTGTGTAATTAATTAACCATCTCCAGAGCTGTTCATAGTTTAAACTCGGGCAGCCCATCAGTTCCCAAAGTAACTTCAACATTAAATGAGCTTCATGGCCATTTGGGAATCTGTAAATATGGATTATGAAAGAGGTTTCGCTGTTGAACGACTGAATGCAATTAAAGATTTAAATAACAAAATCTAAAACCAACCGATAACCGCTAATCCATTAAAATATTTTTTATAAAAAAGAATATTTTTCAGTTGGCTTTTAGTTAAGATGATGCTTTCAGTTGAAGTTGCTCCAGGAATGAGTTTTGTTGTGTTCTGACAGACTGCATTTGATTAATTTAAAAAGAAGAAAAAAAGCACACATCTAGTTATTATTCTTTTGGTTATTTGCCTTTTACTCTTTTAAAGAAAGAATCTTGTCTTCAAACCTCTTCTGTTTTCAATTCCCATTGATTATCGCTGGTGGTCATGGCTGAGAAGAGTTGCAGAGCTTGCTGGTATGAAGGAGATAAATGAAAATACACAGTTATAATGACAAGAGGACTGAAAAACCCGGAGCAAATTATGCAAATTCTCCTGATTTTAGTTCAGTTCCCACACACTGTCGGGCATGGAAACTCCTCCTAGACACTTTCCCAGATGATGTCATGGAACACTCGCTAATCACTGTTGAATTGAAAATAACAAACCAAATCAATGGAAATGGGTAGCAACAAACAGTAAAACATTAACGTTGAGGATAAATCTTTGAAATTAAAAGCGCTACTGTTGACAACAGCTGCTTTTTTGACTCTGGCATATGTTTTGCTGAAGATTAAACTGAGATGACAATCTAAGTGCACTATGCTCTCATATAACAGCTAACACTGTAAAACTAACACTAAAGGTGCTAATGTAATACATGCTCTATCTATTTCACAGCTCTGTTTCAGTGGAATTTTTCTAACTATTCCCTGAGATGCCGACTTGTTCATCTTGGTCTGGTTTCCATGCTTTAGAACATTGAACAAGCTGGACTGGTGAAAGTCTATAATGAAGCCAGTCTCCAGGAATTCCATTCTTTACACTTGTGTGTCTGTCATTCATGTTCAATCTGTATGTGTCTGTTTCTCTCTCTCATTCCTTACAACTGCAGTTTCCTACTCACATCCTCATTGATGCAACTTCAATGGAGCCCTTTAGCTATTGTCTGATTAGTGAAAAAAGTACATGTTGCACAGCATTACCTCAGTAACCAGTTCCATGAACGTTAACTGAATCATTACTATGATCATTGCTGCTCCCCTGGCTTATACAGTAGTATTTGAAATAGATGTTACTCTTCAGTCTTTATTTTGTTTCAAATGTTAACCTTTTTAATTCCCTCACTTTCTTTGTTTTTCCTCCCAGCTATGTCCTGCTCCTTGGTTAAGACAACAGGCCCTACGCTGTTGTGTAACTGGCCTCAATGAGAAGGGGTAGTAGACTTTCAGGCTGATTTGTTCTCTATCTGGTGCAGCATCGTGGGGCTGCTTCATACCTGCCCCTATTTGGGAGCTTGATACAAGCAACCTGCTCTGCCACCATCGGTAGTGACGGAGCCACCCTCCTCACCACGAATACAATAGCATACATAGTCTTACTCTTTATTCCAAATATGTTTAACAACTATTGAGAATTTCCCAAATTCCATTTCAAATGAACTGCACGAAGAATGCTTTTAATCCAGTGTAGTTAATACAGGAGCCTGAACCAAATGCAGTCCAATACACATTGGGCTGGATTTTGCCATTGGGGTCGGGCTGGGGCATGTCAGGTGGTTTTCGTGTCAGGACCCCGACTCCGATGTGAAGTGGGGAAAAAAGTGTGATTTTCCCCTAATTGGGCACTTGATTTCCAGCGTGTGGGAACCCCTGGCCCAATTAGTCTTTCCATCATGAAAGTCGCCTCCGATGATGTCATCAGTGCTGCTGGATTTAAGGCCTGCAGGCAGCCTTGCTTCTTCTGGAGACTGGAAACACTTTGGACATTTTATGAAGGACTTCATTTACCGACCATGTCCACCAGCAAGCAAAAGTGTGCACCTCGATTTGATGAGCTCTCCCTCCAAGCTCTGGTGCAGGGAGCAAGATCTAATAAGGAGGTGCTCTTCCCTTCCTCGGGGAGAAAAAAGCCAACTCAACAGACTAAAGCTGTGTGGCTGCAAGTGGCCCAGGAGGTCAATGCCATCTCTATGTGCTGCAGAACCTGGCTGCAGTGCAGGAAGAGGTTTCATGGCCTTCTCTGCACAGGAAAAGTGAGTATGACTTTCTCATCACCCTCAATCTCATCCCCATCGCCTCTCCTCACCAGCACTCTGCTTTGCCAACCTCTTCCTCCACATCCCACTTGACACTGACACCCATTCCCTCTCTCTCTCTATGGTCACATTCACTTAACTATTCGACCATGCAGCCCTCACATTCCCTATCACTGTGACGCAATGACAACAACTTACAACACACAGGGAGGGCCCTTTGTCTCCTGCCAAGCATCTATGCTATAGATTCTCTACACTCCTTCATTCTCACTCAAACTCCACTTGTGTCCCTCTTTGCAGGAAAAGAGAGCCCACAATAAGAGGGAAAGAGCAAGGACAGGAGGAGGGCCACCCTCAGTAGCCCAGCTCCCCACCTCGGAGGAGGCGGCCCTGGAAATTGCCAGGATCGAGGAGGATTCCCAAGTGGGAGACGGACAGGCGGGCACATCACAGCAAGCTGATGACAAAATAGTTTGGCATCTCATTGACATTGCATGAGTCACTGATAATGATTCTGATGCTCTAACAGACTGACTTATGATCATCTGCACAATTCAATGTGTATGCAACCTTTACATCACATCTCTAACTCTTTCTTTTACTCCCTCACAGGACCATTGAGAGCCCCCGTCCCCACTGTCCAGAAGGAACAGCCTGAGCTTCCAGACTCCTCAGAGGAAGCTGCAACCTCTGAGGGCGCTCTGTCAGCAGAATTAAGCGCACCCTGCACCAGCACAGACACTCACACCTCGGTGGGACCTTCGGGACATAGAGTAGAGTTGTCACCTGGTGTATCACAGCTCACAAGTGAGCATCAGCAGATGGTGGAGGCAGGGACAGCAGTGGAGAGTCCTCGTCGCAGTGGAGAGGACGCTCCCAGCTCGGCTCTGCTGCATGTCGACCCTGTAACTCCGGGTCCATCCAGAAGGAGAGCGGAACTGGAACTCCAGGAACAGGTGCAGTTGTCTCTGGCAGGTTTTGTCTCTAGGGTCGCTGTGAGTGTGGGGCGAAGGAAGGAGTCCATCGCTAACATGAGCACAGCCTTTGTGGAGGTGTTGGCGCATGAACGCATCACCACGGAAAGGATGGCAACCTCCTTGGAAAGGATGGCTACCTCCATGGTAAGGCTGGCTATGGTAGAGGAGAGGTTGGCCACGTCCATGGAGGAGCTTAGTCACCAGGGTATGGAAAACATGGTAATTGTTCAGAATAGACTGACATCTCTTGAGGAGCGATGGTCAGCTATTGAGCAAACAAACCAGACCTTCATGCAAGTCCTCTGGAGTAGGACTTCCAGTGCAGAAACGGGTCCTCATGGCCCCCCTGCAGTGCAGCAAGGTGCTGTCCAGCCACTTGCTAGCTCTGAAGTGGGGCTGACCCATGAGAGGGATGTGGGTGGCATACAACCAGGAAGTGGGGGCTCCTCTCCAAGCGCTCACACAACCATACCACTGCAGAGCCCTCGGTCAGAGCCCCACCAGAGTCCCCACCCAACTGAGATCGGCATCTCAACCCCTGCACAACCGCAGGAGCAGCAGACTGTTGTCGAGCCCTCACAGATTCGCAACCCCAGAGGACGCCCGCCAAAGGTGTCGAGACAGGAGCAGCAAGAAAGTGAGCAAGGGGCCTCCACATCTGCTGAAGCCACAGGGGAAGCACCACGTAGGAGCAAGCGTAAGAGGAAGATAATGCACAAGTAATCACAAGGGTAGTCACTTGGGTGTTATGTTGTGTTTAATTTTGAAAAGCCATCAGTTGCTTATTGTCATAAAAAATTCTGATGGCAAACTGTTGCAGTTGTGGCGTGTGTCATTTCGCTAATGGGACTTCCACATTGAGGGCTTAGGGTGACTTACAATTGTCATTATGGTGGTCAGAGTGATAGGAATCCGCAGGTCCTTGGCCATTGTCGATGGTCTGATAAGAAGGTGCGAGGCAAAAGTGTTTGATTGTGCAGACTAAGCAAATCTGTCCAAGATGAGTGCGTCCCTTGCATCCCGGGCAGCAATGTGGTCGCGCGCTGGCGCCTTCTGGCCTGTGCAGCTTCAGGTGGGTGAGCAGCAGCTTGGCGCTCCTGTTGTTGCTGCTGCTGTTGGTGGTGCTGTTGTTTATGGTTCTGCTGCTGCCATGGCTGGTCTTCGACCGAATCTGATGTCCAGGAGGAAAGGAAATAAATGGTTCCCATGGTTCTGGTATATGCCTCAATTGAGGAAGCGCTCAGTCAAGGTGGCGAGAGGGGTTTCCTAGGAGGTCACACTGGAGATGGGTGTCAGGCTCCAAACTTCCACAACAATGAGTAGGCCTGGTAAAAGTTCCCCCAGACCTGAGACAACAAAGTTCTGCCACCTGCAAACGATGATTGCTGAAAACTCCTTTTTAACGGTGGAGCTGCAGCTGTTAGTAAGCAATCCACTTGTGAGGCCGCCAGGATTCACTGGTGTGTTCCAGAGGAGACGTGCAGGACGTGGGAAAAGTGGTAAAATCAGAAAGGCCTCTCAAAATGGGATTATATAGGCAATTAAGTGGTTGTTAAGGGCCTTAAGGGCCTACCCCTGGAGGCGGGATGGAAACGGGGTCAGAAAACACGCATTTGGGAAAATTGCTCAGAGGCGGAATGGAGGCGGGATCGGGCCCGCTTGCCAATTTTTTGCGATTTTGCCACCTTACATGCCTCCAATCCCGCCTTCTTGGGCCTGGCAAAATTGAGCCCATTATTATGTCAATATTACAGGCACAATAGTGCAGCAGAAACTTGGGGCTGGATTTTGCTGGTGCTCAGAGCGCGGGTTCGGAGGCGGATCAACTGTCAAAATAGCAAAGATTGGACAGCGGGTGGGAAACCCGCTGTCAACCTGCCTCCACGCGAATCTCCCAGGTGTCGGGTCTGTCTGCGCAGAACAGACCCGACACCAAGTGGCACCAGGCATCCCAGCAGCAACAACAACAGCACATCAACAACCTTCTCCTCAACTACCTGATGCTGCACAGGGCAGAGCGCATCAGCGCAAGGCTGGACTTCGCTGGAGACGATACCCCCAACACAGGGTTTACTGGCAGAGGATGAGCTTCCGCAACTTGACTGAGCAGCAGTGCCAGCCATTGATGGAGATTAAAATAGCCCTGACCATCCACTCTGCCACTTCCAAGTGTCAACACACAAGAACCACAAAGTTCACGCATCTAAAGATTTAATGGACAAAATCACTTTAACAGAAACTTGTCAATAACATTGAAAGAAACACCCAAGTGACTACCCTTGTGACTCTATTTGTGTGGCATCTTTCTTTTCCGAGTGTTTCTACATGGTGCAACCCTTGTGGTTTCAGCAGAGGCAGAGGCAGCCTACTCACTTCCCTGCTGCATCTGCTTAGACGCCTTTGGCGGTCGTCCTCTGGGTTTTGGAGCCTGTGTTGGCCCCGCCAATGTGTGCTCCTCCTGCGACTGTGCAGTGGCAGACTCAGCCATCGCTGTCCATGGAGATATCTGGGGCTCTGACTGAGGGATAGGCAAGGGGCTTAAGTGTGAGCACTTGGAGAAGAGCCCCCACTTACATGTGCCCTCCCACCATCATCCCTCCCATGGGTCACCCGCACTTCTCTGCTAGCAAGTAGCTGGAGAGCACCTTGCTGCACATCAGTGGGGCCATGAGGACACTGACATTCCTTCCAGCAAGGACGTCTATGAGCCTCTGGTTTCTCTCTTCAATAGATGCCCATCTATCCTCCATAGATGCCCATTTATTTTGAATTGAGACCATATGCTCAAGTGACTGCCGCATTATGTCCTCCATGCAGGTTACCATCCTATCCATGGAGGTAACAACAGTCGCAAGTGCGTGCGCCACGGTGTTGGTCATGCTTGAGATGGACTCCTCCATTCTCTGCACACTCGCAGTCACCGCAGTTGCAAAACCTGTCAGAGCCTCCTGCACTTGTTGCTCCGGCTCCAGGACCACCCTCTTCCTTGATGGCCCCCGAGGCTCAGCGTCTGCATGCAGCTGAGCAGAGCTAGGAGATTCCTGCACCCTCCAGCGAGGAGTCTCCACTGCTGTCCCTGTCTCCACCATCTCCTCATGCTCACTTGTGATTTGTGAGACACCAGGTGACAACACTACTCTATCTCGCGTACGACCCACTGCGGTGTGCGTATCTACGCTGGTGCTGGCTTGCCTTGTCAGTGGTGATGCTACGCCCTCAGAGGCTGGAGCCTCCTCTAAGGAGTCCTCTTGATGTTCCTCATGGACATTGGGGGTGGGGGCTCTTGATGGACCTGTGGGAGAGTAAAAATATCAGTTAAATAAATGATATTTCCATTGCAGTTTGTACATAAGTACATTATGAGTAATCAATTCCTGTTGACATCAGCCCCAATATGAGTGACTGATGAATGCCATGTAGGTGTATTGGAAATGATTCTGTCACCAGGTTGTTCTGATGAGCCCCTCTCTCTGTCCCCCACTTCCAGTGATCTCCAGGGCAGTCTCCTCTGCAAGAGTCAGAATGGCCAGTGATTGAGGGACACCTCCCATTCTCTCCCTCTTGTTGTGGGCTCTCTTCTACTGCAAGGAGGGAAAGAAGAGAAGGTTGAGTGAGAGTGATGAAATGAGTAACGAATGGATGTGTTAGATCTTTATCATGAGACTATAATGGAGTGGGGTGGATGTAACAAGTTGTCACCTTTAGTATTGCTAGTTGGTGTCATTACATTAGGATGAGGGTGAGTGTCAGGGGTGCATAGTAATATAGGGATGAAATGTAGCTAGATAGGGATGGCTGATGGTGCAAGGGATGTTGCATTGAGTTGCGATGTGCAGGAGTAGGGTTCGGAATGCTGAGTGATGGGGACGTGATAATAGACACAGCAGCATGAAGGTAAGTGTGGCTTTAGACTCACTTTTCCAGATCATAGAAGATCATGAAAATGCTTGCGGCACTGAAGCCAGGTCCTCATCGCCACACACCTGCCCGTTACTGCCTCGGCTATTTCCAGTCAGGTTGCCTTGGTCTCCTGGGGAGGTCTCTTCCGACCACTGGCAGGGAAGAGAACCTCCCTGCGTGCTCTGACTCCCTCCACAAGAACATGGAGGGAGTCATCACTGAAGTGAGGAGCAGCCCTCTGCCTTGATGAGCTCATTTTTGGAGTTGAACAAGCTATCTCAGCAATGGTCGTTTCAAATTCAGGAAGTGGAATTAAGTGGGGCCTTGGGCTCTTTAAATAAACCAGCAAGAGAAGCGTCAGCGCTGACGTCACCTGACCCACACTTTCTAATAGGGTCGGGGAACGTGACGGGTGGGTTTAACAAGGCCCATTAATGTAAAATCCTTTTTTTTGGTGGGCGGCAGTGGGCAGCGGGACTGTATCCCGACAACGACCTCTCCCGCCTCGGCCGGCGAAATCGTGGCCTTAGTTGTGAGATCTAAGCCAATCGATTATTGAAAAATACATTCTAACAGTCCATATTGCCTTTGACTGGTGTTCTTGCCATTACCAAAACAGTGGTAGTGTTGGTGGTTTATAAGTTCCCTCCAGAGCAGAATAAAATGATGGCGGAAGAGTAAATGCATGATTTGAAACCCTTGTATTTAAAGCTGTGAGCAGAAGTGATTCACAATCACCCCGACAGCAGGTGGTTGAGCAGGGCCGTCCTTGGCTGGCATTACTGCTCTCATCTATCTTCCTTCGTTGTACCCGGCAAACTCCAAGTAGCCCAAATATACTCGGCATTGTAGGTTATGCTGAGGTTTCTCAGACTAACAGTTCTGCTTCTTCACAACAGTTCTTTCTTATAAAGCCCTTTATTTTGACCAAAAGGCACCATAGAACATAGAAGGAAGCCATTTGGCCCATTGTGTCTGTGCTGTGCTAGACTAATCCAAAACTAATCCCACTCGACCCATTGATGGTTGTCTTCCTCTGTTCCAAATATTTATCTACTCTTCGCTAAATCAAGCAGTGGTCTGCCACAACTACTTCCTGTGACAAAGCATTCCATACATCAACTCTCTGTGCAAAGACATTTCAACTATAGTATGTAACAAACAGTTGAATCTTATAAAATCTTGGCCCAAAAATTTGGGTTTGAGGTTTCCCACGGGCACAAGCCCCTGACCTGCACTTACATAGCGCGCCTGCCGTTGTGCTGTGGGCCCACGTGGAATTCCGATCCTGGGCCTCCTCCAGCTGCCGGTGTGCAGTGCTCGCGTATCCAAGCGGCGCAGTTAGTTCGCAGCGTCCCCTGGGATCATGTGGGCCATGGGGAGCCAATCGGAGCAGGGAATCTCCATTCATAAATTTGACAGGAAGACCTCTCAAATCTATGAATAAAAATCTTCCCCAAAACCTAACTAAAAATTCAAATAATTTTTTTTTTTAAATTACATTTATAAAATAACTAAATTACATAAATTAACTATTTTAAACAAAAATTTAAATTTTTCAAAAAATTTATTAAAGTTTTTAACAGGGCTAAAAATAAAATAAAAATAAACTTACCTTTCTTTAAAGTATTTTAAATAGGCGCACGCGTTTGACCTGTGAACCCCTTCCTTCAAGGGAACGGAAGTTCCGGTTTCCAGTGCATGCACGAAACCGGCACTTCTGTTGGCCTTACGGGTGAGTACACAGCGCGTACTCACCCGTGGGGACCCGAATTTCTGGCCCCTTCTCTTTAGCAAAGCAAGGCTGTCTCTGTTTAGTAGGTGGAGAATATGTGAACTGGTTTAGCACTTGGCAGTCCTATCTACATAGATTCTTTGGAGACCACTAATTTGTGTTTAGTTAGAGAGCACAGCAGAATATAAATAAGAGTGTATGCTCTCTTCTAAACAATATTGATTTTTTTTTAAAGTTTTGTAATAGCAGGAACTAGGATTCTTTTGCCCCAGCATCTTGCAGTCCATGGCATTCATACAGGGACAGACTTGTGCGAAAAGGGCTCATTAAAGGAACTGGATGTTCAAAACATCTCATGACAAACATTACAACAGATTACGTGACTGCTGTCATCCTCCAAAATGAGACACATGTCCCAAAATACCTTGGCCTGGTGTGCAGTACAGTCCCCACCACTTGTATCACCCAGGCTTATGGAGGGCAACCGGACGATTTCCCATAACTGTTTACAATTACCATAGAAATCAATTATAAAGGCACCGCTTACAATGTATTAGGTGTGCCGGCTATTTCGGGCAATTCAGTAAATTCTTTGCGCCTTGTTAAAGTGTGATTACCTTAATTATTTACTCTTCAGTGCTCACTGTTTTTAAATTATAAATTGAAAGGAATAAATTAACTGTGATGATAGGTTTTCTTGTCATTTGAAATTGACAAATTTTGCACAAGTCGCAATAAAAGAGGTCGAAGCCGCAGGGCGAACGGCCGAAGCTGCCATGTTGAGATGAACGTGCTCACTATAACGGTACGGAGTGTACTACAGTGCATTCTGGGCAGGGGATGGGGGCAGAATTTGGGATTGAACCAGCTTCCAATGGATCTCTGCCATTTCTATCCACAGTCAAAAATTTCGATAAATGAGGGGCCCCTTCCATCCTGATGTCACCGAAAGAGGCAGGGCTAGTGCGTACTTATTATTCAAGGGTGGAAGCGGGGATCTAATACAAGCTTTCTAAAGCCACTCAATCGTGGAACAATCAATTGCCATTGGGAAAGGAGCTACAAAGAAATTGCTGCTGTTATCTATCAATTTGAACTCTTCGACTGCTTTATGTATATTTGGTGGCGGAGCAGGTGTCAAGGAATTCCAGCTCCAACCTCGTTTTTGATTGGTTGTATCCTGTACAGCCACGCTGAATGAAGGACAGTCCAATTGTACGAGTCGGCTAGTGCACAAATTTCTAATACATGACGAGTGGCAGAAAATCAACCCTGTGAGCAAACCTGTGCCAATATAAAGTATGTTTAAATTGTTTGAGCCCAAGCAGTGCTTTAAAAAGCTGCAAAGAAGCACAGAAACAAGGGTTGGGGTTCAAACACTCGCAGAAACTATGGCCTAGAAATAGGGCTGCACAGCACCTGGAAAAACAGGTGCAATACGGCAGTCTACGGTCCCAGAATAGTGGGCAGGAAGCGGGTGCACATTTCCAGACGGAAGTGCAGCGACTGCCATATTGGGTAAGGACAAACCAGAGGCATCTTTTACTCACACCTGAAGCAAGTGTTAGTCCCTTTGCATGTGCAAATACGGCCTGCTTGAGGTCCCCACTCCAACATGGGTTTGCCCTGAGGCAGCTAGCGCCATCACGGCTGAACTCGGGGAAACCAGACCTGCGGAATGCCTGCCATGGTAAGTAACTTATCAAAAATGGATACCCCTGAATACCATTAATGGGTGCAATCTGCACTGTTCTGAGGAATTGGGTATAGGATGGTGGTCTTACATTGATATCGACAAGTGCATACATAATGGTACTCTTAATAGTTTTGCATTATTATGCCTTTTGTTGCAGAACTGCTCTGGAGAAACATCCACTTCAGTTTTCTTTCCAAGATGGGATAATCCCTGAGATCTGTCCTTCAGACAGTGAAGAAACTTGGGCCTTGAACATTAAGCGAGGCATCCTCAGTGTTTTCCAGGATTCATACACAGTGAAGAAGCAGGAAACTGTTGAGGAGGTAAGAGACTTGTAAAAAACAATCATATTAATATTAGGGGCGATCTTCTAATGGTCGGAAATTTAGACTGATAGCCACACTAAGTTTCATTATAATAATGGGAAGGTTGCATCTGATTTAACTGCAAGAAGAAAATATTATGATAGTTCTGAAAATGTTTACGATCAAATCCTTTAATAAGTCAGTAAATTAATTGTATTGTACTCCTGTTTTGTTCTTCAGCTAGTTATCATTATCAGGTTAACTTATGGATATTTTTGAATATTAAGGGATATGGGGATAGTGCAGGAAAGTGGAGATGAGGTTGATGATCAGCCATGATCTTATTGAATGGCGAAGCAGGCTCGAGGGGCAACTGGCCTATTCCTGCTCCTATTTCTTATGTTCTTAATTGGTAGTATCAGCCGTGCCTCAGTTGGTAGCATTCTCACCTCTGAGTCAGAAGGTTGTGGGTCAAACCACCCTCCAGAGACTTGAGCACAAAAATCTAGGCTGACATTCCAATGCAGTACTGAGGGAGTGCTGCACTGTTGGAGGTGTCGTCTTTCAGATCAGATGTTAAACCGAGGCCCCATCTGCTCTCTCAGGTGGACGTAAAAGATCCCATGGCACTATTTCGAAGAAGAGCAGGGGTCTTCTCCCCAGTGTCCTGGCCAACATTTATCCCTAAAGCAATTTCATTAAAACAGATTATCTGGTCATTATCTCATTGCTGTTTCTGGCTGCTGCGTTTCCTACATTACAATATAGTGACTACACTTCAAAGTAGTTCATTGGCTGTAAAGCACTTTAAGACGTCTTGAGGACATGAAGGGTATTATATAAATGCAGTCTTTATTTCTTTAATCAAATGATTATTAACCCATGCATTGCTGATCATGTTTCTGATTTTTCGATCTGACTTGTGAGTGATATTCAGACCCTATTTATAGTTACTATTTGTAAATGCGTACTGGACTACATTTGGTTCAAGCTCCTGTATATAGAGTTGTGCAGTAAGAGTTAAACAACAGATGTCACAATGCAGTCTCTTTATTACCAAGCCTGAAAGTGATTCACTAAATTCAGTAATGTCTGATAATTATCCAGCATTGTGGTCCCTGGCACAAATCTGTACTTTCAGTTGAAGAGAGTTCCCTCAGGTCACATTAAGTTGGATTTCTGTTTATGTTGATGCAGTTATGTTTTGTTTAAATGATAAATGGCCACATTTACATGGTAAAAATTCCACATCTTATAAACTAAATAAATTTAATACGAGTCTATAGATATTTGAAAATTTTCAGAAAAGAAATTCAAAGTTAACTTCACAATGAGCTCCGAAAGAGTTCCTTCAGAATTATTGGTGACTGATGGTGAAACATTGGGACTAAACCCAAGAGGAAACCAGAGTACAACATTCCTCACCCCCCTGACACCACATGATGTCATCAGAACTTAACAGTCCCAATCTTTTCCTTTAGATTCACTGTTTCGAAGCATAACAGAGTCCCACCGAAATGTGTACAGCCTGTAACAAACTACATTTGCTGTGGAAAACTTGGGCTGAAATGCAATAGGTTTATTGATATCTTATTCTCAACAAACTGGTTACTTTTGAAAATGAGTGCGCTCAGAACTCTCCATAAATCCTGCTTGCACATTTAAGGGACCCTGTGTACCCCGTTGGCTATTGTGCGGTTGTCATGTGGGGACTAAGGACAGGAAAGCCATGTTTGTTGTAAGAGGCTAAATGTCCAGCATTTCAGTGTAGCCCTGGTACAGTCTCTAGGCCAACAACATCAAGCATTTACATAGTGCCTTTAACATATAGAAACATCTTCGCAATGGCTTCACAGATAGGAACAAAGGAACAGGAGTAGACCAGTCAGCCCCTCGAGCCTGTTCCGCCATTCAATAAGATCAGGGCTGATCTGCAATCTAACTCCATATACCTGTCTTTGGCCCATACCCTTTAATACCTTTAGTTAACAAAAAGCTATTAATCTCCGATTTAAAATTAACAATTGTTCTAGCATCAATTGCCATTTGCGGAAGAGTTCCAAACTTCTACCACCCTTTGTGTGTAGAAGTATTTCCTAATTTCACTCCTGAAAGGTCTGGCTCTAATTTTTAGACTATGCCCCCAAGTCCTAGAATCCCCAACCAGCAGAAATAGTTCCCCTCTATCTACCCTATCTGTTCCCCTTAATATCCTGAAAACTTCAATCAGATCACCCCTTAACCTTCTAAATTCCAGGGAATACAGCCCGAATTTGTGTAATCGCTCATCGTAACTTAACCCTTGGAGTCCGGGTATCATTCTGGTAAACCTACGCTGCACTCCCTCCAAAGCTAATATATCCTTCCTAAGGTGTGGTGCCCAGAGCTGCTCACAGTACTCCAGGTGTGTTCTAACCAGGGCTTTGTATAGCAGCAGCATAACTTCTACCCCCTTGTATTCTAGTCCTCTAGATATAAAGGCCAGCATTCCATTATCCTTTTTAATTATTTTCTGTACCTGTTCATGACATTTTAATGATCTATGTACCTGGACGCCCAAAATTTAGCTTTTCACCATTTAGAAAGTACCCTGTTCTATCCTTTTTAGGTCCAAAGTGGATGACCTCACATTTGCCTACATTGAATTCCATTTGCCACAGTTTTGCCCATTCACTTAATCTGTCGATATCTCTTTGTTATGCTTTCATCTACACTGCCTACAATGCCGCCTATCTTTGTGTCATTGGCAAATTTGGATATGTGACTTTTCAAGCCATCATCTACGTCATTAATAAATACTGTGAATAGTTGAGGCCCCAACACAGATCCCTGTCCTAGGACCCCAGCTGTTCACAATGTATATTAATGATCTGGACGAGGGAATTGGATGTAATATCTCCAAATTTGCCGACGACACAAAGCTGGGTGGGAGGGTATGCTGTGAGGAGGATGTCATGAAACTCCAGTACGATTTGGGCAGAAACATGGCAAATGCACTATAATGTGGATAAATGTGAGGTTATCCACTTTGGTGGCAAAAACAGGAAGGCAGATTATTATTTGAATGGCAATAGATTGGGAGAAGGGGAAGTGCAAAGAGACCTGGGTGTTCTTGTGCACCAGTCGCTGAAGGTAAGCATGCAGGTGCAGCAGGCGGCTAAGAAGGCAAATGGTATGTTGGCCTTCGTAGCAAGAGGGATCGAGTACAGGAACAAGGATGTCTTGCTACAGTTGTGCAGGGCCTTGGTGAGACCGCACCTTGAGTATTGTGTGCAGTTTTGGTCACCTTACCTGAGGAAGGACGTTCTTGCCATGGAAGGAGTGCAGCGAAGATTCACCAGGCTGATACCTGGGATGGCAGGAATGACGTATGAGGAGAGATTGTGTCGATTGAGCTTATACTCACTGGAGTTTAGAAGATTGAGAGGGGATCTCATCGAAACCTATAAAATTCTGTCAGGCCTGGACAGACTAGATGCTGGAAGGATGTTCCCGATGGTCGGGGAGTCCAGAACCAGGGGTCATAGTCTAAGGATAAGGGGTAGGACATTTAGGACTGAAATGAGGAGGAATTTCTTCACCCTGAGAGTGGTGAACCTGTGGAATTCTCTGCCACAGAGGGCGGTGGAGGCCAGTTCATTAAATATATTCAAGAAAGAGTGGGATATATTTCTTAAGGCTAAAGGGATCAAGGGATATGGGGAGAAGGCAGGGACAGGGTACTGAATTTGGATGATCAGCCATGATCTCATTGAATGGCGGAGCAGGCTCGAAGGGCCGAATGGCCTACTCCTGCTCCTATCTTCTATGTTTCTATGACACCACTAGTCACATCCTGCCAACTTGAGTACCTACCCATTATCCCTACAGCCTGGCTCCTGCCACTCAGCCAATTTCTTAACCAGTTCAATAATTTGCCTTCATTTCCGTGGGCTTCTACCTTAGTTAACAGTCTCTTATGTGGGACTTTATCAAATGCCTTCTGGAAGTCCATATAAATAACATCCATAGACATTCCCCTGTCCACTACTTTAGTCACCTCTTCAAAAAATTCAGTCAGGTTTGTCAGGCATGACCTACCTTTCACAAATCCATGCTGGCTCTCTCTGATCAACTGAAAATTTTGGAGGTGTTCAGTCACCCTATCCTTAATTATAGACTCTAGCAATTTCCCGACAGCAGATGTTAGGCTAACTGGTCTATAATTCCCTGGTTTCCCTCTCTCACCATTCTTAAAAAGCGGAGTGACATGCGCAATTTTCCAATCTAATGGGACGGTTCCTGAATCTGGAGAACTTTGGAAGATTATAGTTAGGGCATCTGCAATGTGCTCACCTACTTCCTTTAAAACCCTGAGATGAAAACCATCTGGCCCAGGGGAATTGTCACTTTTTAGTGCCATTATTTTCTTCATTACTGTTATTTTACTTATGTTAATTTTGTTGAGTCCCTGTCCCCGATTCAATATTAATTTCTTTGGGATTTCTAGCATGCTATCCTCTTCTACTATAAATACTGACACAAAGTAATTATTCAACATGTCCGCCATTTCCCCATTGTCATTGACAGTGTCACCACTTTCAGTTTTTAAGGGGCCAACATTGCTCCTGACCGCCCTCTCTTTCCTAATGTAACTGTAAAAATTCTTCGTATTGATTTTGATATCCCTGGCAAGTTTCTTTTCATACTCCCTTTTTGTAGCTCTTACTATCTGTTTTGTGACCCTTTGCTGTTCTTTGTATCTTTCCCATTCGCCAGGATCTGTGCTATTTTTTGCATTTTTGTATGCTTTTTCTTTTAGTTTTATGCTGTCCCTTACTTCTTTAGTTGTCCATGGCTGTTTTTTTTTGGCAAATAGAGCTCTTGCCCCTCAGGGGTATAAACTGGTTCTGCCTCATCCCGTTAAAGTCGGTTTTACCTAAATCTAGAATCTTAGTAGCTGTTTCATGTTTCTTCCTTTCAAACGTTATGTTGAACTCAATCATGTTTTGATAAATGTTCACGCACAGTTAGGCTGTTAACTAAATCTGGCTCATTACTCATTACTAAATCTAATATGGCTTGCCCCTTTGTTGCCTCTAGGACATATTGTTGTAGAAAACTATCCCGGACACACTCAAGAAATTCACTACCTTTATGACCGGCGCTAGTCTGCTTTTCCCAATCTATATGAAAGATAAAATCCCCCATTAAAACCACTCTGCCTTTGCTACACGCTTGTCTAATCTCTGCATTTATACAATCTAGCACTTCAGAGCATGTTACCAGGGGGCCTATACACAACTCCCACTACAGTCTTAGATCCTTTCCTATTTTGTAATTCAACCCAAAAGGTCTCCACTCTCCACTGGCTGCTTACCTCTCTTTAAATCCTCTCTTATCATTGAAGTGATTTCATCCTTAATCACTAAGGCTGCTCCTCCACCTCTGCTATTTTCCCTATCTTTCCTGTAGACCTCATAACCTGGTATATTTAGTTCCCAGTCCTGACTGTCTTGCAGCCATGTCTCAGTAATGGCTACCATGTCATACCCGCCAATTTGAATTTGTGCCTGCAGTTCATTCAGTTTATTCCTTATGCTCATAGCCATAAGGGAAACTGATGTGCAGCCAGGAAGGGAAAAATAAAGGGAGTAAGACTGAAATCTTGATCGCAAAATGGGTCCCAATGAGGTTTAGAGAGGGAATTCTACAGAGCAACTTGAAGTTCCTGTAAATTCTCTGCAAAGTATGGTGAGTTACATAAGGAATAATAGGATGCCCCTGTTTAATACTTTTTAATACTTTTTAACAGCATTCTGGAATATCTCAAGTCAGTTCGTTAGTATATAATACTGCTCTATATTTTTTGTTTTTGTTTTAATACTTTATCCACAGGTTGATGTTTCTGGAAAGTGTTTGTCTACATATAAGGTGCAAGGTTCTCTTCTTGTGAAGTCGAAAGACCTGAATCGTTGTTCCCTGCGTGCCACAGCTGTCACTTCATTACAGTCAGTAGTTCTACCAGATGCTGCAGTAAGCAAAATCTTTACCATCATCCATTATGTGTGGACTCCATTAAAGTTTATGTGAATTTTTTCCATCATCTTAAAAATGAAAACATTATATTTTGCCTATTTTTAAATCGTACTGTATTAGTTAATAGGTTAATAAGTTAATTAGTTAACAAACTTCCAAAATTTTGCTTCCGAATAGTTTTGATTAGAATTTTGAGATGCAGAGAAAAACTGTAACTGAGTAATTGTTATAAAAAATAACTTATGTATTAAAAAGTCAATTTTTCAGTTATCAAGTTATAACCAAGAAACATGCAAAAATATCTTTGCCAGTACCTTAAATCAGCTTGTGTGATATATATTTTTTTTATTCGTTTGAGATATGGGCGTTGCTGGCAAGGCCAGCATTTATTGCCCATCCCTAATTGCCCTGGAGAAGGTGGTGGTGAGCCGCCTTCTTGAACAGCTGCAGTCCATGTGGTGAAGGTACTCCCACAGTGCTGTTAGGTTGGGAGTGCCAGGATTTTGACCCAGCGACGATGAAGGATATACAGTAAACTCTTGTTTAAACAGCACTTAATCATCTGGAATTCTTTAATAACCGGCGAAATTGTATTCTGATTAATGCACATTCTAACTGCATGTTTAAATGGTGGGGAATGACTTACCACTTGTTCCCGCCACCGCTGTGGGTGCTGCAATCTTCCCCGCACAGTATCAACTGGCCGTCCAGCCAAAGAGGAACCCAAAGATAAGTTTTACTGTATATTTGTGGGGCCAGAATAAGCAGGTGTGCTCCTTCGGCTTTTACAAAACCAGCTTGGGCCATTGCCGCTCCATGTCCCACCTCCCCTCCTGAGTTCGGAACACCCCCACAGAATTACCACCTTCTGCTGGTCTGAGGTCGGCCGATATATAAATTGCCTCGGTAGATATACCTCTCCGTTATTCAAAATTTTTAATCAACCGGCACCATCCCGGTCCCGTAGGTGCCGGATACGAAAGAGTTTACTGTACTGCGTGAAAGAGAAAAGGACTATTATAAAAACAAGCGTATTGGTGTATGAAAGAAATGGGGAGGATTGATCCAGTCTGATGCTTCGTTGTTCTCCTTCAGTCTCACCAACAGATCCTGGATTCCCAGTTGGAATGTGTGCAGAGCTATAAAGGTGGCGTCATGGAAATGGCCACTTGCAATGAGTCGGATGTCTTTCGGCCCTTCTCCAAAGAAGGAAAAGGTGCAAAGACAGTGATCCTCACAACACTAACACTTTTAAAGATGGAAAAAGTAGTATCCATGCCCAGAGGTGAGTTAGAAATACTGAACCCAAACCAGAATTCGGCACATTTCCTTCTGGGATGATTTGTATCCAAAACCAGCACTGGCAGGGTTGGCGTTGACTTGGGCACCTCAAATCACATGGTCACCGTATGTGCTGGCAAACTGTGTTGGACCACCAAGCTGTGTTTGTGTACGTTGGCTCTTATAAAGGTTTTGTAGCATGAATAAACTGAATGCACAGGTTCCATGCCGGGATAAAGGACGGAGCTCAACTTAAAGTTCCTACATAACACCCATTTTTTTGATGGTTCAGTCTACTGCTTTTGAAATTAAAATGGGCATTGCACTGTATAGTTGAGTATCAAAATGGTCATAAAATAGGAATCATAAAATTCTTTGGAAAATATCCCTTAATTCCTAAGTCTAGATCCTACAGACCCTTGTGGAACACCACTCGCCACATCTTCCAATCTGTGAAACATCCTATCATTTGCTTTCTGTCCTCCAACCATCTCTCTGTGTTTTTATTTACCATAATTTCATGTACTCTTATCTTTACCTTAAATGTATAATGTAGCGCCTTATCAATCACTTTTTGAAAATCCTTTTTGCAAAATACTTATAAACCACATCCACTGCATTTCCTTTACCTATCCTCTGCTATTTTTCAAAAGGCCGGAATTTTCTGTACCTGGGCGGGTTGGGTGTGGGCGGTCACTGTGGCGGGTCGCGACCCCATTTTTCATACCATGTCACTCTTGAGATCGACTTTCCACTTTCCATTAATGAGGCCTATTAAGGCTGCCCTGTGCGTTACCCGGCCCTATTAAATGGTGCGGGTCTGATGACGTCAGCGATGACTCGTTTTCAGCCGGGATATTTAAAGGAGCCATGGTCACAATGCATTTGAAGGTTCATCTAGGAGTGTGCAGGCAGCATACTGCACAATTGGATTGCTACAAAGAGTGCCAAACATGACTGCATTGAGACAGAGGGCTGCACAAAGGTTCTCCGACGACTCCTTCCATATACTTGTGGAGGGAGTGAGAGCACTCGGGGAGATCCTCTTCCCTTCTAATGGGCGGAAGAGACATCCCCAGGAGACAAAAGGAGCCTGGCTCCAAACAGCAGAGGAAGTCAACAGCAGGGATGTCATCAGCAGGACCTGGGTGCAGTGCCACAAACGTTTCAATGATCTCATTAGATCAGGAAAGGTGAGTGCAAAGCCACACTCAACTTCATCCTGCTGTGCCTCTCATCACATCCCCATCACTCTGCCTTCCCAACCCTGCTCCTGCACACCCTTACACCAATATACCTTGCATGCTCACCCATCCCTCTCTCTCTATCTACATTATCACATCCCCATCTGACAAGCCACCCCTCACACTCACCCTCATCCTAGTGCAATCGTACCAACTAACAACACACAAGGAGGCCATTTGGCATTGCCACCCCACCCCATCATAGTCACCCTCTACAGATGTAACCTATTCATTCCCTACACTCCTTCCATCACTCTCACTCAACCTTCTCTTCTTTCCCTCCTTGCAGGAAAGGAGAGCCCACAAGGAGAGGGAGAGAACTGGAGGTGGCAATCCATCATTGGCCACCCTAACACCAGCAGAGGAGGCTGCCTTGGAAGTGTCTAGAGTCGCCAAGCAGCTGGAGGTGGGAAGATGGAGAGAGGGTGACATCTCAGCAACCTGGTGACAGAATTACATATCATAAAGCAGTCACTCATATGGGGTCTGATGTCAGCCGCCAGTAAATGTTCATTATGGCATAATGATATTTATACCCATTCTTCATATGACATATCTAACTCATCTCTTTACTCTCCCACAGGTCCATCAAGAGACCCCCCCCCCCCATTGTCCAGGAGGAAGAGGAAGATGACTCCTCAGAGGAGCCTCCAGCCTCTGAGGGTGCACCGTCACCAGACATAAGGGCACCCAGCACCAGCTCAGATACTTCCACCTCGGTGGGTCTTCCGCGAGATAGAGTAGTGTTGTCACCTGGTGTCTCACAACTCACAAGTGAGCAAGAACAGATGGTGGAGACAGGGACAGCAGTGGAGACTCCTCGCCGGAGGGTGCAGGACTTTCACAGCTCTGCTCAGCTGCATACAGACGTTGAGCCTCGGGGACCATCCAGAAAGAGGTCGACCCTGGAGGTGCAGGAAGAAGTGTTGCAACCACGATGTCTGCAAATATGCAGAGAATGGAGGAGTCCATCTCCAACATGAGCACCACTGTGTTGCAGGCGATGGCGACTGTAGGCTCTTCCATGGATAAGATGGCCACCTGCATGGAGCAGCTAATGCACCACTCACAGGAGCACATGGTCTCTATGGAGAATAGATGGCAATCTATGGAGAATAGATGGCTATCTATGGAGAATAAATGGCTAGCTATGGAGAATAAATGGCTAGCTATGGAGAATAGATGGCAGAGGCTCATACACCTCCTCTCTAGGAGGGATGTCAACATTGAAGTGGGTCCTCATGGCCCCACTGCTGTGCAGCAAGGTGCTCCCTAGCTCCTTGCTAGCAGGGAAGTGCAGGTGGCCCATGAGAGGGATGATGGTGAGAGGGGACATGGAAGTGGGGGCTCTTCGCAAAGCGCTCACACTTCTCCCCCCCCCCCCCCCCATTGTCCCCCCTTCAGTCAGAGCCCCAGATGTCTCCTCGAATCGAGTTGGCTGTGTTTGCCCCTGCAGTCGCAGGAGGAGCAGACTTTGGCGGGGCCATCACAGGCTCCAAAACCCAGAGGGCGTCCGCCAAAAAGTGTCTATGCAGTCGCAGCAGGGAAGTGAGCAGGCTGCCCCTACCTCTGCTGAAGCCACAGGTGTAGCACCTCGTCACATCATCACAAAAACAGATTATCTGGTCATTATCACATTGCTGTTTATGGGACCTTGCTCTGGACAAATTGGCTGCCGCGTTTCCTACAGCAATGACTGCACTTCAAAAGAACTTCATTGGCTGTAAAGTGCTTTGCATCGCCCTGAGGTCATAGAAGGTGCTATATAAATGCAAGTTATATATTTTTTTTCTTTTCATGGTCGGGACACTAAATCTGACAGGAGATATTAAAGCAGGAAGTTGCAGGAAAGATGAGCACGGATTTGGGATGTGACAATGTGTTGAAAGACTTTGGAGAGGAAAGGGAGATTTGAGATGGGGCAAGGACAGAGAAGTTGAGGTGACTTTTTTGAGCTGGGATGATAACAATTGTTCTGAAAGGGAGGCTGACAAGTACCTGAGGAGAGGGAACTATTTACAATCTCAGCTAGCATGGGGCCCAGGAAGGGAAGCTGGATGATCAGCAGTTTAGTGGGAATGTGGTCATGGGAGCAAGAAGTGGGTCTCCTGGACAAGATGATTTGAGAGAGGGCATAAGGGGAGATGGGTGAGAAACTGTGGAGAGATGCAGCTTCGGGTCTAGGGCAGGGCGTGGGAGCAGGTGGGAGGTTTGGCTTGATGGGCAAGGGTAAGGAGGATTGCTTAGTTTTCAAGCTAAAAATAATATTTGATTATTTGAGTTTAAATTAGAATTGTTGGAGATATAAGAATCTTCATATAAGTCCCGCTCCAGAGACTTGAGCACAAAATCTAGTCTGACAGTCCAGTGCAGTACCGAGGGAGTGCTGCACTATCTGAGGTGGCATCTTTCGGATGAGACGTTAAACTGAGGCCCCGTCTGGCCTCTTAGGTGGATGTAAAAGATATCATGGCACTCTTCGAAGAAGAACAGGGGTCTTCTGGCCAACATAATTAAAACAGATGATCTGGTCATTATCTCATTGCTGTTTGTGGGACCTTGCTGTGTGCAAATTGGCTGCCGCGTTTCCTACATTACAACAGTGACTACGCTTCAAAAGTAAATTGTTGGCTGTGAAGCACTTTGGACGTCCTGAGGCCGTGAAAGGCGCTATATAAATGGAAGTTTTTTTTTACACAAGTAGAAGCTGCAGTGGAAATCCAGAGTTCTTCGCTGTGTCGTGAGCTGTAGTGTAATGTTTGACATTCTGTAAACCAGCAATTTTATTTCTTAACAGTGCAACTGAAGCCGTTCCGCCTCAGCACTCTGCTGTTTGAGAGAGAGCATGGACAAGGGAAAAAGGCAGGACATTCGAGTGCAGAACGGGTAGCAGAGGCAGTGAGACAACTCTGCTTAGCTAAAGGAATGACCTTGGAGGTAAGACACCTTTGGTTTTTTCATAGGTTAACTCTTTATTAACTTACTAATAAAGAGTTAAGTTTAATAAAGTTCCTTATTCGCAAAGACTAGAACTCACAATTGTAGTTTTATTTAAGGTTCTGCCGAGCTTCCTTGAAAGTTCTGTTGGAATGGCATGTACAAAACGAGGAGTTTGTTTTTTTAAACAATTGGCAAACCTGGATAAAAAACCAAGGCCCATATTGCAGGATATCAACAAGTCTGAAGAGAGTAGGGACGAGCATGAGATGAATATAGAAAGAAGTAGTGATTAAGTGATGCCAAGTTTAAGTATCAAAGTTACAAGGCAATAACACAGCTAAGGAGCTCCGCAGACCTTACAGAAATGGTTTGTATTTTTTCTGCTCCCGGGGATTTCTACTACAGTCCACGACTATAGAATCATGCAGCATAGGAGGAGGCCATTCAACCCATTGTGTCTGTGCCAGTTCTTTGAAAGAGCTACACACTTAATCCTGCCCTTTCGCTATACCCCTTTAAATTCAAAATTGTTTTTGTGCTTAAGAAAAAAGGAATTATTCAGTAATTCAAATTAAGCAGTGGGACTAAAACAGGCTTTTTGGTGCCATTCAGATTTGAATTATCCACTAATTCGAATTAAGTGACTTTGAATTAACAGTAGCCTTCACATTTAACTCCTGTCTGCCTGCCTGTGTCCCTATCTATCATCATATCATATATATAATATAAAATCAGATTGCCCAGGGCACTAGGACGTGGTGCTTTGTAACTATGGAGCAACAAAGTGGGATGGGGAAAGTGTTACAGGAAGTAGGTGTGACACTTACAGAAAGTGAGTATTATGTACTTTTAATATACTCCTAGTCAATCTCTCAAGGCTTTGCACATGGGGAGTTAAAACCAAGTGCAACCTTCAGGTGAAGTGGGGTTAGCAGGGAGGGGGTAATTGAACCAGGGCACATAGATGTAATTCAGTCCTCCTTTTCAAGTGATACAGTTTGGCCTTGTTTTAGTGCAATATTTAATTTTATATTATTATTTATAGTTAAACATACAGGACTTTGGAAAGCAGAGAAGCAAAGCTGGTTGGAGCATAGGGGGGGCAAAATTCCCCTCGTTTGCGCCTCCGATGGGAGATCATGACGTCATCTCCGGGCGCATCGCCCTGTTAGCACTCCCGATGCAAAATTCCCCTTTTTCGCCTGCCTGTGCGCCTCTTTTTTAGCAACAGGTTCGGCAGATGTTTTCCAGTCGGCAGGCCTGTGGAGGAACGCTATTTAAAGGCGTCCACTTTTGGTTGTTGTTTGTGTCAGCCAGGACACCCACGTCGCTTTGTAGGCACCTCATGAACACCCTGAGATCTTCCGTAACTGCAAAGGATTCCGCTCACTTAATGTGCAGTTGGTGTGCGACCACACACGGCGAATCATGACTGTCAATGCCCGCTATCCTGGTAGCAGCCACGCTGCCTTCATCCTGCACCAGACCGGTGTGCCAGATCTGTTCAAGCCACCACATAATGCTGCCAGCTGGTTGCTGGGAGACAAGAGCTATGTGCTCTTCACCTGGCTCATGACTCCCTCCGCAACCCCAACACTCGTGCCCAGCACTCATATAATGAGAGCCATGCTGCCACCAGGAACATCATTCAGCAGACCATCGGAGTGCTGAAGCAACGGTTCCGGTGCCTTGACCTCTCGGGAGGAATCCTCCAGTACTTGACTCAACGGGTGTCACTGTTTGTGGTTGTCTGCTGCGTGCTGCACAACCTGCCGATCATGAGAGCGCAGGCCTTGCCACCAGGTATAGCCGCACCACCTGAGGAGGAGGGAGAGGAGGAGCAGGAGGACCAGGAAGAGCAGCAGCGTGGAGGGAGGAGGCACGCACTCCATGCTCCATCTGGAAGGGAGGTCTGTGACCGACTTATTGGAGATCGCTTCCAGTGATTTCCAGTCATCTTGCCGGTTGCTGAGCACATTGCCATCATGCCAGCAATTTGTCAATCCATTGCTGATCCCAAAACTGAAATGAGAAATTGCATCAAATGTGCAACAATACAATAATAAATTTATCATAATCCAATCTACACATACATACATCATCACCATTGACTACTCATCCTTGTGCAAACCCTTATCTCCCCTCTTTACAGTCCCTTTAACTAGTCTAGTGTTCGTACGTAGTGTCTCCCCAGTGGCTGCAGAACGGTGGGTGTAAGGATGCTGAGTGTTGGTGGCAGAGACTACAGATGGCTGTGCTGGACGTCCTACACCAGCTGTGTGCCTGGAAGGCCCAGCTGTACACTGCACCAACTCAGGCTGGGCGGCGGCAGTCAGGGCTGGCTGGATGACAGGCATCGCCAAGTGCAATGGCGGAGTGGCAGTGGTGGGATCAGGAATGCTGACATCCTGAGAGAGGACAGCAGCTTCCTGCTCCACTGACCCACTGGCATTCCTCCGAGGCAGCAGCTCCGGATCCTCACCAATCTGCTGGAGCACAGATTGGTGGGCTGCTGTGACACCGTGAGCTCCCCGGTGCATTGTGGTGCACCCAGCTACGATGACAGCAGTCAGAGCTTGCGTGGCATCCAGCCGAGAGTGCGTAAGAGCAGTCTGAGATTGGATGCCAGCAACCAATGTCTCCATCACCATGTTGGTAAAGCGAGTAGCTCTCTCGCTACCTGTGGCTTGAGCCATAGATGGTGTTGGGTATTAGGCAGTTCTTCTCAGAGCAATGAAAAGGGTCGGCAGTATGTGCCTGTTCTCCTCGAAACAAGCAAAGCTGCAAATGGGTATCTGGTGAATGATTGAACCTCCCCTTTAAGAGCTGGAAAGCAGCAGTGCAAGTGATCAAATCTGTTTGGAACTCACCTGAAATTCGGCAGCTCTCAGTTGTTAGCGCCCCACTGAGGACATTAGTGCTTGATTTAGCGCTCCTTTCCCTTCCTGGGGTGATGTCAGGGAATTTAGGTGAGGCTCAGAATCATTAGCGTCGGGCATTAACTTTTCAAACTATTTGCAGTTAGCGCCCCAAATGGCTCTCATGGGGAATTTCACCCCCCTGGGGTTTCTTCTTAGTAGAGGCTGAGGAGCTGGGAGATACAAGACTGAGGTGCAATTGCACTACCACTGGTGGGAGGATGTAATTACAGAACGGCCAATTTACACAGACAGCTTCCATTAGAAATGTACACATAGGAATTTATAATGGAAAAGTTGATACAAAAGTGACACAATCCTAAGAACAGGAAGTTGTGGCGGAGCCACCAAAGGACTCGGATCGTTTGTACATAATTCCTTTAACAACATGTTAGCTACAGTCTGAGTCTGTATCTTTATTTATGCTGTTTAACTGTACAGAGTGTGGTTGCTTTAACAGCGCGGCTAAAACGTGATGACGTCACGCCATTCATCACGTGATTCCCCCACTGGCGGGAAAACGTGATGACGTCATGACGTCAGCCACAGGACTGCAGGGGCAGTCCTCGTGGAGCCTCCAGAAAGACCAGACCTACATTCGATGTTATCCTGCAGTTTCTCGTTGAAGCCTGTTTGTTTTATTAAAGTTCGTTTTGTTTGATCGCCTGAGTAGAACTCAGTCTTTTAGTTAGGAACCCACGTTCCTACAAAGTAAGGTTTTGTAGATAAGAAGTGTGCACAGATGTAAGATTTTGATGCATTACTAGTCAATCTACAGTGGTGCAAATACACCCTCCCACCAAAACATGATGGGCATTCAGTTATTTTTAGATTATTAGGATGAATTTCCTTGGCAGTTCTCCTGGTTCGCTTTGGTGGAAGATCGCACGTAAATGGGGTTTCTGCTGATCTTCTGCCAATGTTCGAACTCACAGTAAGCATTGCCATGGGAGATCTGCCTGTGTCCTTTGCAAATGGTACTCCTAATTTAACCTGTTTACCAATCCTATTGCCTTCGCCCTCCCCAGTTACCTGTAGCAGCATTGAGCACCAGTATGACAATAGTATGTATTGAATCCATTTCAACTTTCGTCAGACAAAATATGTCTACATTCAGATGACATATCATTGAATGATTTACTGTCTGGGAAGCTTTTTGATAACATTGAGAAAAGGACAACATCATGGGCATTCGGTTATTTTTAGATTATGGGGGTGAATTTCCTCGAGAGATCTGCTGATCGGCTGCTGTAACTTTGGTGGAAGATCGACTGAAAGCGAGTTTGTGTGCCTAAATGGGTTTTCTGCTGATCTTTTGCCCCAGTTGTGGCAGCCAATCTGGAGAACCCAGAGGAAATTTGCAGTGTATAAATCTAGCTTATATTGACTGGCAACAGGGAAGCCATCTTGTGTACTGGAGAACTTCCAGAGAACCCAATGGGGAGACTGGAATATAATTTTAGACAGTGTGTTACTCTATTCCTTGCTCCATCCCGCCCCTGATGCAAATGTGTAACTAAGAGCTCAAGCAGAGGTTGCCTATCAATGGGAACACTACTTTAGTCATGATGTATTCAGCTTACATAGTTGTTGACTGATGTAATAAGCATGTATACTAATCTTCTAGGTAATAGCTGTTACATTTTGGCAAGGTGAGAAGATTATATACTGGCGTGTTATGTAAGGTACAGCTTGTACATTAATCAAACTCCACTGTTACAATGCAGTAAGACCCAGCCTCTGAGGAGCATTAATGCTTCACCAATGTGATATACTGATTTGGAACAATCTCTCTCCTTGTTTGTGGCATCTCAGGGTGACATTCCCAAATTATGTCAAATTTGAGGTATGGTGTTTAACCCACTGGGAAATAGAGATATATTAATTTCAGTTATCCAATAAATGAGATTTTGTGTCTACATTCAATGGACAATTGCACTTGGGTGGCAGAGGTGAAAGGGCAGTGTTCTAAGTCACTGGACTGTGCATTGATAGACAGGTTGCTATGTCATTGGAAACGTATGTGATGGACAGTAGACACGGTACAATTTTGTGGGTGCAAACAAAACAGAGGTCTGTTGTTAGTAGGTAAAACAAACAGAATAGCCATTCTTCAGCCAAGCAGTCACAGAAAGTCACAATACAATAGAGAAAAAAGCTTGAAAGGACACAATCCCTTTTGTGGGCATCAGGCTGGGTTTCAGACTATCAATGAGAATAATGAGTAATGCTGACAGAACTCCCACTGTGTCAGTGTTGGTGGGTAAGACTTTGAATATACATTAAAAGGCATTCAGAATAGGATACAGGGGCTTCACTCTGGAATATTGATCAGAGCAGATAAAAGGAAATAAAATAAGAATGTGACTCTTTTGTTTCAAGTGGGAAGATTGATCAACCTAATTGTAAAAGGCTTATAAACAAAGCAGGAACTGATGTCTGAACTGTTTGCAGATGTTATTTAAATGTACATACTACAATTACCCGTAGCTGTAGGCCCTGAATTTCCACAGGGGTTTTCCTGATATGCTGTAACTTTTAAAACAGCCATTTATGCCATTTCTCTGGCATTACACTGTTTCCCCAGTCAAATTTAACGTGGTAGCTCAGGCCAACCCTTGCGGACATTCAGGGACATTGGGGGTAATTCTAACCCTCAAAAACAGGCGGGTTTGGATTGGGTGGGAAGTAAAAATGTCAAAAATTTCAAACAGGAACTCTACCCAGCCTCCCCACCCCCGCCATTACTAAAGCTCACTGATCCTCAACTGCGGCCTTTTCCAGGGCCTTCCCCACTTGACAGGCAGCCAACGTGTCAATCAGGCTGGCTTTCGGGCGGGGGGTGGGGGGGGCGGGGGGGTGGTGGGTGGGGGGCGGGGGGGGGGAAATGTTCACACGCAGTGGAGTTACAACTCTATGGCATTCGGGGAAACCCGCACTTCCAGGTTTCCTGCCCATAACTCCTCTGCCCCGCACTCCAAACCCCACCCCAGTAAATATCAGGGCCAATTGTGTTTTTTAGCCCTCTGAGGTGCTACTTTTGGTAAGCTTTATTCTGTTCCCATATCATACTACAAAGTGAGTATCTGATCTGTTTCCAGAGTGCTATGAATGCAGCTCTGAAAATAGCTGGGAAATATACAAGAGAGGCCTCGGTGACTTGCCTCCAGTGACCCCATATGCTGATAAAGCATCCAAACTCCACTTAAGAGTTTTCCTAAATGTCACGACTGGATTCTGGAACTTGCTGTCTGGCCAAACAGGACTCAAACCCACGCTCTGCTTCTTTATGGGACTGTGATGGCTTTATTGTATCACTTCCACTCTACTGCCCCCGCCCTGCTGAATTTATTTAACTGTCAAATGCAAACAAATCCCATCAGTGTAGCCAAGTAAACTATAAATAGTTGACAAATGATGTGAGTGAGCTACAACAACAACTTATATTTATATAGCGCCTTTAACATAGTAAAATGTCCCAAGGCGCTTCACAGGAGCGTTACAAAAACAAAATTTGACACCGAGCCGCATGAGCTATTAGGGCAGGTGACCAAAAGCTTGGTCAAAGAGGTAGATTTCAAGGAGCATCTTAAAGGAGGAAAGAGAGGTAGAGAAGCGGAGAGGTTTAGGGAGGGAGTTCCAGAGCTTAGCTGAAGGCATGGCCACCAATGGCGTGATTAAATTCGGGGATGCGCGAGAGAAAAAGAAGAAAAGAAAGACTTGCATTTGTTAGATCCGTGATTCTGAGAGAATGATGTTTTCAAATAACTACACGGATGCTGTAACTTAACAATCAACAGGTGTTTACTGGAGTAGGGTAGTCTCAAGACTGGGGGTACAGAGGCATGCTCAAGGCTTATATACAGGTGTGGTCACTGCCGGTACTACAGTATACAGGAGCTGTAAAAGTAGTTCTCTCTTAAAGGTACATACACTACAATTCCTCCCCTTTTAGATTAGCAGTACCCATAATATTCAAATAACAATTAACACTTTAACATGCACATTAAACAAAAATAGTCCATTTATAGATTCAGTCTTTGGGGCGGCTTCCTGATCCTTTCTGGATAGCGCCTTTCCTGAGGTTCTTGTTCTTGGTGCGGAGGCGAGTCTGGCCCCTTTTCGTCGGTTAGTTCATCAGTTTCCACTGCTACTGGTTCTGAGGTAGATGCTACCGGTATGTCGGGTTCATCCCCAGGTACTCGAGACATGGGGTTGACTCGTTCCTGTGACGTGGCGTCTCACAATGTTCTCCCCGACATCCACTGTGTACATTAATGGCCCCTGCCTTGTGCATATCGTTCCGGGTTGCCATTTCTCTGTTTGGTAGTCACGGGCCAAGACTGGTTGTCCTACATTGAAGCTCCTTGTCGGCTTCTCATTGATGTGCTGGAATTGTTTATCCTCAACATTTCTTCGCACATTTGGTCTGAGCAAATCCAGACGAGATCTCAACCTTCGGTTAAAGAACATCATGGCCGGGGTCTGGTTGGAAACTGCATGTGTCGCATTTCTGTAGGCTAATAGGAAATTGTCCACCTTATGCTGTAGTGGAATTTCATCGTCGCACATGGCCTTTATCGCCTTTTGAAAGGTTTGTACGAACCTCTCAGCCAATCCATTTGTGGCTGGATGATACGGGGCGGATGTGTAATGCCTTACCCCATTCCTTCTCATAAATTTCCGAAACTCTTCAGACACAAACTGTGGTCCATTATCAGAGCAAATCTGCTCTGGCAAGCCGTTCCTGGCAAATATGGTCCGTAGGACTGCAATCGTTTTCTCTGTAGTGGTTGAGGACATTTTTATCACCTCAGGCCATTTCGAGTGAGCATCCACTGCTATTAAGAACATTGAGCCCATGAATGGACCAGCAAAATCAATATGCACCTGTTGCCATGGAGAGGAGGGCCACTCCCATGGGTGTAGAGGGGCATGTGGTGGTGCATTTTGGACCTTCTGGCATCCTGAGCAGCTCTTGGTTAGGTCCTCGATTTGTTGATCGATCCCCGGCCACCACACATAAGCCCTAGCAAGGCTTTTCATTTTCACCCCTCCCAGATGACCTTCATGAAGCTCATTTAGCACTCTCTCCCTTAACTTGGGTGGAATCACCACTCAGGATCCACACATCACTGTCCCCTGGCACACTGACAGCTGTTCTCTTCTGGATGAGAATGCTGGCAACAGTGAGTCGCCATGTGTTGGCCATCCCCTCACCGTCAAATCATATACCCGAGACAGTGTCGGATCATTGCGGGTCTCCTTCTCTATATCCGTGTTAGTTACTGGCAATCGTTCAATTATTGACGAATAAAATATCTCGATAGGGTCCACTGCTGGTGCTTCCTCCACAGTAGGTAGTGGCAAGCGTGATAGCCCATCAGCGTTTCCATGCTGTTTCGTGCCTTTATATTCTATTTCATATTGGTTCGCCCCTAGAAAAAGGGACCATCTTTGTAACCGTTGTGCAGTCATCACCGGAACGCCCTTCTTTGGATTAAAGATGGAGACAAGTGGTTGGTGGTCAGTCAGCAAGGTGAACTTCTGCCCATGCAGATAGTGGTTGAATTTTTTTACTCCCCATACTAGGCTGAGGGCCTCCCTGTCACTCTGGGCGTAGTTGCGCTCGGCTGAGGTTAGTGACCGAGATGCAAAGGCTACTGGCCTCTCCAACCCGTCTAGGAATTTGTGCGACAGCACCGCTCCAATACCGTAGGGTGATGCATCGCATGCCAAACAAATTGGTAGTGCTGGGTTGAAATGGGCCAACACCTCTTTTGAAGTGATCAATTCTTTGCAGTTCTGGAAAGCTCGTTTACCTTCGTCATTCCACTTCCATGGTACCCCTGTTTGCAGTAGGGTGTTCAGTGGGTGTAATACATAGATACATAGATACATAGAGATAGGAACAGGAGTAGGCCATTCGGCCCTTCGAGCCTGCTCCGCCATTCAATGAGATCATGGCTGATCTTCGTCTGAGATCATAGCTGATCTTACCAGTTCAGTACCCCGTCCCCGCCTTTTCTCCGTAACCCTTAATCCCCTTAGCCTTCAGAAATATATCCAATTCTCTCTTGAAAATATTTATTGAATTAGCCTTCACAGCCCTCTGTGGCAGGGAATTCCACAGGCTCACCACTCTTTGAGTGAAGAAATTCTTCCTCATCTCTGTTTTAAATGATTTGCCCGCTATTTTTAGACTGTGGCCCCTGGTTCTGTGCTCCCCGGCCATTGGAAACATTCTCTCTGAATTCAGCCTGTCCAGGCCTGCCATAATTTTATATGTTTCGATGAGATCCCCTCTCAATCTTCTAAACTCCAGTGAGTACAAGCCCAAACTATTTAATCTCTCTTCGTAGGTCATTCCCGCCTTTCCAGGTATCAGCCTGGTGAATCGCCGTTGCACTCTTTCCATGGCAAGAACATCCTTCCGCAGATGGGGCGACCAAAACTGTACACAATACTCCAGATGCGGTCTCACCAGCACCTTGTACAGCTGTAGTAAGGTATCCCTATTCCTATACTCGAACCCCCTTGATATGAAGGCCAACATACCATTTGCCTTCTTAATCGCCTGTTGCACCTGCATGCTCTCCTTCAGTGACTGGTGCACAAGAACACCCAGGTCCCTCTGCACTTCCCCATCTCCCAATCTATTGCCATTTAGATAATAATCTACCCTCCTGTTTTTACCCCCAAAGTGGATAACCTCGCATTTATCCACATTATAGTGCATCTGCCACGTATCCGCCCATTCCCCCAACCTGTCCAAATCACACTGTAGCCTCCTGACATCCTCATCAGAGCCCACCCCTCCTCCTAGTTTAGTGTCGTCAGCGTACCGTAGACAAATTTGGCAAGAACTTATGGTAGTAGTTTACCAGCCCGAGGAACGACCTCAGTTGTGACACATTTTCCGGTGCTAGAGCCTTGACTACTGCCTCAATCTTTTCAGGGGACTTATGTAACCCCTCTTCATCGATAACGTGGCCACAATACGAGATCTGCTTCTGGGAAAACTCGCACTTGTGGCGATTACCTCGTAGCCCATATTCCTTTAATCTAGTGAGCACCTTCTCCAGGTTGGCGAGGTGATCACTGTCATTTTCGCCCGTGACCAGGATGTCGTCCAATAACACTGGGTCCCTGGAATCCCTTGCAGGACTTGATCCATCGCCCTTTGCCAAATAGCCGGAGCTGATGCTACCCCGAACACCAGCCGGTTGTATTGGTAGAGACCTTTATGAGTGTTGATCGTGAGGTATTGTTTCGAGGCTTCTTCTACCTCCATTTGCAAGTACGCCTGGGCTAGATCAATTTTGGTGAAGCGTTTACCTCCAGATAGCGAGGCGAAAATATCCTCAATTCGTGGAAGTGGATATTGTACCGTGTGAAGGACTGGGTTCACTGTCAGCTTAAAATCCCCACAGATGCGGACCTTCTTTGGTTCCAAAGACGTATTACTCAATGACCTCTTCATTACGGGAACGATGGGTGTAGCCCACTCGCTCCAGTCCACTTTGGACAGTACTCCTGAACGTTCCAACCCTTCCAGCTCTGCTTCGACGGCTGGTCTGATCGCATAAGGCACTGGTCTGGCCTTAAGAAACTTTGGCCTTGCATTTTCCTCTATTTTAATCATTGCTGTTATGCCTTTTAGTGTTCCGAGTCTCTCCTGGAACACTTCTTTTGCGTCAGTTAGCATTTTTGACAGTCGTCCAGGTGTGACGTCGTCATCCTTTTTGGCCTCAACCTTCAGTGCCTGTATGGAATGCCAATCTAATTGTATCTTCCGGATCCATTCACGTCCTAGTAGTGGTGGTCCTCCATCTGGCAATACATATAGGTCCATTTTAGGTATTTCCTAGCCTTTGTATATCACTTTCACCCTTATTTTTCCTTTGGGGTAGACTTCTTGCCCCGTGTACGTCTTCAAGACAATCTCTGTAGCTTTCAAGGGTATGTGTGAAATTAGCCGCTTGTAGTCCCTTTGGTTTATGACTGTTAGGGCTGATCCTGTGTCCAATTCCATTTTCACTTGGACTCCGTCTATCTTGAGTGTGACCCAGATAGTCTGGTGATCCTCCATTTTGGTTACCTTATGTAGTTTCAGACAACCCAGCTCCTTGCTTCCGGAGTCTGTATCACTTTTCTGTTCGTCTGAACTACTGTCCATCACCTTATGTACCTTTTTGTACTTCTCCTGTGGAGATTTCTTGCTGTTGGTTTTCTTCCCTAACCTGCAGACTCTTGCTATGTGTCCTGCTTTTCCACACTGTCTGCACACTTGATCCTTGAACCAACAATCCTTCTGGTCGTGTGTTGTTCTGCCGCAGCGATAACACTTCCCTGTTCCATATGACATTTCATTGGTGCCATATTCTTGTGGTCTCCGTTGTATCTCTGCAGTGCCCCTTGCGGCTGCTTCGTGTGATACTGCCATGCTGAAAGCCTTGTCCAGCGTAAGATCCTTTTCTGATAGAAGCCGTTTCTGGGTTCCTTCACTTTGAAGCCCACACACAAACTTGTCCCTTAACGTATCTGCTAGTCCCACTCCAAACTGGCAGTGTTTCGATAGCTTGCCCAGTTCCGTTAAGTACTCAGCATTACTTTCGTCTTTATGCTGGTTCCTTTTGTGGAACATAAATCTTTCTGCTATCAGAAGCGGTGTGGGGTTTAAGTGGTCCTGTAGGATTTCTACTATGCTTTCGAAATTCTTATTCACGGGCTTCTCTGGGGTTATTAGGTTTCGCAGTAAGCCATAAGTTTTTGCACCCATGGAATTTAACAAAACCAGTACTTTCCTAGCATCTGGCACTTCATTCGCCCTGCAGTACACCTCAATACGTTCCACATATGTCGCCCAATCTTTGACTTCATTGTCAAACGTAGAGATACTGCCACTCTTCGGCATCCCTGGGTGTGATTTAACTGTCAACAATGGCGTCTCCCGCGCTCTCCCTTCTTCTCCGCTGGCACAAAATGGCGTCTCCCGCGCTTGCCTTTCTTCCCACGCTCGCCCTTCTTCTCCGCTGTGGCTTCTAAAAATGGCGTCTCCCGCGCTCTTCCTTCTTCTCCGCGGCTCAATGGCATCTCCCGCGCTCTCGCTTCTTCTCCCCGCGGACACTGTTCAGCCATTGAGCCCTGGCTGTGCTCTGCACTTTTTTTTTTGGTTTTTTTGTGCGCCTTCCCCATTTCCGCTGTTCGGTCCTGAACCCGGCTGCTGCTTTACCCTCTTTATCTCCGTTTTGTTTTTCCTCGACGCCGCTCGGTTTTCAACCCCCGGCTGCGCCCTGTGCGCTTCACCCTCTCTCTTACCCCGTCGACGCTGCTCGGCTTTTTTCTCTGCCGTTGGTCGGCTCCAGCCGCCACTGTCCGGGAAGGGTCTGTGCTGTACCTGTTGTCAGTCTGTTGCTGGATTGTCGTGGTTGGGGAACCAAGCCCGGCTCTCCACAGCCTCCCCTGCGATGTTCACTTTCTGCCGGACGACTGGGCGGTTGCTCGTGGTCGACGCCCGTGCTTCTGGCCTCGACTTTCTTCCACCGCCCTCCCGGAGCGAATCCTTGAAGGAAAATGCAGAGTTGCAGGTAGATTCGAATCGACACTCGTCGCCACTGTTAGATCCGTGATTCTGAGAGTATGATGTTTTCAAATAACTACACGGATGCTGTAACTTAACAATCAACAGGTGTTTACTGGAGTAGGGTAGTCTCAAGACTGGGGGTACAGAGGCATGCTCAAGGCTTATATACAGGTGTGGTCACTGCCGGTACTACAGTATACAGGAGCTGTAAAAGTAGTTCTCTCTTAAAGGTACATACACTACAGCACTTATATAGCGCCTTTCACAACCACCGGACGTCTCGAAGCGCTTTACAGCCAATGAAGAGGCCAGAAATAGAGGAGGGCAGATATCTTGGGGTGGTGGTCGGTGGCAGGGAGGTGGGTGGTGGTTGTAGGGCTGAGGCGGTTACAGAGATAGGGAGGGGCAAGGCTATGGAGGGATTTGAAAACAAGGATGAGAATTTTAAAATCGAGCCGTTGCTTAACTGGGAGCCAGTGTAGGTCAGCGAGCACGGCGGGGGGCGGTGATGAATGTGAAGGATGTGATTGCATTAGAGAGGGTGCAGAGGAGATTCACCAGGATGTTACCTGGGCTGGAGCGTTTCAGCTATGAAGAGGGTTGGGGTTGTTTTCCTTAGAGCAGAGAAGGCTGAGGGGGGACCTGATTGAGGTGTACAGAATTATGAGGGGCATAGATAGGGTAGATAGAAAGGAACTTTTCCCCTTAGTAGAGGGGTCAATAACCAGGGGGCATAGTTTCAAGGTAAGGGGCAGGAAGTTTAGAAGGGATTTGAGGAAAAACTTTTTCACCCAGAGGATGGTTGGAATCTGGAACTCACTGCCTGAAAGGGTGGTAGAGGCAGGAACCCTCACAACATTCAAGAAGCATTTAGATGAGCACTTGAAACGCCATAGCATACAAGGCTACGGACCAAGTGCTGGAAAATGGGATTAGAATAGATGGGGCTTGATGGCTGGCGCAGACACGATGGGAAGAAGGGCCTCTTTCTGTGCTGTATGACTCTATGACTCTATGGGTGAACAGGACTTGGTGTGAGTTAGGACACGGGCAGCAGAATTTTGGATGACCTCAAGTTTACGTAGGGTAGAACGTGGCAGGCTGGCCAGGAGTCCATTGGAATAGTCAAGTCTAGAGGTAACAAAGACATGGATGAGGGTTTCAGCAGCAGATGAGCGGAGGCAGGGGCGGAGTCGGACAGTGTTCTGAAGGTGGAAATAGGCGGACTTAGTGATGGTGCGGATATCTGGTCGGAAGCTCATCTCGGGGTCAAATATGACACCAAGTTTGCAAACAGTCTGGTTCAGGCTCAAACAGTTGCCAGGGAGAGGGATGGAGTTTGTGGCAGGGACCAAAGAAAATGGGGTCGATTTTCGTGGAGCCGTCAGGCGGGGTTTCAGGCATGTGGGCGGGGGGGAAAATCCCAATTTCGGGGGTCCCGACACCATCCCGCCCAAAACCCCGCTCCACACAACTTCCAGAGGCAGCGGGTACCCGCCCCGCACTGGGACCCGCCGACCCCAGGTGGGAAGGGATTAGTGCCAATTAACTGCCTGTTAGTTAACAAGCAGTTTTTAGCCTAATCCCTATTTTGAGGGGTTTTGTGTGGGTTTCCCGATGGCTCCAAACCACGCCAGGTTAGAGCAGGCGGGCTGTCGGGTTGAAGGATTTGGAGGAGTCGTGATGTTGGTGCTCAGGTGAGTGATGGGTGCATGAGTGCAAAGCTAAGTGTGTTTGGTGTGTCTAAAGTGTGTAAAGAACTTTTACTTACCTGTACTTACCTTCACAGCCTTTCTTCCTGTAGCTGTCAGGAGCCCATCACTCAGCCGGCACTTAAAGCTGAACGGCTGCGATCTGTGAAAAGTGACAGCCTTCAGCTTTGAGTGCCGATGTGAGTTCTAACTGAGTCTGTGCAGAAGGACTCATGTCAGAACTCAGACTGTCAGTGTTTCACAGCTTGAAACAGCTGTGAAACACTGATATTTCATCTGTCAAGAACTCTTGACAGATGAAATTGCAGTCTGTGACGTCACCTGTTGCCGGGTGGACCTTAATTGGCCTGCTGAGCCCGCTGGGCGGGCTCAACAAGGTCAATCAAGGGAAGATCGCACGGATTGGCCAGACGTCGATGTAGGCGGGACTAAAACCCGAAAGTTATAGTCCCGCCTCCTTCCCGACAGCTTCGGGAAAATTGACCCCAATGGCTTCGGTCTTCCCAATATTTAGTTAGAGGAAATTTCTGCTCATCCAGTACTGGATTTCGGAGAAGCAGCCTGACAATTGAGAGACAGTGGTGCTGGTGGTAGAGCTGGGTGTCGTCATCGTACACTTGGAAACTGACGCTGCGTTTTTGGATGATGTCGCTGCTCTGAAGCTATCCGTCATAGTCAGGAGTTGAATAACCAGTAGATTTTTTTTTTTAAAGGATTGGAATTCCAAATGAAATCTGAAAAAAACCCAGAAAGATCACCAGAAATACTTCAGCTGCTGCCTTAATATACTTAGAGAAAGTAAAATAGGAGGGTTCAATTCGCCTTAATATTGGAGAATTTGGCAATGGGTTCCGTTCCTTTCCATTCACTTTGTTGAAGACTTGGTGTTATCACCCCAGTCTCGTGAAGCGTGCAGGAGAACACATTTAAAGAAAACCTACAGATATGAACAGTGGACAAAATATGGCAAAGGACACTGTGACTAGAATGATCTATTTTTGTCTAAGTTTTGATTTAGTAGTGATCTTTTTTAAGAGTCAATCATTGTGCTTGGAGAGTTTCATGTCCAGAATCTTGTGCCAGGCTTATCCCAATGCAGTGTTGCCAAGTTTTTTGTTCTAGTCTCTCTGCCGGCAGGATTGTGAGGAGGTCTAAGGAACCATTGGATAGATTTTCAACTCGCCTCCCAGGTGCAAGACTGACTGCAGATCAGCCTCCCATTAGAGAGACTGCCCAATTTTCATTTTGAATGATTTTCAAATGAAATGGGGTAGTTTATATAACAGGCAGCCAAACTGCAGCACCATTTTAAGCCGAGGCGACAAATTGAAAATCTACATGGGTATATTTTTTTTTATATAGCTATGTGGCTGCCTGTTAGGTCAGGTATTCAAATTCTAGGTAGTCCTGGTAACTATGTAATAAAAGAAAGAAAGACTTACATTTCTATAGTGATATTCACGACCGCCGTTAGTCCCAAAGCACTTTACAGCCAATGAAGTTCTTTTGAAGTGTAGTCACTGTTATAATGTAGGAAACACGGCAGCCAATTTGCGCACAGCAAGCTCCCACAGACAGCAATGTGATAATGACCAGATAATCTATTTTAGTGATGTTGATTGAGGATCAAATATTGGCCAGGACACTGGGGATAACTCCCCTGATCTTCCTCGAAATAGTGCCATGGGATTTTTTACATCCACCTGAGAGAGCCTCGGTTTAACATCTCATCCAAAAGACTGAACCTCTAACAGTGCAGCATTCCCTCAGTACTGCACCGGAGTGTCAGCCTAGATTTTAGTGCTCAAGTCTCTGGAGTGGGACGTGAACCCACAACCTTCTGACTCAGAGGCGAGAGTGCTACCCACTGAGCCACGGCTGACACTAATAAGGAACTGTTTGGTTCAAATGAGCAGTCGGCAATTGGAAAATTTCAGGACAAGAGCCAGCTGAAAAAATCTCTTGTGGGACAGTTTAAAAATGTGAGTTTCAAAAGAGCCAGGCAGACTATTATTCCTGAAGATAAAAGAGAAATAATGGATGGAACTTTCCGAAGGCCCCCTGCACCCAACGAGGTCTTGTGTACAGTGGGTGGCTTATTGGAAAATTACTGCAATTTTCCATCTATTGACATTAATAGGAAGGAATTCAGTGGGCAGTGCACCAACAATGTTCTAATAAGCTACCTGCCATGAGTGATCTTCCAGCAATGGCTCAGGACCTCAGGATGTTCTGCTCACTGCGCATATAAAGGCTTAGTTATGATCTTCTGTTATTTGATCTACTCAAGGAATTGAATAAATATATTCAGCTGTAAATATATTACTGTTTATGTCACTTAGATTAGTCGCTTATGTATTTGTGCAATAAACTGCAAATTTTGAACTTTAAATGATGTCTGCCGTGATAATCTACTACTTTTAAGACAGAAGTGGCATCTTATGGACACATAAGATAGAAAGAAAGAAAGACTTGCATTTATATAGCACCTTTCACAATCTCAGGATGTCCCAAAGCACTTTACAGCCAATTAAGTACTTTTGAAGTGTAGTCACTGTTGTAATGTAGGAAACGCAGAAGCTAATTTTGCACACAGCAATTAAATAAACTTATCCATGGAAGTAATCGTCTGGTTTAGGTGTTGATTGAGGAATAAATATTGACCAGGACACTGGGAGAACTCCCCTGCTCTTCTTCGATTTTTTATATCCACCTGAGAAGGCAGACGGGGCCTCGGTTTAACGTCTCATCCAAAAGCCGGCACCTCCCAACGGTACAGCGCTCCCTCCGTACTGCACTGGAATGTCAGCCTAGATTTTGTCTCTGGAGTGGGACTTGAACCCATCGGACTTACCCATGGAAGTGATCTAAGCTAGGACTGAGATGAGGAGGAATTTCTTCACCCAGAGAGTGGTGAACCTGTGGAATTCTCTACCACACAGGGCAGTTGAGGCCAATTCATTAAATATATTCAAGAAGGCATTAGATATATTTTTTAAGGCTAAAGGGATCAAGGGATATGGGGAGAAAGCAGGGACAGGGTACTGAATTTGGATGATCAGCCATGATCTCATGAAATGGCGGAACAGGCTCGAGGGGCCGAATGGCCTACTCCTGCTCCTATCTTCTATGTTTCTATGTCTAAGCTATGAGAGCCAAAGCAATCCAAGGCAACAAGATTTGAAAAGACCAAAAACGTAACAGGCAGCAAAAAGAAAAAAATCCTGCAAGTATTTTGAGAATTAAGTCTTTACTTGTATAATCATAAATTATGAAATTTGATATGAGGTTAAAGATGTATATATGTTTCAGCTGTTATTTCAGACAAATTAATGAGTGGTTGGTCTGAAATATAAACAGAAAATGCTGGAAATACTCAGTTGGTCGGGCAGCACCTGTGGAGAGAGGCCGGTGACCTCTCGTCAGAACTGGAAAATGTTACGGATCTGACGAAAGGTCACCCGCCTGAAACGTTAACTCTGTTTCTCTCTCCACAAATGCTGCCTGACCTGCTGAGTATTTCCAGCACTTTCTATTTATGTTTCAGATTTCCAGCATCCACAGTATTTTACGCTTTGTATGAGTGTTTGGCCTGGTTACTGAAATGCACAAAAGACATTTCTAGATTGAAATTTAAAAAACAAAGCAAGTGCTTTTTCAGGATGGGGTTTCTGGAAACCTCTGCGTCTGACCAGTTCAGTAACATTTTAAGGTTTTTAACTAAGCCTGATGCAGGACCCTGTACTTGAACAGCAGACTGTTCTGTTGATGGGAATACTGGGAACTGTTCCATCTGTCTGCTTTGCAGAATGTGGGCAGAACATTTTAAAACCCTCAGAGTCCCTTATTCAGGTAGCTTTCTACTAGTTGTTATTCTTGACATGTTTTTTTCATACAACTTTGGTAAAAAAAAAAGTACATTCATGCACTGATTTGTGACATTGCATCTCATTAATATTCAAATGAGATCATGATACAAATGGGCCAGAAATGCATCTTTACAAGTACTACTAGGGATTGTAAAAGTGTCACATAGGAGGGGAATGTCACAACTTTCCAAATTGAAGGGGAAAAAAAAGCTATTAAAATAAATAAAATTGCTTTAGCTAACCATTGCACTAAAGCGAGCAAAATACTGGTCAGGTTTGAGCAACCTGAGGGGGCATAGGATAGAAGATGCCAGCTAACTCACTGAAATTACTTTCTTCTCTCTAATGAAAGTCAAGGCAGAGATTTTTTACAGAGACATACTCTTATTTATATATTTATTTGCCTTTCAGTCTATATTCCAAGAATCGTAAAATAAGTAAAGTGAGCATTATCAGGTTGCCAGTTTGCAATATTTGTGAGTCTGCAGGTATTTTTTTTGCCCATTTCATTTTTTGCCTATATTTGAGAATGATTTATGCCATTCTCTCAATAAACCCTCTTTTCATTGAAGGATATTTAGGGGTCACACTTCGAATCATAAATGAGCTGAAGCATTTTAAAAGGCAATTCATTCCCCTTTGATTACCACAGCTCAAACTTAAATAACATGCTGCGAACTTGGATAAAAAGGCCACTGTCTCTACAGGATGTGAAAGCAGCTCTGTCGCTGGTTTAAATTTAGGTAATCATGCCGCATAGTGCATATCAAGGTATTTACAAGGTACCTTTTAGATGTAGCTGTAGGGAATATGGATGCACAGAATTAAAGTATGTTTAGGCTGCAACCACTGAATGGTTTCTTACACATGGTCCAAGTCATTTCTTGCAAATAGGCATTTTAAATCTAGCAGGTTTTTTTTTAGGAGCCATTGATAGGAAATTACAGTTCCTTCTTTAATATTTCTTCAAAAAAATAGACTGTAAACAGACTGGAGTACTAAAAGTTATATATTATATATTTCAATGCAAGATTTGACATTTTTAACACCTTTTTTGAAAGATATAAACTCCCAGCCAACTTGGCAAGTTGCCTGAGAGGGAATGAAAGTCAAGGCAGAGATTTTCTACCTGGAGTGTTCCAGCAGCCACCCTGACCTTTCAGCACAGGGTATTAGAACTGCCTGGATTAACTTGCTCTCTTATTCTCAATTCTGTGGCACGAGCTGTGGCCAAGAGGGGGTGGAATAAGGAAAATAAGTGAGACCATCACAACTAACGAAAGCAAGAAATCAAACCCAATGCACTTACTGGCATTTCCTGGCTTGAGATGAAGTACTAAAGCTGCAGGGAAGCAATCAAATTAAAATGCATGCATGCTGCCAGATAAAACTGGCATTTGCTGCTTTTACTCACTGCTGGGTAACACTTGAAGCAGCCAAAAGTGGTTGGTTGTGGCCCCGTCGAGAAAGTGGGAAAAGCACATTTTCGATTTAAGTCAGTGAAGTCTATAGCTTTTTTTTTGTCTTTACAAAGTGGTTACCATTCAATTGCATGTTGACCTCTATTTAAAAATGGCGCTTGGACAGTGACCCATTGATGCCTTAATAATGCCATAAAAAATTCAAAGAAATCCAGTCGCTCTCAAAGCCAGATTTTCTTTGAAGGAATTTGTGGCCATTTTTCTAGGTTAAACATCCTGGTGTTCGGTTATATTGAATCTTATTTCATTTTCTTATTAAACAGTGACAGTAGAACTACTATAACTAAGATAATCTGCTCTTCACGGTGTTGCTGTTATAAACGTGGAATCACTACCAACTAATTTTTATTCAATTTGAATGTTTTTTTAGTAAGTTATGTAAGTTGCGTTGCACAGAGGAACAGTTGTTGGTTATTAAACAATAGGAGTGAAACCAAACTATAATTGGATAGTTCTGGAGCAGCTATTCAAGGCCTCACTTTCTGGCAGTGGTTGGGGTGAGAGTGAGATTATACATCTCTTCCCATTTTCATTTCCATTGTCTTCAAAGTCAAAAGATTGATTTTCATCTTAAGGGAGTTCTGTGCAATGTGCCAAACAATGCACTGTGATCTTTCTTTGTGCTGCGCTGATTGTTTCAACCATAACAGGCTGTTTGAATTCAAATGCCCAAAATGCAGACTGTATTTTAAACAATCCCAGTACACAAACATTCAGGAATTTGAAAAGAAAGGAATTTGGTACAAATACGTTGTTTAGTTTGTTCTGTTTCATCAAAACTCTTTACAATTTCTGTTGCTAGGGGGCAATTTTTCCTGTGGGTAGTTTGATCATTACATGCTTTTTGTGGTCTAGTTGGGCCGAGTCAGGCCACATTATTTACAAATGTGTGGCGGGCAGATGACTCCCCCCACCCCCAAGTTCCCAAGTTTTCTGTATGGAACAAGAATGAATTAAGGGAATTTCAAAGTTAACATTTTTTTGGCAATTTGATTTAAAGTGTTTTTAAAATCTACCTGCAAATAGTTTGGGTGTGGTCCTCAGCCAGGCTTCAATCTTGTCAAACATAGACAACCAAGGGGAGGGAGATCTTTTTAGGTTTAATAATTCTGCCCCAGTCTTTACCCTTTGGCTGGGCATTGAGCTGTGGTATTCATTTTTTCAGGTATGTAACGTAAGAAATAGGAGCAGGAGTAGGCCATATGGCTCATCGATCCAGCTCCACCATTCAATAAGATCATGACTGAACTTCTACACCAACTCCACTTTCCTGCCCTATCCCCATATCCCTTGATTCCCATAGTGCCCAAAAAATCTATCGATCTTAGTCTTGAATATACTCATCGACTGAGCATCCACAGCCCTCTGGGGTAGAGAATTCCAAAGTTTCTCCTCATCTCAGTCCTAAATGGCAGACCCGTTATCCTGCGAGTATGACCCCTGTTTCTAGACTCTCCAGCCAGGGGAAACAGCCTCACAGCAACTACGCTGTCAAGCTCTCTAAGAACATTATATGTTTCAATGAGATCACCGCTCATTCTTCTAAACTCCAGAGAATATAGTCCCATTCTACTCCATTTTAATGCCAGATTACAATCAGTGTTAAATTTAAAAGTGTAAGTAACAGCCCTGCTTACCCTGTATTTTAAATAATCACGGTACGCAAACATTGAGGAATTTTGTACATCGGCCCGTAATTTCTGATAGGAAGCTTCCTGCGTGCAGATGCCTCCTATCGGAAAAAAATCTATGCACTCACCCGAGGGCTCCTGAGGTCCGGACACTTCCGCTCCTGGGCCTGTCCACATTCAAAATGCGCAGAGGCCCAGGTATCCCAGGGGCGCATGCAGTTTGCAAGCGTCCCTGGGATCATGTGGGCCAGGCGAGCCAATAGGAGAAGGGAACCCCCCTTCATACTTTTGACTGACAGACCTGTCGAATATATGAATGGCGATCACCCCAAAAAGACAATAAAACATTAAATACATTTTTTAAAAACCATCACATTTTTAAAATGAGTTAAAATGACATTAAATTAAATATTTTATACAAAAATGTAATTAAAAAAATAATAATTAAAGTTTTTTACGGGGCTAAAAATAAACTTAGCTTTTTAAAAAGTATTTATTTATTAATTATAAATGAGTGGAAAAAAATATTTTTAAAACTTTTTAAAACTCTTATGCTGGTAAAAGCAGGCCTTACACCTGCTTTTACCAGGGGTAAGATTTCTAAGTGATTTCAGTGGGCGGAGGTTCTCCAGAAAGCGGATCTCTCCACCCGCAGAGGCCCTTCTCCAGGGCAGGCGTCCGATCTATCAAGAGGAAATGCTGGTTTTCAGCACATGCGCTTCACATGCCTCAAACCGGCATTTCTGATGTCACTACAGGTGTTTGTACACACCCATAGTCATCGGAAAATACAGGCCTGTAGGTATTCGGGTTCACCAATGTAGGTGTTGGACGAATTCCTACCAAATAATCGAGTTCGACTCCAGGAGAACAATCAAAGAGTTCTTTAATGCAGGAACAGATGGATTCAAGCAGCTTGCCGAGATCGGTACAGGAGAGCTATGTAGTAGGTCTTAACCAGACGGAGACGCCACGAGGACTGAGTAGTCAGTCCCGTGGATTGTGTGATGACGTCATCGCGTTCTTCCCGCGCTTGGGTAGTCAGTGACTTGCGTGATGACGTCATCGCGTTTGCCCGCGCTTGGGACGGTCACGTGATGTGCGACGTGACGTCATCGCGTTAACCCACGTCATCGCATTCGCCCGCGCTCCCAAAGGAGGAAAGCCCCGCACCGGCCACATCGTTACGTTAAAGGGAATTATGTACGGTAAGTGAGGGACACTCGGTGGTACCACTACAGGCCATTATTTTCAAATGTGTGGCGGGCAGATGACTTCCCTCCCATCCCCAAGTTCCCGAGCTTTCTGTATGGAACAAGAATGAATTAAGGGAATCTCAAAGTTAACACTTTTTGGCAATTTGATTTAAAGTGTTTTTAAAATGTACCTGCGCTCAGTTTGGGTGTGGTCCTCAGCCAGGCTTCAATCTTGTCAAACATAGACAACCCAGGGGAGGGAGATCCTTTTAGGTTTAATAATTCTGCCCCATTCTTTACCCTTTGGCTGGGCATTGAGCTGTGGTACATAAGAACATAAGAAATAGGAGCAGGAGTAGGCCATTTGGCCCCTCGAGCCTGCTCCACCATTCAATAAGATCATGGCTGAACTTCTACACCAACTCCACTTTCCCGTCCTATCCTTTGATTCCCTTAGTGCCCAAAAATCTATCAAATTCAGTCTTGAATAAACTCACCGACTGAGCATCCACAGACCTCTGGAGTAGAGAATTCCAAAAATTCACAACCATCTGAGTGAAGAAGTTTCTCCTCATCTCAGTCCCAAATGGCCGACCCATTATCCTGAGAGTGTGTCCCCTGTTTCTGGACTCTCCAGCCAGGGGAAACAGCCTCGCAGCAACTACACTGAGAACATTATATGTTTCAATGAAATCACCACTCATTCATCTAAACTCCAGAGAATATAGGCCCAATCTACTCCATTTTAATGCCAGATTACAATCAGTGTTAAATTTTTAAGTGTAAGTAACAGCCCTGCTTATCCTGTATTTTAAATAATCGCGGTACACAAACATTGAGGAATTTTTGTACAAATACATCATTTGATTTAACCTATTTCATCAAAAATGCTTAGCGTTTCTGTTGTCTTGTGTTATTCATGCGGAGAGCTTTACCTGTGGGTGATGCAATGACTGCACTGCCCTTTGGACTGAGCTCTTGGTTTCTTACAGTTAGTGATTGAGGTCTTATGCCTGTTCAGTGATTTATGAAAACAGAAACACACCTCTGCTGAATTATCCAAATACTGCCCTGAAGGAATTTTGCTGTAAGGAGTAGTTGAATGCAGTGCCGAAATCCAGTTCTTTTACATTTACATTCCTACACAGATTGGGTAGCCAACAGATGAAACTTCATTATTAATAATAACAAATATTCCTATAAAGGATATCTTTATCGTCCCTCCTGTTAATATTTATATTGTGCTCCATACCTGGAAATTTTGAAAATAATTTTTAGCATCTTTGTATGAAGTGCATATAGTAAATAAATAAATGATTACCAGGGACGGAATTCAGTAGATCGATAGAGGAGTGGCCTCCCACATAATGCAGGTTAAAATCTGAGCCATTTTGGAATTAAAGATGTTAGGTGGTCGTAACTGAGGATCATTCCAGTCTTCCTGACTATCTGGTCTAGGTGGCCAGTTTCTCTGTATACAAGATAAGTAAGTTGATGGAGGTATTTAAAACTATGAAGAGACGGAACTGAGTAGATAGAAACAGGGGTGCTTCTGCTGCTCAGGAAGGGAGGAAATAGAGTGGGAGAGCAATAGTGGTAGGGGATTCTATCGTAAGGGGAACAGATAGACGGTTCTGTGGCCGTAGACGGGACTCCAGGCTGGTTTGTTGCCTCCCTGGTGCCAGGGTCAAGGATGTCACTGAACGGCTGCAGGGCATTCTGAAGGGGGAGGGTGAACAGTCAGAGGTCGTGGTTCACATTGGGACCAACGACATGGGTAGGAAGAGGGATGAGGTCCTGCAGCAAGAATTTAGGGAGCTAGGTAGCAGATTAAAGAGCAGGACCTCAAAGGTTGTAATCTCTGGATTACTCCCGGTGCCACGTGCTAGTGAGTATAGGAATAGGAGGACAGAGCAGATGAATGCGTGGCTAAAGAGTTGGTGCAGGAGGGAGGGCTTTAGTTTCCTGGATCACTGGGCCTGCTTCTGGGGAAGGTGGGACTTGTACAAGTCGGACGGGTTGCACCTGAACCAGAACGGGACAAATATCCTTGCGGGGAGGTTTGCTAGCACTGTTCGGGGGGGTTTAAACTAACTTGGCAGGGGGATGGGATACAGAGTGGAGCTATAATAGGGGGTGATGTACAGCCAAATATAGAGGAAAAAAATAAGTCAGACTGGAAGGCAGAGCAAATATGTAACGGCACAAGGGAGTAGGGCATTTTAATGCAAGGAGTCTTACGAATAAGGTGGATGAATTGAAGTTGTTGATGAACACATGGGAGTATGATATTGTTGCTATCACGGAGACATGGTTGAGGGAGGGGCAAGACTGGCAGCTCAATATTCCGGGGTATAGAATCTTCAGGCGAGACAGAGGGGGGGGGGGGGTTAAAAGAGGAGGGGGTGTCGCAATATTAATTAAGGAGACAATTACTGCTGTAAGGAGGGATGATATATTAACAGGTTCCTCTAATGAGGCCATATGGGTTGAACTTAAAAACAAAAAGGGGGCTAGCACTTTGCTGGGAGTGTACTATAGGCCCCCAAACAGCCAGGGGGAGATAGAGGAACAGATATGTAGGCAAATCTCAGAGAAGTGTGCAAATAATAGGGTAATTATAGTGGGGGATTTCAACTTCCCCAATATTAACTGGGATAGTCAGAGTGTGAAAGGCTTAGAGGGTGCAGAATTCTTAAAGTGTTTCCAGGAGAGCGCTTTGAGCCAGCATGTAGAAAGTCCTACAAGAGAGGGGGTAGTACTGGACCTAATTCTAGGGAATGTGGCCGGGCAAGTGGTAGAAGTGTTAGGTGAGCACTTTGGTGACAGTGACCATAATTCGGTGAGATTTAAGGTAGTCATGGAAAAGGACAAGGATGGACCGGAAATAAAGGTTCTAAATTGGGGGAAGGCCGATATTAATATGATAAGGCAGGATCTGGCCAATGTGGACTGGGATCAGCTACTTGAAGGAAAATCCACATCGGAGCAATGGGAGTCTTTCAGAAAGGAAATTGAGAGAGTACAATGGCAACATGTTCCCGTAAAGGTCAAGGGTGGGACCAACAAGCCCAGGGAACCTTGGATGTCAAGGGATATACGAGAATGGATTAGGAAAAAAAGGGGGGCTTTTGGCAGATACAAAGGACTAAAGACAGAGGAAGCCCTAGAGGAGTATAAAAAGTGCAGGGGGATACTTAAAAAAGAAATTAGGAGTGCGAGGAGGGGCCATGAAATAACACTGGCGAGCAAAATAAAGGAAAATCCTAAGGTGTTTTATAAGTATATTAAGGGCAAGAGGATAACTAGGGAAAGAGTAGGGCCCCATTAGGGACCAAAGTGGCAAGCTGTGTGTAGAGCCAGAGGATGTAGGTGGGGTTTTAAATGAATTTTTTGCATCTGTGTTCACTATGGAGAAGGACGATGTGGACATAGAAATCGGGCAGGGGGACTGTGATATACTTGAACATATTAGCATCGAGAGGGAGGAGGTACTAGCGGTTTTAGCAGGCTTAAAAGTGGATAAATCCCCAGGCCCGGACAAGATGTATCCCAGACTACTATGTGAGGCAAAGGAGGAGATTGCAGGGGCTCTGACACAAATTTTCAGAACCTCTCTGGCCACAGGGGATGTGCCAGAGGACTGGAGAACAGCTAACGTAGTACCATTATTCAAGAAGGGTAGTAGGGATAAACCAGGGAATTACAGGCCAGTGAGCCTAACATCAGTGGTAGGGAAATTATTGGAAAAAATTCTGAGGAACAGAATTAGTCTCCACTTGGAGAGGCTAGGATTAATTAGGGATAGCCAGCATGGCTTTGTCAAGGGAAGATCATGTCTGACCAATTTGATTGAATTTTTTGAGGGGGTGACTAGGTGTGTGGATGAGGGTAGTGCAGTGGATGTGGTTTACATTGATTTCAGTAAGGCTTTTGATAAAGTTCCGCATAGGAGACTGGTCAGGAAGGTAAGAGCCCATGGGATCCAGGGTGCCTTGGCACATTGGATCCAAAACTGGCTTAGTGGCAGAAGGCAGAGGGTGATGGCGGAAGGTTGTTTTTGTGACTGGAAGCCTGTCTCCAGTGGGGTACTGCAGGGATCGGTGCTGGGTCCCTTGCTGTTTGTGGTCTACATTAATGATTTGGATGTGAATGTAAAAGGTATGATCAGTAAGTTCGCAGATGACATGAAAATTGGTGGGGTGGTAAATAGCGAGGAGGGAAGCCTCAGGCTACAGGACGATATAGATGGGTTGGTCAGATGGGCGGAACAGTGGCAAATGGAATTTAACCCTGAAAAGTGTGAGGTGATGCATTTTGGATGGACTAACAAGGCAACGGAATACACAATGAATGGTAAGACCCTAGGAAAGACAGAGGATCAGAGGGACCTTGGTGTGCATGTACATAGATCCCTGAAGGCAGCAGAACAGGTGGATAAGGTGGTTAAAAAGGCATATGGGGTACTTGCCTTCATTAGCCGAGGCATAGAATATAAGAGCAGGGAGGTTATGATGGAGCTGTACAAAACGCTGGTAAGGCCACAGCTGGAGTACTGTGTGCAGTTCTGGTCGCCACACTATAGGAAGGATGTGATTGCTTTGGAGAGGGTGCAGAGGAGATTTACCAGGATGTTACCTGGGCTGGAGCGCTTCAGCTATGAAGAAAGACTGGACAGGCTGGGGTTGTTTTCCTTGGAGCAGAGAAGGCTGAGGGGGACCTGATTGAGGTATACAAAATTATGAGGGGCATAGATAGGGTAGATAGAAAGGAACTTTTCCCCTTAGTAGAGGGGTCAATAACAAGGGGGCATAGATTCAAGGTAAGGGGCAGGAGGTTTAGAGGGGATTTGAGGAAAAACTTTTTCACCCAGAGGGTGGTTGGAATCTGGAACTCACTGCCTGAAAGGGTGGTAGAGGCAGGAACCCTCACAACATTCAAGAAGCATTTGGATGAGCACTTGAAATGCCATAGCATACAAGGCTATGGACCAAGTGCTGGAAAATGGGATTAGATTAGACAGGGCTTGATGGCCAGCGCAGACGCGATGGGCCGATGGGCCTCTTTCTGTGCTGTATAACTCTATGACTCTATGAGATTGTTTCCAGAGGTTAAGGAGTCTAGGAGGAAGGGACATAGATATAAGATTAAATCTAAGAGATTTAGGACAAAGAGCAAGAGAAACCTTATTACACAGAGGGTTATGAGGCTGTGGAATACATTACTAGAGTTAATGCTTGAAGCAGAGACCATGGGCTGGATTTTGACAATGGGAAGCTTTTGGAGGCGGGACTGCTGCTTGCCGGCTTTCAATCCCGCCTCCATCAGCTTCTGGCCAACCAGCGGGATTTTGTGTAGTTTGATGAGCCCTTGTGTTCAGGACTCATCAAACCTTTCAACTTTGCAGAAATCACCTGGCTGTTGGTTCGGAGGATCCAACAGCCAGTCTGTGAAATCTACAATGGAGATGTCGGGACTCCGGCTCCACAGCGGCTGAAGGCTGTAGGCAGAAACAAAGGTAAGTGAACATTTTCTAACACTTTACACTCACCTTACATACTTACCACTCCACACTTGCAGCCATCACTCACTTCTACATTGCACTTTCAGACCCCTCTGACCCCCGCAGACCTCCTACTCATCTCCTGCATCCCGGCGGGGTTCCCCGAGGTCAGGAAGCCTGCACATCGAAACGAAAAATGGAGATAATCCTATTTTCTGCCTGTTAACTACCTGTTAACAGGCAGTTAATAGGCTTTAATCCCTTTCCCGCCCCGAGGAGATGGAACCCGGGGCAGGGTGGCTTCCCGCCTCCTGGCACGGAGGCGGGATGGGGGCGGGCCCCCAAATTCTGCAACTTTACCGGCAGTCCCACCTCCATACCCGCCTCCTCGGGGCTGACAAAATCCAGCCCCATATCAACATTTAAGAATAGGTTTCAAAGGTGGTGAAGGAAATGGAGATTGAAGTAATATGGGAATAGGGTGACTACATGGGACTAGGACTACTGCTTGTGTGGGGGTTAAACACCAGCAGCCTGTTTCCATGTTGCAATTTCTATGTGATTCTATGTAAACATAGAATACTCTAACCTTCTCGTGCTGCATATTTCAAAATGAATTTGATAGACAGATAGAGAAATCTATTGAAATTAAACAAAAATATTAATTCTCTTGTTTTTATTTACAAATGTGGATTAAAGTAGGCATGTCTTGTGGATAACAGAGAACTATGACAGTTCTTTCATGAGTGTAAGAGTTCAATCATGAGCCGGAACTGAGTAAACTATTAAGATACCTTTTTCGCATGAGTGAGAGAACGCCTGAATCTCAGTCACCAACTCTTAGCCGTGTCACTACATGAATGGTGGAACTTCTAAAATATTAAATGAGAGGTCACTTTTGTGGAATATCACTTACTTCATCAGTCATCCCATAGAGTTTTAACTGTGTTGATGGAACCCAAGTCGGTTCCACACTGCAGCATATGCTTAATAGAATAATCTCAAACAATATAGAAATGGAAGCATATTAATACCTTTCAAAGAATGATGTGTAACTGTAACTTGTTCAGATAGTTTCTATTACGTCCGTGAATAATTGAGACACGGACTGCAGGAGTGGAACAAAATAAGTCTTTACTGGTGGAAGTCAATAGTGAAACTAAAAACACAGAGGCTCACTAGCGCCTTTTATACAGGGGTGGTCACTGCCGGTATTGCAGTCTGAGACCAGTTATTCTCTTAAAGGTGCATACACAACAATTCCTCCCCTTTTAGATAAACAGTACATAACATTCATTTAACAACTAAATGATAACTAATTACAATCACAATTACGGTTGCTAGATACATTGGTTAAGTTTAAGCAATTATAAGTTCAGTCTTTGAGGAGGCTTCCTGATTCTGTCTGGATAACACCTCTTTGGGGTATCAGGTTCTTCTGGCAATGTTGAGTCGAGATCAATGTCGTTGTTTGGTTCATCTGCTTCCAATATCACCGATTCTGCGGTAGCTGCAATTGGTACGTCGATTTCATTGTCAGGTGTATCAGATCGTGGTGTGGAGTTGACGTTTTCCAGTGACTCTAGAATCTGGTCAGCATGGCGTCTTACAATGCTCTCTCCAACGTCCACGGTATACATGAGAGGTCCTTGCCGTGTACAAATCGTTCCTGGCTGCCATTTCTCAGTGCGGTAGTCCCGGGCCAAAACTGGTTGACCTATCTTAAAACTCCTGGTCGGCCTTTCATTCATATTCTGAAACTGCCTGTTCTCCACATCTCTTCGGATGTTTGGCTTAACCAAATCCAAGCGGCATCGTAGTCTTCGATTGAAGAACATCATGGCTGGGGTTTGGTTGGTAACCGCATGTGTCGCATTCCGGTAGGCAAACAAGAAGTTATCCACCTTGTGTTGTAGGGGTATATCTTCATTACGCATTGCCTTGATAGCCTTCTTGAATGTTTGGACAAACCTCTCGGCCAATCCATTAGTGGCTGGATGATATGGGGCAGATGTGTAGTGCTTAACACCATTGTTCTTTAAGAACCTCCGGAACTCTTCAGACACAAACTGTGGTCCATTGTCAGAGCAAATCAGTTCAGGCAGCCCATTCCTGGCGAATATGGTTCGTAAAACTGTGATAGTTTTTTCCGTGGTGGTTGAGGACATTTTTATCGAGGCAGTTACGCCTTTAAGCGTGCCCAGTTCTTGTTGAAATACCTCTTTGGCGTTAGCTAAGATTGTTGACAATCGTCCAGGAGTGACGTCTTCATCTTTTTTACCATCCACCGTCATTGCATGAATGGAGTGCCAATCTAAGTTTATCTTCCTGATCCATTCCCGTCCCAATAATGGTGGTCCACCATTTGGCAGTATGTAGAGATACAATTTCCGTATTTTCTTGCCGTTGTATTCGACAGGCACCCTTATTTTTCCTCTGGGGTATACTTTTTGCCCCGTATACGTCGTCAAGACGATGGATGTCTCTCTCAAGGGTATGTGTGAAAATAGCCACTCGTAGTCTCGTCGATTCATGACGGTTAGCGCTGATCCTGTATCCAATTCCATTTTAACTTGGGACCCTGCTATCGTGAGGGTGACCCAAATGGTTCGGTGATCCTCTTTTGTGATTACATTGTGAAGTTTGAGACAGCTTAGTCTCCTGTTCCCGGATTCACTATCGCTCATCTGGTCTTCGGAACTACTGTCCGTCATCTTTTGTACTTTCTTGTACGGTTCCTTAGTAGCCTTTTTGTTGTCGCTGGTCTTCTTCCCAGACCTGCAAACTCGTGCAATGTTTCCCATCTTCCCGCATTGCCTGCATAGTTTGTCTTTGGACCAGCAGTCCTTCTGGTCATGGTTAGTTCTGCCGCAGCGATAACATTTTGCAAATCCCCGTGTCATTTCGTGGGTGCCGTATTCCTGTGGTTTTTGTTGAATTTCTGCAGCTCCCCTGGCTGCTGCTTCATACGATACTGCCACGCTGAAAGCCTTATCTAGCGTCAGCTCTTTCTCTGCGAGTAACTTCTTCTGTGTTCCTTCACTCAGGAGTCCACAGACAAATTTGTCCCGTAGGGTATCTGGCAGTCCTGCTCCGAACTGGCAGTGCTTTGATAGCTTGCGTAGTTCCGTAAGATACTCAGCATTGCTCTCACCTTTGTGCTGAGTTCTCCTGTGGAATTTAAATCTTTCTGCTATCAACAGCGGTGCAGGGTTTAGGTGTTCCTGTAGGACAGCAACAATTTCGTTAAAACTCTTCACCTTCGGTTTGGCTGGTGTAATCAGGTCCCGCAATAGGCCGTACGTTCTAGCGCCCATTAAGTTTAGCAATATCGATGCCTTTTTCTCCTCCGCTATTTCGTTTGCCTCGAAATATACCTCGACTCTTTCCACATACGTGGTCCAGTCCTCTATTGTATTATCAAAAGCAGTGATACAGCCAGTCTTCGGCATCTTGCAAATCTAAAATGGCGCCTCCCGCGCTTTGCCTTCTTCCCCGATTTAACAAAATGGCGCCTCCCGCGCTTTGCCTTCTTCCCCGCTGTTGTTAGCGCTGCTTTCCACGGTTTCTTGCACATTTAATATTTTTTAAAAAATTATTTTCCCGTCGTGGAGCGGACCCTCTGGGACACTTCCCTCCCTCTTCTTAGGTCCGAACGCTGCCCGGCTTCGAAGCACCGGCCGCGCCCTGTGTGCTCCACCCTCTCTCTCTCTCTTTGCTTCCCGACTCGCTGCCCGGCCCTGTTACAGAGCCACCTGATCGAGCTCTAGCCCGCCGCAGCCCAGGAAGGATCAGTGCACTACCTGCCACCAGCCCGATTAGCTGGGAAACCACAGACCGGGGAACCAAGCCTGGCTCTTGACAGTCTCTCCTGCAAGTTTTCAATCCGACGATTTGGAGGGCGGTTGCCCACGGTCGACGCCTGTTTCTCGAGTTTCTTTGGATTCTATTTTTTTCTTCTGGCTTCGACCTTCAAAAACGTCGTCTGAGGTGCTGCCGAGTTGCAGGTAAGTTCGTTTCTTACTCGTCGCCAGTATTACGTCCGTGAATAATTGAGACACAGACTGCAGGAGTGGAACAAAATAAGTCTGTACTGGTGGAAGTCAATAGTGAAACTAAAAACACAGAGGCTCACTAGCGCCTTTTATACAGGGGTGGTCACAGCCGGTATTGCAGTCTGAGACCAGTTATTCTCTTAAAGATGCATACACAACAGTTTCAGTGGGGGCGATTTCAACTGCTGGCCGTCCGTTCTTGGCCTGAAAAACAGATGGCCAGCAGTTGAATATCCGGGAGACATTTCGGTGCTCGCGACACCCGGTGCCCGCCTAATGCAGTTTTCAGGCAGGCCTGTAAATGGGCGAGCAGCCTGCCTGACTTTTTTATGTGTAAGGCTGCTTAAATATACAAACGATATCACACACCAGTTGTAAGAGCCTATTGGCAATTTTCAGTTACAAATAGGCATAGCTTCGCCTATTTGTGAGTGGCCTAACCAGCAGGTGACGACCCAAGAGAAGGCCCAGAATTGTTTTTGGGAGACTTTTTGTGGGGCCAGGAGGAGAAAGTTTGCTCCTCCTGTTCCGAGTAATACTACGGCCTGCTGCCAGCCTGTGCTCGACCACTTCTGGGATCAGCGCCCACACACCACCCCACCCTCCCTCCACCCTCTCCAGGTCCGACCTGCTGGTTGACTGAGCATGGGAGCCAACCAATTTCCCGCCCTCTCACAACCGGTGAGCTGCAGCAAGTTGTCTGTTTGGCGCCTGCTGCTCACTGGTGGCAGTCAAAGACGGCCCAAACCCAAAAATGTTTTGGGCCTCCCAGTGTGTGGGCAGGCTATGCTGGCTGGCGGGCAGGCAGTGCGGGTGGGCGGGCGGGTTATGCAGACGGGCAGTGTGGGCGGGCGGGCAGTGCGGGTAGGCAGGCGGGTTATGCGGACGGGCAGCGCGGGTTGGCGGGCAGTGCGGGTGATGCAGATGGGCAGTGTGGGTTGGCGGGCGGGCAGTGCGCGCGTTCCACCGACTTTACGTCCATTTCAGGCTGAAGTCGAATGTCTCCCCCCAATGTGTCTAGTGAACATCATAAATTAAGGTAGGTGTGATTTCTATCAGAACATGCAGAGTAACTGAAAAGAATCCACAGTCTGGTTATTAAATTGAATGGTAAACTGAGCTAGTATGTCTGGACAATCTTACAAATATAATTACTGCACTGTGGTTGGAACATGATGGTGCACCGTGCAATTGCTGTGATCATTCTAGGATCCAGTCTGTATATTTACCTCAACACTGCCGTGAGGATTATTCTAAATTTAGTGCAAACTTGCCTGTTCCACCGGTGTATCAATTTGCCAAATTAAACTACGCATTCAAATTATTTTGGCTGTTACCGATTTCCATCTCATACTCGCACATTTTATCAGTAAGGTCATGCAGGCCTCACTAGGAATATTAAATGTGCAATGAATTCAGACTTCAAATTCTGATTTCTTTCATCTGTTCAGTCTGCAGATCTTTTCATGTCGCTGGTGTTTGACCTCCGGAGCCTTTCCATAGGCGCCCTTCGAGACCTGTGGCAGCGAGCGTTGTTCAAATGCAGAGACAACTGGTAAGAGTCTCATGTTTCTGACAAAGAGTCTGGACCTGAAACGTTAACCGATATTTTCCTTTTGCTTTGATGTGGTTCTGTACAACAAGGTGAGAATGCGTATACCTTTGGGAGATCTGAACATGCTGCATTTTTGCAGTCAGGAACATAAGAACATAAAAAATAGGAGCAGGAGTAGGCCATTTGGCCCCTTGAGCCTGCTTCGCTATTCAATAAGATCATGGCTTATCTTCTACCTCATCTCCACTTTCATACACTATCCCCATATCCCTTGATTCCCTTAATATTCAAAAATATCCATAAGCTAACCTGATCATGATAACTAGCTGAAGAACAAAACAGGAGTACAATACAATTAATTTACTGACTTATTAAAGGATTTGATCGTAAAAATTTTCAGAACTATCATAATATTTTCTTCTGGTAGTTAAATCAGATGCAACCTTTCCATTATTATAGTGAAATTTAATGTGGCTACCAGTCTAAATTTCTGACCATTAGAAGCTCGCCCCCTAATATTAATATGACTAGAGGAATTTGGGAGGGGCTGAACTGTGCAGGTGCCATGATCCCTGAGGTTTTCCAGCCATATTCATTGTTACCTGGGGACATAAACCTGGGCGTATCAGAGGAGATCTGTCTTTGCGTCGTCCACTTCACAAGACAGACTGCCACATAATGGAGCCATCTGCTTTCCACTGATCTGCACACATCTGGATCAGAGTCGACTCTTTGCATAGAAGTGAAAGTTACCACAGCATGGAGCTTCTATGCCACCGCATCCTTGTAAGCCAGTTCAGGCGACACCTTCCACCTTTCATAGTCTGCAGTGAACACAAGTATCAGGGAAGTGGCACAGCTAGGTTTGGAACAGGCCGCATTTTCATCACTTTTCGCGTGGAAAGGAAGGATTAGCGAGACAGGACGAGCACCTTTCACTGTAAGGAAAAGTTCCCTTGAATGCAAAAGGGCCCCCTGTGTAGGCATCAGGACTCTTCATATCATTCCCATGGCCTTCATGAAGTAAAATGACCAAAGAAACATCAGTGGCAGTTCACGGTGCCCACATTATTTGAAGGGAAGATTGTGTAGATGGCTCTTGGGAGAACCAGGCTATCCACTGCATCATTGCTGCTGACCCCATTCAGAAGACACCAGACAGCAGAGGAGAGCCTCAGGCTGCAAACCTGAGCATCTGATTGCAGTTCCACATCTACTGCCTCCACTTGCAATAAATATGTGCAATGCAGTTGGGGCACAATGGAAGAGTGTGTGCAAAAGTGCAGTGGTTGTGCACAGTGCTTGAAATGGTACCGACCAGAGGATTGGTGAGTTCCAAGTAAAGGGTCACCCATTTAAAACTGAGATGAGGAGGAATTTCTTCTCTCAAAGGGTCGTAAATCTATGGAATTCTCTGCCCCAGCGAGCTGTGGAGGCTGGGTCATTGAATATATTTAAGATGGAGATAGACAGATTTTTGAACAATAAGGGAGTGAAGGGTTATGGGGAGCGGGCAGGGAAATGGAGCTGTGCCCAAGATCAGATCAGCCATGATCTCATTAAATGGTGGAGCAGGCTCGAGGGGCCAAATGGCCTGTTCCTGCTCCTATTTCTTATGTTCCCCATTTTGGTTTGTGCCATACTTGATGGGCCTCCCAAGGAATGTGCTCTAAAGTGAGGAATTCACTCATCTTCGCTTTGCTCCTGAGAACCTTCCTCCATGCAGCTGGACAGTTGTCTCCAGTTCCAAATAGGACCACCCTCATTATATATTGCTTCTGCAGAAGAACCTCCAGACTTTCAGTATCAAAGGGGAACAGTGTTGCCCACGTGTCTCCGCTGTATCTCCAACTTTTCTGTCCCCACCATAACTGCAACTTTTATGGTGAGCCACGGCCCTTTAAGAGGTGCACTTCATTCCCAGGCTGATTTGCTGCAAACCAAAGTCCCATCTTCAAAATATGGGGGTGGATTATATAGGAAATTTGTGTGCAGTCTGCCCCTTGTGCTGCGGGTCTGGGTGTGCCCAAGATTTGAGCCAGTGCAAGCCCATTTTTGCTGGGATCAGAAAATTGGGGCCCTAATATCTTTTAGCACATTATGGAATATCATTATAAATAAACAGTGTACTTCATCACACACTGTTTCACTTTTCGCCGTGCCTGGCAATGCATTTGAGAAAACCGCACACTCCCAGCCTGTGCTTATAATGGATGAAGAACCATGGTCGGGGTGAGCTATTTCTCGATCGGTACTCCCAGCATGTGCCGGGACAGCTGAGGCAAATAATCTTCCCTAATGTTCTTTTCAGAGTATTTTGCCCCGTTTCCAAACTAGTCTGGAATCACAATTTAAATAGCTTTTAAATTACTAAAATGAAACGATCAGAGAAAGTTAAACAGTGCAATCTTGAAAATTTACTGCTTCAAGCCCTCCGCCCAAAGATAACTGCCTCCAGCTGACAAAATAACTTTCCTAGAAGTGTTCACCTGCAATTTATTTCAATAATTTTCCCCATTCAGCACAATCTGGGATTCACCTCAGCCTGTTCAACTTGACTAAACTGGAGCATAACTTTTGAAAGTCAGTTTTCACAGTTATACGTGCTAGATTCCTGTCGTTTAGATAGCTGTTCTACTACCACTGTTCTCCTCTGCCAGCAACAATATATATATATCTTGGTGTGAGGACTTTTTTTGGTTTGGCACTGGGAAAGCAAAAAATGACATGCAGCTTCATTGGCTGTGTGTCCTGGCAATCAGCTTAAAGCTTTTGAGATTATTATTGCTCCTCTGGGAGCTTACAGTTGTATACATCTGCAGATCTGTATTATAGTCACATTTACATGGAAGCAACACAGCCACATTTAAAACTACAACAGGCAAAAATTGGGTCGCGCCGCCTTAGCTCCCCAAACAAGTTAGCGCCCCCATGACCGAAATTCGATGGTAGCGCCCCAAGCAGGAAACAGGGCGCTACTGGAAGAGCTCCCCGCTCCCTCTTGGGGCACTCCAGCCCAATATCGCGCCGTGGTACTGCAGGCCTTCCTCCCCTTATTAAAGGGGAAGGACCTTGCGCAAGGCAACCCGGGGCCCCACTGGGCCAGCAGGGAGCGGGGTGCCGGGAAAAGGGCCCGGCACTCGAGAGGAGTGCAGGGCTGACGGACGCGGCCGGCACCCCGCGGGGGGGCTGCAGAGGAGGCCGGGGACGGAAGAGGGGGCAGGTCCTGGCAGGCGGCCAGCAACAAAAATGACCGCCCGGCACCTCCCCTTTAATTATCACCGCCCCGGCCGCAGGTACGCCCCCCTGACCCTGTCGGACATAGCGTCCGGCGGTAAGTCAGGGGACGCTACTGAAGTACGCGGTCAGGGTGCGAGCGGGGCGCTGCGCACGGCGATGACGTCATCACCGGAGGGGCAGCGCCGCGTGGCACTACCGGTTACCGCCGCCGCTTACCTCCCGCTGAATTTCGCGGGAGGAGTTAGCGGCACCGCGCCCGGGCGCTAGTTGCTTTGTGCCCCGTTAGTGCCAACAGGAGGCGCAAAGCAACCCAATTTTGCCTCCCAAATCTGGAAAAAGTCATTGCAAACAATGAGGAAACTTAGGGCTGGGGAAACCCAATTGGTGAAATGAGGATGTTATTCGTCCCTCTCCCTCTTCCAAAGAAGTGGTGGGGGAACAGAGCGGACACTTCAGTTGAATATGGGTAAACCTTGTTAGATCTAAAACTAAATTCAGACAGGGTTGAAATTCTGTGCAGCTATGTTCTATGACAGTTAGGGACCAAGAAAGAAAGACTTGCATTTATTTAGAGCCTTCTCATTGTCACACAGCGGGATCCCAAGATGAGTGGCCAGTTAATCTGTTTTTGGTGGTGTTGGTTGAGGGAGAAATAATTCCTTTGAATTATAAAATTGGATCTTTAATGCTCATCCAATCACCAGAATCGGCGGATTAACGTCTCGTCTGAAGGATGACATCTCCGGAAATACAAGTTTCTCAGCACTACACTGGAGGGTCAGTTTAGATTAGGATCTCAAACTCCTGGTATGGGGCGTAAATCCTAACCTTTTTACACTATGCCGAGTGTGGTACCAACTGAAATAAGAAGTAAAAGGCTTACAAAGAAGAAATAGGAAGTATATAAACCAAACAGCCGATATATAATCCACCGAGTCTGGTGATTCTCTGAGCATTAAAGATCCAATTTTGTTATTCAGAGGCGATCTCGCCATTATTTCTTCCTTCACAGCCTGTACAATTAAACACGTCTCTCTTTACAGTCAAACAAGCTGAACATTTGGTTGCTATGAATGCCAGATATTCTAATTTAACAATTGATCTTTGTCCAATTTTTTGCTTTGTTTGGCTGAGCCAACAGCAACTATTCAACTTTTCAGCTAAAGCCAATGCTCAGAAAAATTGAGCTAGCCAGTTGACAAGAGGGTGGTCCAAAAGCACTACCAGCATTTTAAAATCATTTTATTTTTTCTATTTTCACTTGACATTACTGTTGGCAGAAGTAGGGCTGGATAAAAGCCTTGTGTCAATTTTGACTTTATTACTCAGCATTCATAAGAAGCCATGAAAATGGGTTTAACAGTCCTGTCCTGGGCACCAGACAAGTACAAGCATACATGGTTTAAAAAATATGCTCCTGGCAAACATGGGATTGTGCTGGTGCTGACACTGTTCACAGGAGCACTCTTACCTCAGGAGGTGGGCCTTTCTGAATTTTGCGATGTTCACATGTCCTCATTTGACTAGGTTGCAAGCATAGGAAAAGCTTGCTCTGTGCTTGGCCTGCACACTTGGCTAGTGAGTGCAAAATCTGGCTGGGAAGTGCAAGAGCTGGTGAGGAAGCAGGTCTTAAAGACGTGCAGCTTGTCATAAAAGGGGAAGTTCTGGTGGTGATGCAGGATTGCCTAATTGTTCACAGTGGAGATATTTGGGCAGCACTGCTACTTTGGATGCTGATGCATTGGCGATCCTTCTGCAGGAGTTGCCCCAAAGGAAGATGGCCCAATTTGGGGCTGAAGGCCACCCTCTAGTAAAGGTGTAGGTGCCAGCCACATGGAGGGAGATCTCCAACCAAGTGACTGCAGCCACTCAGTTCCCTTGGACCTGGCTGCAGATGTAGAAGACATTTGCTAGTATCTGGTGGAAAGGGAAAGTTAGTGTCGCTCTCATTTCTTATGGGGCCCATCAATCATGGTACAAGTCTAATCTTGGAACTTCTGACCACTCTGCGAGGTACCATTTCAAGCACCGTCCACTACCATTATCCTTTTACACAATTTAATTGTACCTAAGCTGAATGGCACACTTTTCTTGAAGGTGGAGATGGCAGATGCAGATCAGCAAACAGTTACTGAGCTATCCAAGGCCAAGGAGCTTTTCTGCTGCTAAGGGTTTCTCAGTGAGGTCAACAGCCATGCATACAGAGTGTAGCCTTGTTCATTGAAGAGTCGTCCACCCATTGTTTCTTTTCAAATAACACGGGCACCATGGACTACCACACAATGAAGGCTGCTTCTTGGATAACCACCACTGGTGTGCATAATGATGTTTCTGCGGTCAAATACCACTTGAACATTGATTTGAGTGCCAACCCTTTCTGTTTATGTCCGCAATGGGGTTGAAAGGAAGAGCCCCGATGCAACCGGGTTCCATGTATGAATTTCTGCACTCAAGGGAACCCTGGCAGCCGGTGAAAATTGTGTGTCCTGTCCAGCTGATGCACCCTTTCCACATGAAAATCAATGAGGGTGTTGCTCCTTCCAGACATACTTCCCTGCTGCATGTGAATCGTGCAAATTGCCTGGTGTGGCTGTTCCCTTCTCAGACAGTTTGGAAGGATGTGGTAGCATGACAACTTCATGTTTTGTCCCTGATCAGCAGCTGTCTGTACACCTTTGGACAGCAGATGCCACAACTCCGTGCTAGGCTGTCTTGCAAAGTGGGAGCACTAAAGACAGGACTGCTCTGACAGGCACAGGTGCAGATCCGGGTGCAGCGATGGGTGTGGGAAAAACACCTCGAGGATCTTTTGTTGGTCCCTCACGAACTCCTGCTCCTCGGTTGAATTGCGCAGCACATTTGTAACCTCCAAAGAAATGCTGGAACTTCTCTCTCTGTAATGTCCAAACTGGCAGAAACCAAGATTAATGAACTGAAGTAACAACAGAAAATGCTGGAAAAACTCAGCAGGTCAGGCAACATCCGTGGACAGAAATTTGAGTTGACGTTTCGGGTCGAACCCTTCTTCAAAACTGGAAAGAAAAGATAGATCGGAGGCAGGGCTGCGATCGGACAAAAGAATCAAAGAAACAAAAGAAGTAAAAAAGAGACAATAAAAGGTGTTAGAAGCTAGACGAGATGGTAATAGGTTGAGATTGGGTGTAAAGTGTACTGGCAGGGCAAGGGATAGCTGCCAGGTGTGAGAGCGAAACAAAAGGAAAGTGGGGGGGGGGGGGGGAAGGAGTGGAAAAATTACAAGAAAAAATGAAATAGGGGCCGAGGTTATGATCTGAAATTGTTGAACTCGATATTGAGTCCGGAAGGCTGCAGAGTGCCTAATCGGAAGATGAGGTGCTGTTCCTCGAGTTTACGTTGAGCTTCCGTGGAACAATACAAGAGGCCAAGGACGGTGAGGTCCGAGTGGGAATGGAGCATTGAATTAAAATGACAGGCGACCGGAAGCTCGGGGTCACCCATACGGACTGAACGGAGGTGTTCCGCAAAGCGGTCACACAATCTGCGTTTGGTCTCCCCAATGTAGAGGAGACCGCATCGTGAGCAGCAAATACAGTATACTAGATTGCGAGAAGTACAAGTAAATCGCTGTTTCACCTGGAAGGGGTGTTTGGGGCCCTGGACAGTGGGAAGGGGGGAGGTATAGGGGCAGGTGTTACAACTCCTCTGCTTGCACGGGAAGGTGCCAGGCGAAGGGGAAGGGCTGTTTGGGGTGATAGAGGAGTGGACTAGGGTGTCTCGGAGGGAGCGGTCCCTGTGGAATGCTGAAAGGGGAGGGGAGGGGAAGATACGTTTGGTGGTGGGATCACTTTGGAGGTAGTGGAAATGCCGGAGGATGATCCATTGAATGTGGAGGCTGGTGGGGTGAAAGGTGAGGACAAGGGGAACCCTATCGTGGTTCCAGGAGGGAGGGGCAGGGGTGAGGGCAGAAGTGCGGGAGATAGAACTGACACGGTCGAGGGCAGTGTCAATCACGGTAGAGGGGAATCCTCGGTTGCGGAAAAAGGAAGCCATGTCTGAAGCACTGGTGTGGAAGGTGGCATCGTCGGAGCAGATACGGCGGAGACGGAGAAACTGGGAGAATGGAATAGAGTCCTTACAGGAAGCGGGGTGGGAGGAAGTGTAGTCCAGGTAGCTGTGGGAGTCAGTGGGTTTGTAGTGAATATTGGTCGATAACCTATCCCCAGAGATGGAGACGGAGAAGTCGAGGAAGGGAAGGGAAGAGTCAGAGATGGACCATGTGAAGGTGAGGGAAGGGTGGAAATTGGAGGCAAAGTGAATGAAATTGTCAAGTTCGGGACGAGAGCAGGAAACGGCACCGATACAGTCATCAATGTATCGGAAAAAGAGGTGAGGGAGAGGACCCGAGTAGGACTGGAACAAAGATTGTTCCACATAGCCCACGAAAAGGCAGGCATAGCTAGGACCCATGCGGGTACCCATGGCAACACCTTTGATTTGGAGGAAATGAGTGAAGTTAAAGGAGAAGTTGTTCAATGTGAGAACAAGTTCAGCCAGGTGGAGGAGGGTCGTGGTGGATGGGGACTGGTCGGGCCTCTGTTCAAGGAAGAAGCGGAGCGCCCTCAGGCCATCCGGGTGGGGGATGGAGGTGTAGAGGGATTGTACGTCCATGGTGAAAAGGAAGCGGTTGGGGCCAGGAAACTGGAAACTGTTAAAGTGGCGGAGGGCATCCAAAGAGTCGCGGATGTAGGTGGGAAGAGACTGGACAAGGGGAGAAAAGATAGAGTCAAGATAGGAAGAGATAAGTTCCGTGGGGCAAGAACAGGCTGAAACGATGGGTCTACCAGGGCAGTCCTGTTTGTGGATCTTGGGAAGGAGGTAGAAGCGGGGTTGGGGAACTATGAGGTTGGTGGCAGTGGGGGGAAGATCTCCAGAGGAGATGAGGTCAGTGACAGTCTTGAAAACGGTGGTTTGATGTTCGGTGGTGGGGTCATGGTCCAGGTGGAGGTAGGAGGAGGTGTCGGAGAGTTGGCGGAGAGTCGGAGAACTGAAGTATTGGTGCAGAAAAACAATCCAAAAATAAAAAAGTGGAGCTCTGAGCAGCAGACCCAACGAATGCATGGAGCAAAATGCAGCCAAGGGGACGTAAAAGCAACAACCTACCTGATATGCCTATCAATTAGTCCAATAAAAGGCGACGAGTTAAGAACGTAACTGAAGGTTTTTATTGGCTAAATAACAGAGCCCACCCTCGTGGGTGATCCGATCCAACAGGGAGGAATACTAGCCAGTCAGCTACCTTTATACCTGGGCAGGTAATGGGCGGAGTCGGAGGTGGTCAGCCCAGGTATAACAGTGCGACAAGAGGCGACCTCGTGTAGTGATGTTACAGTGAGAACAGTGAGAACAATATACAGTGATAACTATAACAGTGGTTTACCACACTACCTTCTTGCTTTAAGAAGCCAGCTTCAAAGAGGAAGGTCTCGGGACTCCTTTATACCCTTTTATTATTATGGGCATAGCCAGTCCCAAAGATGAAAAATTGGATGCGGGAGTTCTAGTGAGTATTTTTGTTTTTTTGTAAGGCTGTACATGTCAGTTGAGCAGCCTTGTTATTTGGCTCTAAATCGGTATTCACAAATGTTGTGATTTCCGCTTATTGCCTCGACAATGACACCAGGCCCCGCAAAACGCTGGAAAATCAAAAGTACTTTGAATCAGGCACTGTCCCTTCAGCCCCCCGCCCTCCTAGGAGCCTTACCCTCATAAGTATATTTAACTATTTTAAAAATACAAGATGATCTTTCATGACATTGTATACAGAAAGCCAAGACTACGTACAGTCTTCAGGTGAAGCGGGAAAAAAGAAAATGTTTGGGCTACTTGGGTCTTCTCTACTTTTAACAGTAAGACTTTGGACTGCTCGAGTCTGCTTTCGGAAGCCAGAACAGGAACTGGGCTGTGAACTGCAGCTGAGGTGCCACAATAAGATGATGCGGCCGTTGTGCTGGCTGGTGTCCTAACTGATGCACAGAGTTTTTTTTTGAGAAATGGCCTACTCCTGCTCCTATCTTCTGTGTTTCTATAGGGATCAAGGGATATGGGGAGAAAGCAGGAACAGGGTACTGAATTTGGATGATCAGCCATGATCTCATTGAATGGCGGAACAGGCTCGAGGGGCTGAATGGCCTACTCCTGCTCCTATCTTCTATGTTTACAGTGCACCAGGGATGTAATTCAGAAGCACAGAACCATAGGAGTTTACAACGCATTGTGTCTGTGCTGCTCCTTGCTGGAGCTTTCCAAAAAACCCTGCTCACCAATACCTTGTCGTCTCCCCTTAGCCCTGCATCTTCCTCTCGTTCAGTTATTTATCGAATTTTCCCTTAAAAGATGCCTCAACCATTCCCTGTGACAAAGCATTCCATGCTCCCACAGCCCTCTGTGTAAAGACATGCCTAATAACCTCTCTCTTCATTCTTTTTGTGATTAATTTAAACCTTGTCTCTTGACTCCTCAACCAGAGGAAATATTCATTATTCACTATCAAAACTTTTCCTAATTCTGCAAGCCTTATTTAAATCTCTTCTTAACTATCTTTCTTCCAGAGGAAATAATCTCAGTGTTTCAAGTCTGTTAAACTGTAGTTTCCCATCCGTGGCATAATTCTGATGAATCTGCATTGTACGCTCTTTATGGTTTTAATGTCCTGTGTATAATGGGATTTTAATTTCAAAGACACACATTCTGTTGTTGTTTTTAATATAGAGTCATAACGGCACAGAAGGAGGCCATTCGGCCCATCGAGTCCGTGCCAGCTCTCTGTAGAGCAATCCAGTCAGTCCCATTCCCCCGCTCTATCCCCGTAGCCCTGCAAGTTTATTTCCCTCAAGTGCCTATCCAGTCTCCCTTTGAAAACATTGAGTGTCTCCGCTTCCACCACTTCCGTCGGCAGCGAGTTCCAGGTCCTCACCACTCGCTGCATGAAGAAGTTTTTCCTCACATCCCCCCCTGTATCTCTTGCCCAAAACCTTAAATCTGTGTCCCCTAGTCCTTGCACCATCAACTAATGGGAACAGCCTTTCCCCGTCTAGCCTATCCAAACCCGTCATAATCATGTACACCTCTGTCAAATCACCCCTCAACCTCCTTTGCTCTAATGAAAATGAATCCAGCTTCTCCAACCTGTCCTTGTAGCTAAGATCTCCCATCCCTGGAATCATTCTGGTAAATCTCCTCTGCACCCTCTCAAGGGCCTTCACATCCTTCCTAAAGTGTGGTGGATATATTTTCATTATAAATTCTTATGCCCACATTTATAATGGTAACTGCTCATGTAAATGTGACACGCTGTAATTACACCCTGCAACCAGTGGTGGCACTGCAGTAGATGTGGAATTTATAATGGAAAAATATGGACAGGAAATGCATACGATTTTTTATATATTAGTAAAATAACCTTCGGAACCATCAGTGTCAGATATATTGAGTATTTTCTTTATGAATTGGGTGCATTTTGAAGCTGAAAAGATTTCGATGTTTCTAAGTGTATTCAGAAAGTATACTTTCTCTACTAAAAGGTTGCAGGTTTGAGTGCCAGGAACAGAAGTGTACAATAAATCAGATAGCAGATTTCTTTCAACTCATACGCAACACAATATAGGCTTTTGTTCCTATTTAAGGTGGGTTGGGAAGAGATGTACTGAAAACTTGCCCTCTGTGTAGCATCTCGGTCATTGCATGTTTATGTTGCAGTCAGAAGACAGTGGGAAGAGCAATGCTTAAAGTGGGGCTCCTTTCCTGTAAAGGTGTTTGGCAACATTTTTCTCAGTTGTTTACAAATACACAAATTAATAAAATTAACAATGGTGGAACCCTTCACTGCAATGAACATGATGTCATTGTGATGAAAATGGTGCATGGCTCTTCTCTTTCCCCAGACAAAAACATTGGCCTGGAATTTGCGGTCGGCGGTGAAGCGACAGCGCTCACCGCTGACCTTGAAGAAAGCTGCTCACAAAAATCTAGCGATTTCTGTGGCGTGAATTTCAGCTCTCCCGACCTTTGTTTGAATCGGGTGCCAAATCAAGTGAATCTCCAGCGTCCAGCATCAGTGATGTCATCAGGCTGCCTAAGCAGCCAATCACATTGAAGAATTCTCACAGACAGCAAACCAGGAAGTAAAATGCACAGATACTAATTAACGGTTTATAAATTTTACAGAGAGCAAAATAAAGATAGGGCCATACACATAGGATTATGGTAGAAGCTGAAATACTATAAACAAACTTTACATTTTTTTTAAAAAACATGTAATTTTTACACACATTAATAGAAAAATTTGACATTCCACAAATATAAAATTAGTACTTCAGAGCCAGAATGGTTGTTCAGCAGTCAATATGCCGTTAAAAACTCAGTTACAGCTTTTTCAACTAGGCTTAGCTTTTTCAGGGGGTGGGGGCAGGCGAGGAGTATAACAGTGATATTCCAGCGTAATAGGGAACGTTTTCATTCTTCAGTGTGATTTAAATTAATTGCCAGCTATGGGGAGTTCCACAGCGCAACCTGTGGCCAACGTTGACACTTTTGCCTTCATTACCACCGCAAAAGCCGGGCCAGGGTTTTCCCAATTTTATTAAGTTAGTGGCACTTTAAAGAAAATTGTTTGTTCATGCCGGTGCTGTGTGAAGTGTGCAGGCATTTGCTTGGTGTTCCAAGTTGTTTGTCACAGAGTTATGAGCTGTTAAATCCAGACTGAAGTTGAAATGCTATTTGTGCCAATATTTCCTCTATGATAATCCCCTTAGTCATACGTGTTTAATGACCTTGTGATATACCTATCAATTCCTCCAATAAAAGGCGAAGAGTTACGAAGGTGACTAAAGGTTTTTATTGACTAAATAACAGAGCCCACTCTCGTGGGTGATCCGATCCAAGCAGGAGGAATACCAGCCAGTCGCTCACCTTTATACCTGGCCTGGTGGGTGGAGCCAAGGCGGAGTCGGCAGTGGTCATCCCAGGTATAGCAGTGTGGCAAGAGGCGACCTCGTACCGTGATACAATAGTGGTCAGTGATACAGTTATAACGAACAGTGGTGAACAGTGCTAACTACTAACAGTGATACGATAGTGAACGTGGTTTACCACATTCACCCCTTGTTTAGAATTAAGTCCGGCGGGGTGAAGTGTACTACCAATTCTGGTAGGTCAGTCTGTCCGGAGGCTTCGTAAGCCTCTCCGATCGCCGCAGCGGTGGTGTTGCCTTATCCGGTACTGGTGCCTTATCCGGTGTTGATGCTGGTGTTTGCGTGGTCGGCGAGGGCTCATGGGGTTCCGGCATGTCGTCTACCTGGGCTGAGGTTGGGGGGGGTGGTGGCGGTGTTTCCGGATCGGCTGAGGGTGCGAGGTCTCGTAGGGAGACAGTGTCCTCCCGCCCGTCTGGGTACGCCACGTAGGCGTACTGGGGGTTGGCGTGCAGGAGGTTCACCCTCTTGACCAGGGGGTCCGTTTTATGGGCCCTCACGTGTTTCCGCAGCCAGACCGGCCCCGGGGCGGTCAGCCAGGTTGGTAGAGTGGTTCCCGTAGTCGACTTCCTGGGGAAAACGAACATTCGTTCATGGGGGGTGGTGTTAGTGGCCGTGCAAAGTAATGACCGGATGGAGTGCAGCGCTGTCAGGAGGACTTCTTGCCAGCGGGAGGTTGGGAGGCCCTTAGACTTTAAGGCTAAGAGGACGGCCTTCCATACCGTCGCGTTCTCTCTTTCCACCTGACCGTTACCTCTGGGGTTGTAGCTGGTGGTCCTGCTTGCTGCAATACCTCTCTCTAGGAGGAATTGCCGGAGTTCCTCGCTCATGAAGGAGGAGCCCCGGTCGCTGTGTATATAGTTCGGGAACCCGAACAAGGCGAAGAGGGCATTCAGGCACTTAATGACCGTGCTACTGGTCATGTCGGGGCAGGGGAAGGCAAAGGGGAAACGGGAGTACTCATCAACGATGTTGAGGAAGTACACATTACGGTCAGAGGACGGGAGGGGCCCCTTAAAGTCGATGCTCAGGCGCTCGAAGGGGCGGGTGGCCTTGATCAGGCTTGCTCGGTCCGGCCTATAGAAGTGCGGTTTGCACTCCGCACAGGTCTGGCAGTTCCTGGTCATGGTCCTGACGACCTCGATGGAGTAGGTCAGGTTGCGGGCCTTAATGAAATGGTAGAGTCTGGTGACTCCGGGGTGGCAGAGCTGGTCGTGGAGGGTCTGAAGCCTATCGATATGCGCGCTGGCGCATGTCATTCGTGAAAGGGCATCAGGGGATTCGTTCAGCTTGCCTGGCCGGTACAAGATCTCATAATCGTAGGTGGAGAGCTCGATTCTCCATCTCAAAATCTTGTCATTCTTGATTTTGCCCTTCAGCTTGTTATTAAACATGAAAGCCACCGAACGCTGGTCGGTGAGGAGGGTAAATCGTTTGCCTGCCAGGTAGTGCCTCCAGCGCCGTACTGCCTCCACGATCGCCTGGGCCTCTTTCTCGACCGACGAATGTCGGATCTCGGGGCCCTGTAGGGTCCTTGAGAAGAAGGCCACTGGCCTCCCCTCCTGGTTTAGGGTGGCGGCTAAGGCGAAGTCGGATGCGTCGCTCTCCACCTGGAAGGGGATGGACTCGTCCACTGCGTGCATCGTGGCCTTGGCTATGTCTCCCTTAATGAGGGAGAAGGCCGCGCACAGCCTCCTCCGTGAGGGGGAAGGAAGTGGCTTTCAGGAGGGGTCTGGCTTTGTCCGCGTAATTGGGTACCCATTGGGCATAGTAGGCGAAAAGCCCCAGGGTTCTCCTAAGTGCTTTAGGGCAGTGGGGGAGGGGTAGCTCCATGAGGGGGCGCATTCTTTCTGGGTCGGGGCCGATGATTCCGTTCTCCACTACGCAGCCGAGGATGGCAAGGCGCGTGGTGTTAAACACGCATTTCTCCTTATTGTAGGTGAGGTTCAGCCGTTGGGCCGTACGGAGGAATTTCTCCAGATTCGCGTCATGTTCCTGCCGGTCGCGGCCGCAGATAGTGACGTTATCTAGGTAGGGGAATGTAGCCTGCAGTTCGTTCTGGTCAACCATCTGGTCCATCTCCCTTTGGAAGACCGAGACCCCATTAGTGACACCGAAGGGGACCCTAAGGAAGTGGTATAGGCGCCCATTCGCCTCGAAGGTGGTATACTGGCGGTCCTCAGGGTGGATAGGGAGTTGGTGGTAGGCCGACTTCAGGTCGATGGTCGAGAATACTTTATACTGTGCAATCTGATTGACCATGTCAGATATGCGGGGGAGGGGGTATGCGTCCAGCTGGGTATATCTGTTTATGGTCTGGCTGTAGTCGATGGCCAGGCGGTTTTTATCGCCGGTCTTTACGACTACGACCTGGGCACGCCAGGGGCTGCTGCTCCCCTCGATAATGCCCTCTTTCAGGAGGCGCCGCACCTCAGAGCTAATGAAGGCTCTGTCCCCGGCGCTATACCGCCTGCTCTTGGTAGCGACGGGTTTGCAGTCAGGGGTAAGGTTAGCAAACAGAGAGGGTGGCGGGACCTTGAGGGTGGAGAGGCTGCAGGTGTTACGCGGTGGGCGGTTTAACGTTTGCTGGTTGTTGACTGTGAGTGGGGGGAGGGGTCCACCGTATGCTAGGGTTACGCTTTGGAGGTGGGATTGGAAGTCCAGCCCTAGTAGGACGGCAGCGCAGAGATGGGGGAGGACGAGGAGTTTAAAGTTTTTATACTCCGTGCCCTTAACCGACAGGGTCACGACACAGTAGCCGCTGATGTCCGTGGCGTGGGACCTCGGTGCCATCGAGATTCGGCTGCGCGTTGGTAGGACAGAGAGGGAGTAGTGGCTCACCGTGTCTGGGTGGATGAAGCTCTCCGTGCTTCCGCTGTCGAACAGGCAGGTCGTGGCGTGGCCGTTCACTTTGATGTCCATCATTGACTTGGACAGATGGTGTGGGCGGGCTTGGTCCAGGGTGACGGAAGCTAGTGTGTAGCTGAGCGAGTCGTTGTCATCTGCGGGCGAGGCGGTCGGGCGTGGTGAGTAAAATGGCGTCTCCCACGAGGTAGGGCCCCATGAGGCACTATTGGGGTCGGTTGCCTTAATCAAAGATGGCCGCCCCATGACTCATGTGTGGGGATGCTGGCCTCAGTTGCCCTAAACAAAGATGGCCGCCCATGACTCATGTGTGGGGATGCTGGCCTCAGTTGCCCTAAACGAAGATGGCCGCCCCCATAGTTCGCATGCGGCCCTGCTGGCCTCTGAGGATCCGCTCCTGCAGGCCTTGGAGAAGTGGCCTTTCTTCAGGCAGGTTTTGCATATGGAGTTCTTGGCTGGGCAGCGCGACCTCGGGTGCTTCTCCTGGCCACAAAAAAAACAGCCGGCGGCCCGATCGCGGATGCCCGATGTCGGGGCCGGTGCCGGGGATGGCGGGGCCGGTCGGGTCCGGGACGCCGACGCAGAGGTAGGTCCCGGGGGCGGCGCTGGGAAGGGTGCTGTGGTAGGGGTCGGGCCCGAGTCCCAGGGTCGCGAGCAGTACCTGGTGAATGCTTCCTGATCTTGGTGGGCCACTTCCAGGGAGATAGCGAGGGCTTCAGCTTTTTCCATGCTGAGGTCTTTAGCTTCCAGCAGTCTTTGCCGTGAGTACTCGGACCGTAGGCCTTTCAGGAATGCGTCGCGGATATTATCTTCAGTATTTTCGGCTGCCGACACCGATTTAAAGTCACAGTTCCTGGCGAGTGCATATAGCGCCTGTGAGAATTCGGCTACTGATTCTCCTGGCTGTTGCGGCCGTGATCTTAGGAGGTGCCTAGCGTACATGTAGTTTACCGGGGTCCGGTACTTCTGTTTCAGCAGGTTGATGGCGGTCTCGTAGGTAGTCATGTCCTCGATGAGAGTGTATACTCTCGGGCTCAGTTGTGCCTGCAGGACACTTAGTTTGGATGCCTGAGGGACGCTGGATTCTCTCAGGTATGATTTGAAGCAGACCAGCCAGTGTTTAAAGTCTGCGGCTGAGTTTGCTGCTCGTGGGTTCAGGTCCAGGTACGGCGGTCTGAGGGCTCGCAGCCAAGCTGGCTGGTGTGGCTGTGCTCCTGGGAGCTGCGCTGGTGGCTCCTCCGCCGGTTGTGACTCGTTGTCGGACATCATTAAATTTAGTCAATAAAATTGATATACCTATCAATTCCTCCAATAAAAGGCGAAGAGTTACGAAGGTGACTAAAGGTTTTTATTGACTAAATAACAGAGCCCACTCTCGTGGGTGATCCGATCCAAGCAGGAGGAATACCAGCCAGTCGCTCACCTTTATACCTGGCCTGGTGGGTGGAGCCAAGGCGGAGTCGGCAGTGGTCATCCCAGGTATAGCAGTGTGGCAAGAGGCGACCTCGTACCGTGATACAATAGTGGTCAGTGATACAGTTATAACGAACAGTGGTGAACAGTGCTAACTACTAACAGTGATACGATAGTGAACGTGGTTTACCACACCTTGCAACTGGAACGATGCCAACAGTTATCCTTCAACTAACATCACTAAAGCAAATTAACTCTTCATTTATACAATTGTTACTGGGACATTGTTGTATGCAAATTGCTGCTGTACTTTGGGATGTCCTGAGGTGATGATTGTAAATGCAAGTTAGTTAGTTACTTCTCTCTTTCTCTCTTTCTTTCTCTCCTTTCTTTCTCTCCTTTCTTTCTCTCTCTCATTCTTTCTCTTTCTTTCTCTTTCTTTCTCTCTTTCTTTCTCTCGTTCTCTCTTTCTCTCTCTTTCTTTCTCTCTCTTTCTTTCTCTCTCTCTTTCTTTCTCTCTTTCTCTCTTTCTTTCTCTTTCTTTCTCTCTTTCTTTCTTTCTCTCTTCCTTTCTTCCTTCCTGTTATTATTTACCACACCTGAATTTATACCAAAATAGTGTTTTTTCTAAGTAAAAAGCCTGCTTGATGATTATCTGAATATTTATACATTTGTACATACTGCAAGCAAGGAAAAAGTAATAATTTATAGCAGCAGTAAATCTGCTAGGGAAATTCATGAACCCATTGTATGAATAGATTACATCTAATCCATTTTTACTGGAACGTTCAATGTTGTTTATCAAAGCTTAAAAGTCACAAAAATAGTTCTTCAGTGTGCAATCCAGCTCCATAAGCCTGAATTTAAGTTCTAAAAAATGTACTAGCATTTAGTTATGGTGAATGCATATTAAATAGGGAGTGTCAATGGTATCTGTGACCACAAAGTAGATTTTACAAATTAGGATTCCAGTCACAGCTCTTCTCATGACAGGAGCACATATTGGGAATTCAGGCATGGAGATCAGCATGTCCCACACAATGTTTCATTCGTTATGGTCAGTGCGTCTAAATTCTTGATCTGTGGTCACATTGCGTGAAGCTCTGTGCTGGGAGTGCTAATCCATAAAATCCACCCTGACCAGTAGGCTTTGCTTAACAAAGGTTTGAAACATTATTAAACTTTCCCTCTTCAGACTTTCTGCAGCTAGTCAGTATTATTCTCAGATAGCACTGACTAGCTGTGGCTCTTCTGGAAACATGTGCATTATTGTTGGCAGAGCGCAGAGCTGTGGGCTGGAGACCAACCAGTTCCGCAGCCATCATTGAATACAAGATGAAGTAGCACATTGCAATAATGTTACTTGCTCTCCTCAAAAGGATTTAGAAAACAAAGTGCTAAAGACCGCTGATTTTCAACTTTGTTAAATTAATTCCCATTCCTTAAACTGCTGACAGGTTCCACGAAATGATAGTCTACCTTGGAAGCTAATTTTATTCAAATATATTTTCAGTTTACATACTAAAACAACAAATAATATCACAGTAAAATAGAACCAAAATACACACTTAAAATACAATTTCAAATTTAAAAAAATAAACTACTTCTGCTCACTCTGCCTTCCTTTTTGCTATTTTTTCTTGACTCCATTCTATCTTTATTATTTTTTCTGTCTATCTTAATCTATATAGTACAACCCCATTTTCCTCTTAAAAGTAACAGATTACACATAGTTTTCTTACCTGCTTCTTCTTCTTGGTTCCCACTCTTCATTTTGGAGCCCAGGTCAACCTTCAAAGAATTGGGCTGTTACTGGCTGAAAAACAGCTTCAAAGGCTACTTCTTCCACCAAGCCCATCATCATCAGAACAATACCAAGGCTTAAAGGGTTAAATTATGAGGGCAGGTTTCCTAAACTTGGCTTGTATTCCCTTGAGTTTAGAAGGTTGAAGGGTGATCAAATTGAGGTATTTAAAATGATAGAAGGGGTAGCTACAGAGAAGCTATTTTTCTGGTAGAGGAAGTCCTGAACAAGGGGGCACAACCTTAAAATTAAAGCTAGACCATTCAGGAGTGAAAGCAGGAAGCACTTCTTCACACAAAGAGTAGTGGAACTCTGGAATTCACTCCCCCCAAAAAGCTATGGATGTTAGGTCAATTCAAATTTTCAGGACTGAGATCGACAGGTTTATCAAGGGCTATGGGTCAAAGGTGGGAACTGGAGTTGAGGTACAGATCAGCCATGATCTAATTGAATGACAGAACAGGCTCAAGGGTCTGAATACTCCTGTTCCTATGTTCTTAGTCTGCATATTGACCTGTATCTAGTACATTGATCTATTATACCACTGGACAAGTAAACTTATCAGTGCCCCCCGCCAGAGTCAGTCACATCTCAACTAGTAAACTCATCCCTTCAACTAACATCCATTTCGAACCCCCTTTCCTCGCCAAGACCATTGAATGCATTACTGTAACCCAGCTTCACACTTGCCTCTTCCACAATTCTCTATTTGAATCCCTTTAACTATGCTCCTCGCCTGCCACAGCACCAATGGCATCCGTCGTGATGCATGCTTGCAGTCGCCATGATGTTCAACATAGTTGATCACTGAATCGTCTTCCAATACAACAACAACAACTTGTATTTATATAGCGCCTTTAACATAGTAAAACACCCCAAGGCGCATCACTGGAGTATTATAAGACAAAAAATTTGACACCGAGCCACATGAGAAATTAGGGCAGGTGACCAAAAGCTTGGTCAAAGAGGTAGGTTTTAAGGAGCGTCTTAAAGGAGGCGGAGAGGTTTAGGCAGGGAATTCCAGAGCTTAGTGCCTAAGCAACAGAAGGCACGGCCGCCAATGGTTGAGCGATTATAATCAGGGATCCTCAAGACGGCAGAATTAGAGGAGCGCAGATATCTCGGGGGGGGGGGGGCGGTTCTGGGGCTAAAGGAGATTACAGAGATAGGGAGGGGCAAGACCACGGAAGGTTTTTGAAAACAAGGATGAGAATTTTGAAATCGGGGCGTTGCTTAACCGGGAACCAATGTAGGTCAGCGAGCACAGGGGTGATGGGTGAACGGGACTTGGTGCGAGTTAGGACACGGGCACCTGAGTTTTGGATGATCTCAAGTTTACGTAGGGTAGAATGTGGGAGGCCGGCCAGGAGTGCATTGGAATAGTCAAGTCTAGAGGTAACAAAGGCATGGATGAGGGTTTTGTCAGCGGATGAGCTGAGGCAAGGGCGGAGACGGGTGGTGTTACGGAGGTGGAAATAGGCAGTCTTAGTTATGCCGCAGATATGTGGTCGGAAGTTCATTTCCGGGTCAAATATGACACCAAGGTTACGAACAGTGTGGTTCAGCCTCAGACAGATGTTAGGGAGAGGGATGGAGTCGGTGGCTATGGAGCGGAGTTTGTGGCGGGGACCGCCTCATTGACATCAGCATGCAATGGCTTTGGTGTTCCCACTATTAAATTGGAGAAAATTCCTGCTCAGGACTGGATGTCGGACAAGCAGTCAGAAAGTTTAGAGACCGTGGAGGGGTTGAGAGAAGTGGTAGTGAGGTAGAGCTGGGTGTCGTCAGCATACATGTGGAAACTGACGCTGTGTTTTCAGATAATGTCGCCAAGGGGCAGCATGTAGATGAGAAATAGGAGGGGGCCAAGGATAGATCGTTGGGGGACACCAGATGTAATGATGCGGGAGCAGGAAGAGAAGCCGTTGCAGGTGATTCTCTGGCTACCTCTCATCTATAATCTACCCCTATGAAATTGCCCTAGAATGGTTCCATTCCTCCTTGTCCCAATGTATCCAACACCACCCCTGCGTGGTCACCTCTGGAATACCTTACGGTTCCATCCTTAGTCTTCATCTTTTCCTCATTGACATCAGCATATGTGTGGAAATTGACCACATGCCTACAGGTACTGCCCCTTAGTGGCACTATCCGTAGGCATGTGATCAGTTTCCATACATATGCTGATGAAACTCAGCTCTATCTCTTCACCATCGTCCTTGAGCATAGCCATCTCTGTTTTGTAAGATTGTTTGTCCAACATCAAGTCCGGAATATGCCAAAATTTCCTCCAATTAAACATCGGGACATCAAAGCCTATCATCTTCATCTCCTACCAAAAACCCTGCACCTTCAGAAGTACAATTTCAAAATTTGCAGACGACACCAAATTGGGAGGTACGGTTAATGCAAAGTAAAAATGCAACAAAATACAGAAAGGCATTAATAAACTTACAAAATGGGCGTGTAATTGGCAAATGAATTTCAGTATAGATGTGAGATGGAGCATTTTGGTAGGAAGAATAAAGAGGTCACATATTGCTTGGATAATAAGAGTCTGAATGGGGTAGAGGAGCAAAGGAATCTGGGGGTACAGATACACAAATCGCTAAACGTAGTGACGCAGGTTAATAAGGCCATTTGACAGAAAGCAAACCAAACACTCAGGTTCATTTCTAGAGGGATAGAATTGAAAAGCAGAGAAGTTGTGTTAAACTTGTATAGAACCTTGGTTAGACCACATTTGAAGTATTGTGAACAGTTCTGGTCTCCATATTATAAAAAGATATAGAGGCACTGGTGAAGGTGCAAAAAAAGATTCACAAGAATGATACCAGAACTGAGAGGATATACTTATCAGGAAAGAGATGGAAAGAAGCATTAGATTAAGAGAGAAAAAAGAGACAGAAAAGAAAAGTAAGAACAAAAATATTTTATATTCACTACCTGAAGGAATGAGACTCTACAGTTTCAGTTGTTCCCTTTCTGTCCCAGGGAGGTTGATTGGCATTGCATTAACAATTATCATGTCGTTAAAAGGGTACTTACACTCTTAATTACCAGACTTAAGTTTCTGAGCGAGTTTAATGGGCAATTAATATGCAAATCCAGCAAGTTCTTAAAAATAACGGGGAGGCTCCTGGCGAGATGCCTTTTGTGCAAAGCAAACGATGGAGTGGCGAATAATCGACCAACAAGTTCTGGAGGTTAGCAAATCGTGACATATCGCTTAATCTGCTGAACTTGCTGGCCGATTTACACATTAATAACACATGTGCCATTAACATGCTGTTATTTTTCCAGCAACATTCTGCCCAATGTTTTGCCTCTGTTTTTCCAAACATTTGGAATAAGGACACTTTTCCTGACATATGGACTAAATTTATGTTTGGCTAATTTCTATCTCTTCCTCTGGTTCTACTTTCTTGGTGCCCAGTATATACATACAGTATATGTAGGTTTTGAGTCCATCACACGTCAAAGCACCAAACTGTAACTATAAGAGAAAAAGGGAAAGAGAGGCAGACACTTCGTGCTGGTTTCTTATGACCTAGAACCTGGAATTTACAAGCTCCTCCCAATCTGTAAACTTCCCTATCCAGTAACAATTAATTGCTAATTCATTTCAGAATTCCCCTTTTCGCAGCAATTAGGCTATGTGGTCTTGAAGAAATAAATCAAGATTATCTCTGCACTTCAGCAACAGAATAATACATTATATGCTATGTTTTATAACACTGCTATCATAAAAAAATAGCCTGTTGTCTGACATTCCATGAGCAATGCCTGGGGAGGTCTGCTGTAGTCATTAAATGGTTAAAAGTATAGGGCCAGCTTTTCCACTTCCAGGCTCTTCAGCTCGTGATTTTCCAACCATTAAAAGGAATGGCTGGAAAATCATGGGCTGGTGATTGCAGAAGTGTTAAACCCTGGCCATCACTTTTAATTAAGCTTTCATAAATACTCAATGTTATTGGTGTATATAGTGCTAGTGTGGTGATACCGCAATTTGATCCACTGTGTAGTGATAGACAGTGCTCCACATGGCGAGATACTAATCTTAGCTGTGCTATTGTGGGAAGAGACATGGTTGAGAATAGCCAGGTGAAGCTACAAGGAGAATTACCCCAGTATACTCTCTTGCACGTCTTAAGCATCTGGTTTAGAGCTTGTTGAAAAAGGCTTACATTTAGGTCATCTTCTTGTCATCTCAGTCAGAAATGGTGTGTGATATGAGAATTATAAGTTGTTGAAGTACTTTTCCAGCACAAATGTTAATTCTGGTTTAGAGTGCGTGATCGGACCTTCTGGATTCCTTATTAATAGGGCCCGTGAAGGGGAGAGATGACTGACTGACTGATATTGTGCTTTGTACTCTTTCAGGCAGCCTCTGGTGGACACTTTACCAGCCTGTGGAACTGAAGCATGTATTAGTTTCCTAACAGAAATCATTTTGTCTAAAGAGCTGGATAAAGATCGAGCAGACACTTTTCTGTGGTCCTTGGCTTTCATTCCAGAACCTACAGCACCGATGATCACCACAGTTACTGTGAGAATTTGCCCTTTTATTTAGTCCAGTTGTAAAATGATTTGTATTTTTACGATAAAATTGCTGGAACAGGAAAAATAACTACCAGTGCACAATATTGGACGTGCATAATAGGCACAGGATAAACAGCTGGTTGGGAATGCGATTGAGGGCGATAAAAATAAATACAGAAGGAAATGATCAAATATTCTGTAAAACTTTCTAGTATTATGGGGAAACATCTACTTAATGAAGAATAATAGAGTTTGTTCAGTTAAGGTAGATATATTCTAACATTTCTCTCAATTATCTTGGGAAAGGGCAAGGAAAAACTTATTAAGATTGGATAAATTAGATGGAGACCATGATAAAGCACATTGTACATGGTCTGTAGAAGTTTAGGGCTTGAGGGGCTCAATGCCCTTTTTTTTATTGGTGCTTGAGATGTGTGTGATGCTGGTAAGGCTACAATTATTGCCCATCCTTAATTGCCTTGATTTGTATAACTGAGTGACTTGCCAGGCCATTTTGGAGGGCATTAAGAGTCAACCACGTAATGGGAACAAGAGTCAAGTATAGGCCAGACCATGTAGGAGTGACAGATTCTCTTGCATGAAGGATGTTAGTGAACCAGTTGGGTTTTTATGACAATCCAGCAGCTTTCATGGTCACTTTCCCTGCTGCTAACCTACAAATTACCCTTTATTTCATCCCATGTCATTTTGTTTGTTATAAGTTGTGATGCAATTCAGACAATGGGATGTGTGGAACTACAGGTACAACATTTACAACAGGTATTAAAAAAAATTAGCTTGCACATTCTGACAGAGTTTGCAGATTACATGAACGCCATTTTCAAAAAATTCACGTTAATGAGCTACGAAGTGAGCATATTATCAGCATTGCTGAGCGAATGGCCCTGAATCAATTCTGTTTTCTTGCACAGAAATGGGGAAGAGTGAGAGAGAAAGTTGTACCAGTGACTGTGCTGCTATGTATCTTCCATTACTGGAAAGTGCCTAGTCTTGTAAGTCTGATTCGTTTCAATTCACAGGCCCTGATGAAATCACCAGATGCAAGAACACAGACTTTTCTCGGAGCTTCTTCATTGGTTCATAACTTTTGTTCAAAAAACAATAGATGTCAAGTTATACCTGAGGTACAGGAGTTCATGAAGATTCTGGAAAGTTATGTACAAGGAAACTGCAAAGCACGGGAATCTGAGAAAAAGGAGAAGGTATGAATATGTGTCGTCTTTAACAGGTACAGGCCTGTCATATTTTATAATGTCGTATGCTCGCCCCTAATGCTTCCATTTATACTTTTCATGCTTTTCTATATTTGAAATACCTTTGTACGGAATAAAATCTAATAAGCTACTCAGAACTACTTTCCATGACTACCATGTTAAGAAAATGCATTTTATAAGCATATATTTAAGAAAGATGGGAATTAATTCCAACATGCAATAAAATAAAAGGGGAGCAGCATGCTAAAATCAACAACATAAAAGTGTAAAACCCCAGTCAAAATTAAACCAACAAGTAGTGGAATATTAGTAACGCATTAGCCATTAATTCTGTCTCATTTGTTGAGCCTCCATGTATCTTAGGATAAGACTCATTATCCACCAGTAGAAAGACTACCAGGACAGTGCCTTTCTGAGTATTTAAACACACCCGTAAGCCTTGTCAGCATGCAGGAGTCATATGGTCTTCCTCAACTCTAATGTCACATAAAAGCCTGTCCTGTAGATCAGTCCCCAATTCTTTTTAAATTTCAGATTTGCACAGCCGATCAATGTCCAAAGAATTTTGCTTACTAAGCAGTCGTAGATCCAGCAAAACTGCCTCATCTTCAAGAAAATGGATCTTGGTAGGATGTGTAAAACCCGAAGCCCAGAGAAGGCATTTTCTGATTTGAATAAAACAATCAAAACATTACAGTGAGGTTTTCTTTAGGAAGATTTCCTATTATTCTGGTGCTCTTACCTCAGGACACCTTCTGTGCCGATCTCTCTTGCTGGGTTGAAATTTGGTCTGGGCCCGTTTTTGGAACTATAGCCACCTTTGCGGCAAATATTCTCCGAGTAATATTTAATTCTGCATGCTGATTCAGCTTCTTCAGACTCCGTTCCCCCGATGATCTCATCAACATGTACTGTTTAATCAAAACATCAAAATAAAATCATCGGGCGTAGAAAAAAAGCAGTCATGTTAATCGTAGTTCATTGTTATTTTATTTTTTAGAAGGGAGACTGTTAGCGAGATTTACTCTTTAAATTCTTTGGGCTGAATTTTGCCGGCGCTCAGAGTGCGGGTTTGGAGGCGGGTCCGCTGTCATAATCACAATGATTGACAGCGGGTCAGTATCCCGCTGTAAACCCGCCTCCTTGTCAGTTTCCCAAGTGTCGGGTCTGTCATCCGTGAACAGACCCGACACCAAGCGGCAGGTCAGCCAATTTAGATCGTTAAAAGCTTATTAAAAGGTAGTTAAGAACCATTTTCCCATGTACTTACCATTTTACCAGGCTTTCAACGAGGTTCCTGGATAGTGGCTATCACGTCAGGTAAGTATGTCGGATTCTCAATGACTGTGGATTGCTGTGAATAGGTGAAAGCTGCAAAAGTGGTATAAAACCTACCATTTCACAGCTGTTCACTTCCCAATCTTAGAAGCTGGAGAATTAATGATTTGGAACCCACCTTTGAGCTTTATGTACTTTTGAAGTACTTGGAGTAATCTCTCTATCCACTGTCACCTCCTTGGAACAACCTATCACAATATTGACAGATTACTACTGTCATCTCAACCTCACCTGCCATCTATTCCAGCAGCATCAGTGCCCTTGAAAAAACCTCACCTTGGTCCTCAGAATCCCACCATGATCAGCCCCAACACCAGCATCATCGGGCACACCAGCAGCACCAACATCGACACCAACCTTCTCCGCAATCAACTGATGCTGTACTGGACACAGGGCATCATCACCGGTGCACATTGCTGCCCGAGATGCCAGCGATGGCCTCACCATGTCCAGATTTGCTTCACTTAACACTGAACACCCTGGCTGCCACATGATGCACCAGGTTGGCACCACCCCACACCAACACCATAAAGCATCCCTACAATGTCCAAGCCATTCCTTTCACCCTCATCACCATGGGGGGGGGGGGGTGGTAACTCACTTTCAAAAGTGCACACAAATCTGTCCAAGAAGGCAAAGTGGTGACAATTAGGATTTCAATGCTTGACAACACATTAACAGAAAGTTTACACGAATGTTGGCTAAAACACCCAAGTGCCTACCCTTGTGTATTGTTAGTTGGTATGATTGAACTAGGATGAGGATGAGTGTGAGGAGTGGCTAGTGAGATGGGGAAGTGTTATTATAGATAGAGAGGGATGGGTGGAGGTGCAAGGTAAGTTGGTGCGAGTAAGGATGTGCAGGAGTAGGGTAGGGAAAGCAGAGTGATGTGGATGTGATGAGTGGCACAGCAGGATGAGGTTGAGTGTGGCTTGGCAGTAACGTTTCATGATCTACTGAGATCATTGAAAGATTGGCGCCACTACAGCCTGGTCCTCCTGATGACATCCCTGCTTGTGCCTTCCTCTGCAATGTGCAACCAGGCTGTGTTGGTCTCCTGGGGAGGTCTCCTGCCCAGTGGAAGGGAAGAAAATCTCCCTGCGTGCTGTGACTCCCTCCATAAGCATATGGAGGGAGTCCTGGGAGAGCCTGGGTGCAGCCGTGCACGTTTGTGCAGAGCTCGTCAGTGGTTGTAGCACCTCATTGCTGCAGAACACTGACAGCAGAACTGTCAAAATTAATTTGGACATGGCCCCTTTAAGGAACCCAGCTGATGACGTGTCATCAAATGACGTAATCAGACCCGCTTCCTAGTAATTGGCTGGGAAACGTGCAGGGCGGGCTTAACAAGCCCTATTAACGGAAAATCTTGTTGGAGGCTGGGATCAAGAGAGATGCGGGGTTCCCCACACACCACAGACATCGCCCGCCACGGACCCGCCGAGGTTGGAACAATCCAGCCCTTTAGGTTAGGAAAGTATAATTTATTTCTAAAGCTTAGCCATTTTTCTGTACTACTTTAAAAGTTTAGACATTGTTATAAAATGTCAGCACTGAGCTGAGGGACCCAAAATGTTCGGTCTTGTATCTGTGTGGTACTATTTGTCCGCTAACTATGAACAGGATTCTTTGCGAACAACTGTTAAAACTTAACTGGGATATCTCATATAAATGTCTTTAATAAATAAAAAAGCTGGGTGAAAAGTTTGAAATACAAAGCACAGTATAAGTTGGTCAAACTAAAAGCCTGAAGGCAGTGTTAATGCATTACCATGGAAACAGAGTGTTTGCATTAATTATTTAAAAACCATCAGAAGGAATTAAAGTGCCATTTTTTTTTAGTGAATAGATTCAGTTGAGATTAATCCGAAAAACCCGATCAATACAGTGAAACCTTCATTAGAATGATAGGGCATGAAGTTGAAGAATTTCAGTATGAACATCGATATGAATATGTGTCAGTACGATATGCTGCAATCATTCCCTTCTACTCTTCCCCAACAATCTACCACAACCCTAATCTCAGCAGAGCAGCCCTACTGCATCAGTATGAATTTTTCCTCTTTCTGCAGCACTATGGCATTCCCTGTGCCCGATTGCTAATTTGTTTGAATGGTTTTGTGACCCTGCACTTACTAGAAACTGGGCTGAGACTCCTCGGGCTCACTTGGGACTCTTCTAATCCACAGAAGAGACTTTCAATCTAAGTAGATTCAAACTAGGTACCAGAAGTAACTCACTATACAACCCTTTGAAATGCCTTTAAAATAAACATTGTTAGTAAATCTTTTGAAATAGCTTGTGAACGATAAACATTTTACTTATTTGGCTCTTTAAATTATTCATGAGAATATGGGAGCTGTAGAGCCTTTCCTGGCTAAGAGACTAACCCCCCAGCCCCTGCCCTTAACTAGTGCGATATATAGATTTAGGTACAGGTAAGTATTTAGCCTAAACACCAGGTGGTGCTGTTCTAGCTCGCTGTTGGCTGCTTCGGTACAGCAGAGGTAACTATCTGACTTCACGCCCCCAGCAGGGAGCCCTGCTCACTGAAGCCGTGTACCAGAAATCTGGGCATGCAAGACACGCATGATTTCCCAACCACTTAAATTAATGGTCGGAAAATCGTGCCCAAATTTCCGATAGGCACTGACCGTGAGCAATTCTCCCCGACAGAAGCACAAATGATCCCTCGTGTTCTGTCACGCTGCAGAAACCGGATGGGATATTTTCTATTATGATACTATTTCAGTTGCTTAATGTTCACTTCTTATCTGTGCCAATAAAAAATGTGAATGATGGAAGTTTGTATGTTTTTTTAAAATATAATCTGCAGGTGTTGATGTCCCTGAAAGCAGTTGGAAATGCTGGTCTTGCTGCCAGCGCTCTGATCCCAACACTGAATAAATGTGTACAATCTAAAACCAATCTGCTCGAAGTACGACTTGCAGCCATTTATGCTTTCAGACGTATTCCCTGTGAAGCTGATGTAAGTTAACATTTCACAACCAATTACTGTATTTATGTTTTGATCCCTATAGTGAAGGATTTTGGTTGAATTTTGATTTTTTTTTTATAAACAAGTCTACAATAATGATTTAAAGCTCAATACGAAAATCTATTTAAACAGACCATTCTGTTTCCTTTGCCTGATGTGATTCTAATGGCTCTTTGTCATCTCTGTGATGCTGTTTGTGTTTTTAGCGCACTGTGTTAGTTCAGCTGTATCAAACAGCAGATGAAGATACAGAGCTCCGAATTGCCTCTTACTACATATTAATGAAATGTCCCAGCGATCAGCTCTTTGAAACAGTGGGACTCACTCTACGGGATGAGAGATCCAGTCAAGGTTGGGAAGTTGACACATTTTAAAATTTGCAATTAAGCACTACACACCAGCATTTAAAATCTTTTCTGATGAGACGTTCTGGAACGAGCTGCTCAGTAGGTCCTACATACTACCAGTAAATTTGTTACTTTTCCTCTTTAATGTTAATTTAGTTTTTACAATTAGTCTTTCATATATTTCTAATGTGGTAACACCACCTTTATTGTCATTTAAGAACATAAGAAATAGGAGCTGGAGTAGGTCATTCGGCCCTTCGAGCCTGCTCCACCATTCAACAAGATCATGGCTGATCTTCTACCTCAACTCCACCTTTATGCACTATCCCCATATCCCTTGATTCCCTTAGTTCCCAAAAATTTATTGACCTCTGTCTTGAATATACAGGAAACTTTGTGCTATCCGGCACCCACGGGACCGAGCTGCTGCCGTTGCCTCAAAACTGCCGTACTCTCCAGAGTTAATGTTGAGAGATACGGAGATTCTTATCTCCGTATTTGACAACAAACACTGTTGCTTAGCAACAGCTTCTAAACACTCGGGTGTGGCCTGCAAGCTCTGTAGCTGAAGCTGCTGCTATAGCTACAGACCTCGCATAGCTTGACTGTTCAAACAAAGCAAAAAAAACAAACAGAAAGAATAAAAAACGGCTCCTGATTTTTGCCGGTGGCTCCAGATTGCCGGAAAGCTCACCTCCGGATAGCACAAAGTTTCCTGTACTCAACATTTGTTGTTTACTTTTATTTTTTATTGAACAATTTTAATCTATAGTAACTTGGATGATCAATTTTGGAAAAGTTACAAGATGGTTCTAACTGCAAAGAAAACCAACTGAATCTGACATTTTGGCTTTATCACATTGGAGCTGATATGTTATACTTGTCTTGGAGGTGGTGCAATAAAGGTTCACTAGATTGATTCCTGGGATGAGAGGATTGTCCTGTGAGGAGAGATTGAGTAGAATGGGCCTATACTCTGTGGTTTAGAAATATGACCGGTGATCTCCTTGAAACATACAAGATTCTGAAGGGGATTGACAGGGTAGATGCTGAGAGGTTGTTTCCCCTGGCTGGAGAGCCTAGAACTAGGGGCCATAGTCTCGGGATAATGGGTTGGCCATTTAAGACTGAGATGAGGAGGAATTTCTTCACTCAGAGGATCGTGATACTTTGGAATTCTCTGCCCCAATGGGCTGTGGATGCTGAATCATTGAGTATATCCAAGGCTGAGATAGATTTTTGGGCTCTAGGGGAATCAAGGGATATGGAGATCAGGCAGGAAAGTGGAGTTGAGCTCGAAGATCAACCATGATCTTATTGAATGGCGGAGCAGGCTCGAAGGGCCGTGTGGCCAACTCCTGTTCCTAATTCTTATGTTCTTATGTTGGCCCCGATTTTAACTTGGGTGAGATCAGAGTGTGAGAAAGGGGTGGATCAGGCCAAGTGACAGTGCTGAGGCCCGGAAATTTTTTAGCTTCCAGGTTTCATTTACATATGCAAGATCACTCTCCCTCCTGATCCCCATGGGAACCATTGCCTGGCCAGTGGCAGAAGTGGGACTTCGGGCAGCAGGAAGTGACCCGCGGGATCCATTCCTGTCACGAGGCAAGTCCATCGGTGGGCTGCAGGAGGACAAGTGAGGGGGTGCGGGAGCCAGGGGCATTGGGAGCTCAAGGTTTCCTTTTGGGCCTCTTCTGGCCCTGGCTGCTGTTCTCGGCAGGTTTGGCCTGGCGGGACAGCTACCTCTACTCTGCTGCTCAGGCCTTGGGTTAAAATGCCAGATTGGGCACTGATGATGTCATCAGATCCCGAGTTGCATATTTAAGGAGGACCCCGCTGGCCTGGGCTAGGTGTCCTTGCCACCTGCAATGGAGCAGGAAAGTAGTAGATAAGTTCCCCGCTCCATTTTAACTGCCCGTTCACTTGGGCCTAGAAATTCGGTGGGCTGTGCCACCAGTTAGCGCCTAAAGAGGGCACTCAGTGGCTTTAGTGCCACTGGCCACGCCTCCCACGAAATTTAGCGGGGCACTAGTGGTGGCATTAGCCTGTAGCGCTGCGCCGCCACCGATGACGTCATCGGTGTGCGCAGCACCCCGCTACCGCCCCGAATGCGATATTGGGTCACGCCCCCCCCTGTAACGCCGGTCGCAAATCGCGACCGGTACAGGGGGGCCTACCTGTGGTGGTAGTGGCGCAAATTAAGGGGGAGGTGCGGGGCGGCCATTTTTTTCGGTAGCCGCCTGCCAGCACCTCCTCGCACTGTCCTCCCCGGCCTCCTGATCCCCACCCCCGGGCAGTGCCGGCTGTGTCCCGAGAGCCCGGCACTTCTCCTTGGTGCCGGGCTCTTTTGCCGGCACTCGCAATCGGTGATCGCGCTGGTGCAGGTCCCTCCACCTTAAGAAGGGGAGGAAGGCCTGCAGTACCGCAGCGTGCCGCAGCATGTAGCGCAGCGGCACGTAGCGCTGCGATATTCAGTTTGAGCGCCCCAAGCGGGACGCGGGGTGCCTTGAGCAGCGCCCCGCGTCCCTCTTGGGGCGCTGAAACTGAATATCGAGAGGGCGCAAGCGGCTCCGCCCGGAGCGCAAATTCCGGCGCCCAGGCGAGCTTGGCGCCCCAAACGTGGCGCCACCAAATTTTAGCCCTTGAGTTACACTCGAGGCCAGTTTTTCTGTTGGTAGCAAAAATACAGTGAAGGTTGTTACTGAACGAGTAAAGTACAGATGAGAATATTTCATAATTATTATATTTAATGCCCATTTATCTAGCAAAATTTGACCTATCTTATACCGAACTCAATTTTATTTTCTGCAGCGCCCGTGATTATTATTCAGAGCGACTTTCATCATTTATTTTTAGTGACCATTTTCTTTCACCGCCATGAAAAAGTCTTCATTGTCCAGTTAATGAGAAGCACTTTCAATAAGTTTAGAAATATTTCTGCTGTTACACCTGATTTCAAACATATAAGATACTGAGGGGGCTTGACAAGGTCGATGCAGAGAGGATGTTTCCCCTCGTGGGGAAATCTAGAACTCAGGGGCATAGTTTCAGAGAAAAGGGTCGCCCTTTTAGAACTGAGATGAGGAATTTCTTCTCTCAGAGGGTCGTAAATCTGTGGAATTCTCTACCCCAGAGAGCTGTGGAGGTTGGGTCATTAAATACATTTAAGGTGGAGATAGATTTTTGCAAGATAAGGGAGTGAAGGGTTATGGGGAGCGGGCAGGGAAGTGGCTTTGAGCCCAAGATCAGCCATGATCTTATTGAATGGCAGAGCAGGCTCGAGGGGCCAAGTGGCCTATTCATAGATACATAGAAGATAGGAGCAGGAGTAGGCCATTCGGCCCCTCGAGCCTGTTCCGCCATTTAATGAGGTCATGGCTGATCACCCAAATTCAGTACCCTCTCCCTGCTTTCTCCCCATATTCCTTGATCCCTTTAGCCTTAAGAAATATATCTAACTCCTTCTTGAATATATTTAATGAATTGACCTCAACTGCCTTGTGTGGTAGAGAATTCCACAGGTTCACCACTCTCTGGGTGAAGAAATTCCTCCTCATCTCAGTCCTAAATGGCTTACCCCTTATCCTTAGACTGTGACCCCTGGTTCTGGACTCCCCCGCCATCGGGAACATCCTTCCTGCATCTAGTCTGTCTAGTCCTGTTAGAATTTTATAAGTTTCAATGAGATCCCGTCTCATTCTTCTAAACTCCAGCGAATATAAGCCTATTCTTGCTCCTATTTCTTATGTTCTTATGTTCAGGCAGGGTCACAGTGTAGAAGAACCAATCCTGGACCAAGCATGTTATAAATAGACTCACACATTCTCTTTGAGCTTTGAAATGTATATTTCCACAGTGTGTTGAGATAGGAATCATTCTTTATAATTTGACGACTACATTTGTTTTCTCAGTGGGCTCATTTGTATGGACTCATCTGTCTCAGCTCATGGAAACCAATGATCCCCTCAAACAGCAGATTAGGGAAACTCTTCCCAATTACATCATCAGCAAAGACTTTGACCTGGAACACTGGAAATACTCCTCATATGTGGATGCCACCCTCCAGCCAGGTACTGTGCCGCTGTGCTCGATCGGAGTACGTCAGTTATTTTAGAGCGAATGTCCATTAATTCTAACTCGTATCTCAGCCCCACTCGCAGAACTAATGGCAACAAAACAAGATCTTTACATGTTGCAACTTCCTAAGCCAAAAATATGTATTTTAGGGTTAATGGCTAATTGGAGCTATAAAAGTTTGCTTTGGGTAGTACATTTTAGAATGATAACAACTGGTTAATAAATGAGAGTAGTTTGGCCCTTTATATTTTGGCAAATTTTTGACAAAACTGGTATAACATCACACTGGAATCCGCTGTGCTGCTGGACTTAAGTATTGTAGCCTGATATGTGGCTTCATGTCAAAAGAATTACAATTTTACTTTGGCGCACAACTGTCCCAATGGAGAAAACACTATAAAAAGGCCCTTTGTAAAGTCCAAACATTTGCTAATATACCACATGCATTGTTTGTATGTAGTGTTTGTAAAGCTCAGAAACAAAGCTTTAGGTAACCAGCTAGTGGAAATAACTCTTAGTTAACAGACAATCAGGACAGATTGGGAGAACAGCACCTTGGAGCCTTAATGTACAGTGCAACAGATTGATGTGATGTAGGATTTCACCTGCAGGGGAGCGGGTCTAATTGGATCGCTCGTTCAAAAACCCGGCATAAGCACGATGGGCCACGGGGCCTCCTCCTGTGCTGTACGATTCTATGATTCTTGGTTGATGCTTGAATGATTGAGGCAAGGCACTCTCGAGTTACGACTGTTTCTGGAACAGTGCCCCAGTATGAGTCCCAGGATGGGAGAGAGAAAAACTGGACAGAAACATTTACAGCTAAAGTTGAGGTCCTCAAATGCTTCTGGATTACAAAGGCATCCAGTCTCAACTGCTGGTTTTTGGCTCCTGAATTGTAGGCTCCATATATAATAATTTCAGTAGGCAGCAGAGCTGTTTTTGATGAAAATCATTAAGAGAATTTATTAGTGGGAGCAACAGTAACATAGGCCAGAATTTTAAGCTAAAATAAGGGTAGGTATGGAGCGTGGGGGTAGTTAAATTGTTAAAAATGGGATTCCTGACCTGATCCCGCCTTCAACCCGTCCACTTCCGCTTTTAACGGAGGTGGGGTCGGGGGGGGGGGGGGCCGTGGGCAACCAACCTGCTCCCAGGTGGCGGAACATCAATTTAAATATTATAATGAGGCTGGAAGCCACTTTTCAAATGTTTTCTAAGCGAGGCGGGGATTGCTGGAACCAGGAGGTAAGTGTCTTTATACCTACCTCCTGGATCCAGGGTCCCTTCCTAACCCACACCCCATGATCAGAGACCACCCCCCCCCCCACCCCAATCCAGGCCTCCGATCACAACCCCAGGCCTGCAACCCGCCCCCACCCCCCCCCCCCACATTGATGATGCCCGGCCGTCACGTGAACCCTCCCTCCCTGCTCCGTGGGGCCACAGGCCTACTTGCCCGCAGCCAGCCAGCCTCTCAATCTAGCTGGCTGCAGGAAACCCGACCACATTGGAGCCTGCCCACCCCCATCCCGCCTTCCACCAGAAAACTCTGGCCATAATATGTCATATATTTGCAACACCGTGTTGCAATCATTGAGCTGACACCCTTCAGTTCCCAAGCCTTCATCCCACCAATGTGGGTAAGATTTGGAACCTTCTGAGCTCCCGTGTACTAATGGTGAAAGTGATGTGACCAGATTGTTGCATTTATGCTCTGGGATTATGTTACTGCTCAGCACAGTAAAACTGTCCATTACTACAACAGTACTGCAGATAATAATGTAGAGCAAAATCTATTGATATTAATCGCAAAGTGTAAGAATAAGAAATAGAGATTGTTCATGATTGATAATTGAGTAATAAGTGTCACCATTAATATGATTTTTTTGATAATCTAGATGTTTAAGATAACTATCTGTGATATTTCACAATCTTTGATGTAACACACATTTAAAATTGTTTATTTGGCAAAACCACATAAAACACCATCTCTGTAACACACTTCCTTCTTGGGCACACTGGCCGCTTCCTTGGTGCATCTCCTACTCCATCACCATAACATCACGGGTACCCCGTTTACAAGTGAAACGGGAGTTTCCACCAATGTTACAGCGGTGGAGCGGCAGAAGCCCTGAGGAAATTCCCGGCGCTGAATTTTGCTCGGTTTCTTGGACAGCCCTGCAGTAAATGTTCACCGTTCTTGCGTTGCTAATTATGTAAAATAAATTGTTAAAACGATGAATTTTAAATAAGTCATAATATTTAAAAATGCTTTTTAACTGCCCACGATCTGAGATTTTGTTACATTTCATTTGTTGCAGAACCATTTTCAGTCGGGGCAAACACGGAAGCAGCCCTCATTTTCTCCCCAAAGTCCTTTTTACCACGCTCAGCAATGGCAAATCTCACCATATATGTGATGGGCTATGCTATCAATCTACTTGAGGCAAGTTACAATTGATTAAATTGAATGTTTTTGTTTTTAACTATTAGTTAATCTTCAGAAGCAGTTTCAGTTTATTTCTTTGCCCCAAAGGTTTTTCGACATAAGTCTGGTCCCCATTAGTGTCACAATCATGAGTAAGTTTGGCATAAATAAGTCCCTGTTGAGTAATCGCTCAGATTTTGTTTGAACTTCACAGGCTTTCCCAGCTGGCTGTGAGTGTAAGTCACATCAACACGTCTCTTTGAGAAGTTGTCCAACATTTACGTAATTTTACTGTCATTGTCTTGAAATCCTTCTTTACTGATTTTGAGTGCAGTTTGTCCCACTGCAAACTAATGAAATAATTAACCAACTTGTGTCTTTGTCAGGAAAGAGTTGCAATTCTAGCGCATAAAACAGTATTAATTTTGATCCCATTCAATAGAGTTTACAATACATCTTCACTGTTGGTGCCTTTCATTATATTTATAAATGCTTTAGATGAAGGAATAGAGAGAGCTACGTTTGATGACACCGCCAAGTTAGATTATGGGATGAGGGAGAAGTGAAATGAGGGAAGGAGGATTAGGTATGCAGATACCCACATCATCAATCACTCCAGCCCCGCCAGTGGCCACGGCCTCAGTGATGCCCCTTCCCATGATGGCCTGTACTGCCCCCTCCATGGGGGTTAAAACGTGCAGGCGTGCTTGTCCTCCTCTGAACTTTCCTGCTGCCTGCTGTTATGCACCACCTTCTCCTGCAAGAAAGAGGGAAGTGTATCAAATTGGCTAGAGCTGGAAGATTCATGAGCCAGGGCTTTACTTACCTCATTGTTGCCATTAGGTCTGTGGTCACACCGATCAGTGCCCATGTTGAAGAGTGACCAACAGCAGGAGCATGGCTGTAATGGGCAGCAGTGATGGTGCTCTGGAGGAACAATCTGGCTGGCCTTTCTGCCCAAGCTCCCTTATCTTTGAGGGTCTAGATGCCAATACTGAACTAGACCCTACAGGTAGGCCCCACTTCTGCTAGACTTGGCCAATTATGCCAGGTGACACCAGGGGTACCTTTGCCAATGCTACAGAGTTCTGACAAGGCCCGGGTATGAGAATTGCTGATCTAGTGATGTGCCACTCCTGATCCCACCCCTCTTATGTTGATGGTCATGTTGGGTTGGTTGGAGCCTCCACCCCACAAGGCCAACCTGACAGCTCTGCCCTTAAAGCCAAGGCCTGGTGTAGCCAATTTCTGGTTAAGTTTGCGACAGCTCCGGCAAACTCCCGCTGAACTTACGGAATGGCTGAGCAATTTAGAGGCTTGCGTTTTTTCACGCGGGGTAAAATGGGAGACTTGGATGAGATGACGGAGCTTTAGCAGGTTAACACTAACTACTGGGAGCTAGTTTCTGCCATTCCTGCTTGCCTTTGGGTCCTGCAGCTCTCTGTCTCGAACCCTGTACTTCATCTCCTTTAGCTGCACTTTGAGATGCTCACTGTCCAGCAAAACTGCTTCCAGACATCTTGAACCACCAAAGAAATTTGCAGGTGTGAAAAGTCAGAAAGAATGAGATCTTCAAATCTTGCACGAGCACTTGTTTTCCTGTCTTTCATGCCAAGTGCTCTCCTCTATCCTTCAAATGACATTGATCTCAATGCACTAAGGGTTAGGTGGGTGCTCCTGTTGGACTACCTAGCTTCCAGTCAGGCTTACACCCAATGGGAAAATCTAGGCCAATGAGCCAAATTCTGTTTTTATGACATGGGATCCTGTGTTTTGGGAATCACAATCTAGAAATCACTATTGGAAAAACACAGATATAAACCTGTTTATAGTAAATGGATTAACACCACCACTGAAATAGCAGAGTTGGAATGATCATACACAAGCATTGAATGTTCATCTACATTTATCACAATTAGGAATTTCTAGCCCCACATTCCACGATTCCATCTATTTCTTTCCATGTAAACTGCAAATTAGTGGGCTTGTTAATGATGCTTTACATTTTGGAATGATGATTATTTGTACAATTAAGGATAAGCCTTATGTCATTAAACCATGGTATTAAATTTGTAATAAAAAGGGAAAAGGCTGGAAATACCCAGCAGGTCAGGCAGCATCTGTGGAGAGAGAAACCGAGTGAACGTTTCAGGCCAATGACCCTTCGTCAGTATTAAATTTGTGCCTTTCAGCTGAGCAGTTTTAAAAAAAATTGGTTTATGGGATGTCGGCATCGCCGGCTAGGCCAGCATTTATTGCCCATCCCTAGTTGCCCTTGAGAAGGTGGTGGTGAGCCGCCTTCTTGAACCGCTGCAGTCCGTGTGGTGAAGGTACTCCCACAGTGCTGTTAGGACGGGAGTTCCAGGATTTTGACCCAGCGACGATGCAGGATCAGCGATATACTTCCAAGTCAGGATGGTGTGTGACTTGGAGGGGAACTTGGAAGTGGTGGTGTTCCCATGCGCCTGCTGCCCTTGTCCTTCTAGGTGGAAGAGGCTGTGGGTTTGGGAGGTGCTGCCGAAGAAGCCTTGGCGAGTTGCTGCAGTGCATCTTGTAGATGGTACACATTGCAGCCACAGTGCGCCGGTGGTGGAGGGAGTGAATGTTTGAGGTGGTGGATGGGGTGCCAATCAAGCGGGCTGCTTTGACCTGGATGGTGTTGAGCTTCTTGAGTGTTGTTGGAGCGACACTCATCCAGGCAAGTGGAGAGTATTCCATCACACTCCTTACTTGTGCCTTGTAGATGGTGGAAAGGCTTTGGGGAGTTAGGAGTTGAGACACTTGCCGAGACACTCCTGGGATGGCGTGACTGTCGTATGAGAAGAGATTGAGTAAACTAGGCCTGTATTGTCTTGAATTCAGAAGAATGAGAGGGGATCTCATTGAAGCATACAAAATTATTACAGGGCTTGATAGGATGGATGCTGGGAGGCTGGGGAGTCCAGAACCAGGGGCCACAGCCTCAAGATAAAGGGTAGGTCATTCAGGACTGAGATGAGAAGAAATGTCTTCACACAGAGGGTGGTGAATCTTTGGAATTCACTACCCCAGAGGGCTGTGGAGGCTCAGTCATTGGGTATATTCAAAACAGAAGTCTATAGATTTCTGACTAGTAAGGGCATCAAGGGATATGGCGATAGGGCCGGTGAATGGAGTTGAGGCAGAAGATCAGCCATGATCTCATTGAATGGTGGAGCAGGCTCGAAGGGCCGAATGGCCTACTCCTGCTCCTATTTCATATGTTCTCATATGTTCATATATGAATACCTAGCCTCTGACCTGCTCTTGTTGCCAGTTTTTATATTCATATATATATATACCATTTTTCCACTTGTATTTGTACAGGTTGGCATTCGAGTAGAAAATGCAGAGTACCTTGTACAGAGAATATTTGGTCACAAACAAGCTCCTTTTACAAGCAGTCCCACGAACATGAAGAATTCAGGGAAAAAATGGAGGATGAGAAATCCAGCTAAATCTTCCGTTCAGTCTCTGGATAAGAAGGGGGCTGTGCGGAGGCACGCTGTCAGCAAGTTTGCAGCATCAAAGCAGCAGGTGGAGAAGCTGAAATCTCGAAAGGCAAAACAAAGCTGTCAGAACGTGGACTATAATAGGATTTATGAAATAGAAGCCAAAGTAAGCACGCTTTTATCAAAATACTTACCTGAACCGGCAGATATTGCATTTATAGTCTGAACTGATCTAAACTGGGAATCTTGGAGAAAAGGCATCAAAATACAGTAGATCATCAAGCTGAATGAATCTCTGGAGCGGCTTTCAGTTGTGATCAAATGTCATTTGTATAGGTGGCAAAAGTATTACCAAAAATGCATACATTTTATGTCTATTAATAATGTATATTATACACAGAAAAATTATACTGCCCAGAACGGACTAGACTTCCATTACATTTCCTTTCAAGCCCTGCACTGGCAGATTTGAAGGGTCCCTGGAATAGTGCATGCTGACAATGAGATCCGAATTCAATGAACCCACTCGCAACTCAAATGCTACCATAACTTTGCCAAAGGTTACTCACTATTCAGTGAAGTATGACCCCCAAGCCATTTTTTTTTTTTGTAGCAAATTAAGCAGTGACTGCAGAGGACAAGCACTGTGCAGATTGCAGAAGAATCACCCATCTCATAGAGTTCTCTCCTGAACTCTAGTTGTAAACTCATGTTACATGTACTGAGAGTACACAAGCAGTGTTTGGATTTCTGACCAGTTTGAATCAAGTGTTCGACTCTAACTGAGCTGAGTTTGGGACAATTTGGGATCTGAAATAACTTTGGCACAAAGCCAGTGTGAATACAACGACTATGTGCAGGGACTGCTCTCCCATTAAGCTGTTCTTCTCATACTTGTACTGCATTGAGACCTTTATCTTGTTTTACTGGTTTAGTTTAAAAAAAGAATGGCAAAGAAGAAGAAGAAGCTGACATGTGGCCTGAGCATGAAGATATTTGGCAATGAGCTAAACTTTTTAGACTGCAGTGACGTGAGGACCCAGATAAAGCAATACTCTCTGGATGTGGCAGAAATTGCAATCAGACTCTTAAAGGTACAGGAAGTTTTTGATCATACAATTTAAGTAGTTTAGTTAATACCAGTATTTGAAAGATTATTCAATATTTTACCAGAGAGCAGTAACAAATAAACTGATTCTCCTTGGGGGAGCTCCCAATTGGCCACTAGCTTTGGCAGAAGGTTGGAAGAAAGCCCAGTTAGATGCATAAACAGGGTGTTTGCCAAAGTTATGGCAGCTGATCGGGAGACTCCGCGAGGAAATTCCCGGTGATAACTTCCTCCCTGCTGAACTCAACAGTACTGTTTGGTGACTCTGTTCATCCATTGTTTTCTCTTTAGGGCCAAGAAGTACAGTATAACAGAAGGACAAGTCTAGCGACAGAGGAGTTGACATTTTCATCCATTTCAGGCCTCCCGATTAGACTTGCTGTAAACGCTTCAGCTGCCACAAACATTAGAATTAAAGGGAATGTAGACCTTAAGCAGTGGACAGACTTTATCATCACTGGTTTCATCAAGCCAAGGTATGGACACAAAAAACCTTAGCAAATACATAATGATGCCAACTAAATTTATATGTATTTTGTTTCACAGAGTGGTGCAGTTAAAAAAAAATTGTAACAAATGTCAAAATTTGCATAATCATTCTCAACCTGACATCTGTTATACGTGCCCTTTTTCTGCTTCATCTTACTCTATATCTCTTTTGTCATCCACGGAGCTCTGGCTTTAGTTGCCCTGCCTTTCCCCCTAGTGGGAATGTACCTCGTCTGTACCCCAACCATCTCCTCTTTAAAGGCAGCCCATTGTTCCATTACAGTTTTGCCTGCCAATCTTTGATTCCAATTTACCCAGGCCAGATCCATTCTCAACCCACTGAAATTGGCCTTCCTCCAAGTTAGTATTTTTATTCTAGATTGCTCCCTGTCCTTTTCCATAGCTAATCTAAACCTTATAATACTATGATCACGGTTCCCTAAATGTTCCCCTACTGACACTTGCTCCACTTGACCTACCTCCTTCCTTGTTGGGCCGGAAACATACTGAACCAGAAAGATCTCCTGAACACACTTCAGAAATTTTTCCCCTCTCTGCCCTTTACACTATTACTATCCCAGTCTATATTAGGATAGTTGAAGTCCCCCATTATCACTATTTTATAGTTCTTGCATCTCTCTGTAATTTCTTTGCAAATTTGCTCATCCATATTTTTCCCACTAGTTGGTGGCCTATAGAATACACCTAGTAATGTAATAGCACCTCTATTATTTCTTAACTCTAGCCATATAGATTCTGTCCTTCACCCCTCCAGGACATCCTCTCTCTCCAGCACTGTAACATTCTCTTTAACCAATACTGCCACACCTTCTGCAATCTTTCCTTCCCTATCTTTCCTGAACACCTTATATCCAGGAATATTTAATACCCAATCCTGCCCTTTTTTGAGCCAGGTCTCCATTATTGCCACAACATCATATTCCCATGTGGCTATTTGTGCCTGCAGCTCACTAACCTTGTTTACTATGCTTTTTATGTTCACTTACATACACTGTAAACCTATCTTAGACCATCCTGTGTTCTCTCTTAGTCTGACCCCACCTAATACCTTACTATTTCTTACTTTAGTGCTATCTGTCTCTCACAATCCTTTGTGCACTTTGTTTCTCCTTTCTAAATCTACACCCTGGTGCCCATCCCCCTGCCAACTTAGTTTAAACCCTCCCCAACAGCACTAGCAAACCTCCCCGTGAGGATATTGGTACCGGCTCTGTTGAGGTGCAGCCTGTTCGGTCTGTACAGGTCCCACCTCCCCCAGAACCGCCCCCAATGTCCCAGGAATCTGAAGCCCTCCCTCCTGCACCATCTCTCCAGCCACACATTCATCTGCTCTATCCTCCTATATCTATACTCACTCGCGCGTGGCACCGGGAGTGATCCAGAGATTACTATCTTTGAGGTCCTGCTTTTTAATCTCTTTCCTAGCTCCCTGAAATCTGCCTGCAGGACCTCATCCCTCTTTCTACCTATGTTGCTGGTACCGATATGGACCATGATCTCTGGCTGTTCACCCTCCCCCCATAGAATGTTCTGCAGCCGCTCGGTGACATCCTTAACCCTGGCACCAGGGAGGCAACATACCATCCTGGAGTCACGTCTGCGGCCGCAGAAACGCCTGTCTGCACCCCTAACTATCAAATCCCCTACTACTATTGCTTTCCCTTTCTTCCTCCCCCCCCCCCCCCCGTACAGCTGAGCCACCCGTGGTGCCGTGGACTTGACTCTGGCTGCACTCCCCAGAGGAACCATCACCCTCACCAGTACTCAGAACAGAATACTGGTTGGAGAGCAAGATGCACTCGGGACTCCTGCACTACCTACCTGGTCCCCTCCTCTTCTGTCTGATGGTCACCCATTCCCTCTCTGCCTGCACACTCCTTAGCTGTGGGGTGACCACCTCCTGAAACATGCTATCCACGTAGTTCTCAGCCTCGCGGATGCACCACAGTGACAACAGCTACTGCTCAAGCCCCGAAACTCTGAGCTCGAGCTCCTCCAGCTGACGACACTTCCTGCACACGTGATTGTCCAGGACATGGGAAGTGTCCTGGATTCCCACATGGCACAGGATGCGCATTCCGCGGAACTGAGCTGCTCTGCCATGCCTTTATTTATTTGACTATTAACTAATGTTACAGAAACTTAGGACTAATATGTACCTAATTCAAGTTATTAATATAATATATTAACAGTTACTAATTTAATATATTATTAACCGTTACTAATTTAATGTAGTATTAACAATTACTAATCGCCAAGCTCCTGCTTTATACCTAACCAGCTATTTAACCCCGGCCCCTAATTTGAAGAGCCCCTCTCCGACCGCGCTCTTTAACAGAACTTAGCAGAAATAAACTTAAAATTTAAAAGAACACTCACCAGCTACTCATCAATCAGCTCCTTCCCTTGTGCTGATGTCACTTTAGGTTTATTACTCTGACATCACTCTTTCAAATTCTGCCTGTGTTGAGTTGCACTGCTCTCGCCACGCTCTTTATCCCCGCTCAGCTCTCGCTCTGTTCCTGCTCAGGTCCGCTCCTTCTGGTCTCGGGCCTGCTATTGCCGCGCTCTTTATCCCCGCTCAGCTCTCGCTCTGTTCCTGCTCAGGTCCGCTCCTTCTGGTCTCGGGCCTGCTATCGCCGTGCTCTTTATCCCCGCTCAGCTCTCGCTCTGTTCCTGCTCAGGTCCGCTCCTTCTGGTCTCGGGCCTGCTATCGCCGCGCTCTTTAACCCCGCTCAGCTCTCACTCCGCTCCCGCTCAGATCATTGTAGTTTCTCCTAGGTCAAGTATTTCCCTTTAGGGAAAATGCATTTATTGCAAATAAGTAACTTCTTTCATTATGTATAATGATTGTCCAAAAAGCTTATGCAATGTAGATATTTATTTTTTACAGTTGAACAGTGGATAAGTGTCTAATAAGGTATTCATATTGTTCTGCTTTTAGTGCTCATATTCATGTGTCTGTCCACATGGGGGTTGATGGGACAATTGGTAAAGCTGGTCTGGAGTGGGTGGCCGGAATGAGGACATTGACGAGCCTAGATGGTGGAATCCAGTTAAAGAAAGGACAAGACTTGAAAATTTTCCTCAACACACCACAGGAAACTATGGAGATCATAGATATCAGGTGATGGCACAGAGATGATTTTAATCTGATTGAAACCACTAATCCTACAGAACCACTTATTCAATATAAATTTCTCAATTCAGTGTTTGCAATTTTGCTTCTGTTTTGGGGTCCTTAATATAGGTGGTGTCAATTCACAGTGGCAATGCTGTACAGTAGACTTTGTCATCTCCATCTTTCACTCATAGGCAAGATACTACTCTGTGATAAAATGCTGTTTAAGGAATATCACAGTTTTGGTGCAAATTTTTCACAAATCTTTATTTAAAATTCAGTACTTATAAAAGAACCAATCGCTTAGAGGAAACCAATTAGCCTCCAGGCTAAAGATGCTATAAAATTCTAAACTCCAGATGCTATATTGCTTGAGACTCTGAATCCGATATTCCACTATAAAAGCGTAAGAAATAGGAGCAGGAGTAGGCCATATGACCTCTCGAGCCTGCTCCGCCATTCAATAAGATCATGACTGATCTTTGACCTCAACTCCATTTTCTCGCCCGATCCCCATAGCCCTTGAATCCTTTAGAGCCCAAAAATTATTGATCTCAGCCTTGAATAGGCTCAGCGACTGAGAATCCACAGCCCTCTGAGAATTCCAAAGATTCACCACCCTCAGTGAAGAAATTTCCCCTCATCTCAGTCCTAAATGGCCGACCCCTTATCCTGAGACTATTCCCGCTAGTTCTAAACTCTCCAGCCAGGGGAAACAGCCTCTCAGCATCTGCCTTGTCAAGCCCTCTCGGAATCTTATATGTTTCAATGAGATCACCTCTCATTCTTCTAAACTCCAGAGAGTATAGGCCTATTCTACTCAACCTCTCCTCATAGGACAACCCTCTCATCCCAGGAATCAATCTAGTGAACCTTCGTTGCACCCTCTCTAAGGCAAGTATATCCTTCCTCAGGTACGGAGACCAAAACTGTACACAGTAGCGGAACTGGAGGCACATCGCCAGCATACTGGAATTTCTGCCTGCCACAAAGAAGCATCCTTGCACCTTAACAATCGTCTGACATCAGGGGTCATTTAGATATTTTTGGTGGGCTCCTCGGCCTCTGCCAAGGAGTATGTAATAAAAGGCTATCACTTTTCGTCCCTTGTGTCGTCCTTGAAAGGCGAGTTCCAGCAGTATGGCAGTGAACAAAGGTCATTGGCCGACAGTTAGCAGCGAGCTACTGACCAATCTCCCTCCTGAGTGTTTGCTATAAGATGCCCGAGAGGTTCAGGTGTCGCAATATCGCACGTGCAAATTTCTCCGCCACACTTTGGCTTTCTTTCTCTTTTTTATTTTTGTTAATCAGTCCTAATGTGCAGAGATACTTCCCTACAGGAGAAAGTACCTCTGATTAACTTCAGGAGACATCATTAAAATTAAAAATGTATGTGTCACTTCGCTTCTAATTGTCCTTATGCAGGTCCTTAGTTCAATCAGCTTCTTATTGACCTCAAGAAGACAACTACACCTTGTGGCCTTAAAGGGAGACACAACTGCATTTTTTGCAGCTGAATAATGTATTGTGTGTTGTTTGGTGTAATGCTACTTATCTTTATAAAGCAGCATATCCTCCGACCTGCTGGGCGCAGTGCCATTGGAAACCTGCTAGTGTATAGTAAAGCTTTGCAGCTAATGAGCGTTTTGTCCATTACATTTCAGAGGTCATGCACTAGAGCCTGGATTTCCCGATCCAGTGGGAATCGGTGGCAGTGCAGCCTTCGCACCAGCTTAATCGCTCAGCACTCTGACCCCAGGGTCAGGCTCATTTTAGTTTTTGTGGCAGACACTTGGCCAATTATTTTTGGTCCTGCTGGGGTGGGGAATTGCTGTGGCAACTGCTGCGGCATGACATCATCGGGTGGGGCTGGCCAAAGGAAAAAAAAAAAAGTTTAATTTTATTTGAATGCCTCACTTTTCCTAATGCAATCGATCGCTCTGCAGCCCTTTAATTTTGATATCTCCCTCTCTTGCCTTAGCCGCACTGAATATCAGGAAAACAGTGGTGGCTTGACGCCCAGCGTTGCTAAGACTCTAATGATGGGCAATATGTCAGATGGTGCATTTTCCATCATTAATATTTCATTTGAATATGTCTGCCCTAATATGGGCAGGTGCAGTCTGCATCTGCTGTCACTTCCAGCGGAAAATTCCAGAAGTGTCAGCGGAGGCCCGGGAGTTGGCAGAATGACTCCTGTTGCATTTGTCGCTCCCTCCTGCCCCCAAACCACCAGAGAACTGGTAATCAAGTCATAGAATATCTGGGCATAGACGTCATAGTTTGTTAGAGGTGCAAAATAACCTCAGGAAAAAAAGAGAAAGCTATTTGCTTCATGCTAGATGCTTCTAACCGGCAGCCTGAAACATTATAAGCTTTTCCGCTCTGCATAGTTAATTCGCCAAACAATAAAATCTAAAAGATGCAGGTCAGTCAGCATCTGTGAATAGAAAAGTTATGTTTGGGTATCTATCATTTCTCAAAACACCTGAAATAGCCTGTGGAAACAAAATAGTATAAAAGTTTACAGCACCGACAGTCATCTGGCCCATTGGCCCCGACTTTAACTCCAGGTGGATTCCCCGCTCAGGCCTGAGTTAAAATGACAGTCGGGTCTCAATGATGTCATCGGGCCGCAACCTGCATATGTAAAGAAGGACCCCGTTGGCTCCGGGCGCCTGTCCTTGCTTCCTGCTCAGGAGAGCCGTTTAAAATTGCAGATGTTGCGAGCATGGTGGCCCTCAGACAGGTAAGAGCCAGGGCGATTTTAACTGCCCGCCCGCCAGGCTTCTGCTGAGCGAGCAGGGTTAAAATCACCCAATTAAGTCTGTGCTGGCTCTTTGATAGAACAATCTAAAACTAATCCCACTGTGCTGTATCTTTTTCTGCTTCAAATATTTATCCAGTTTTCTCATAAGAGACACAAAGGTCTCTGCTTGAACCACTCCCTGTGGTAGTGCATCCCGTGCTCCAACAACCCTCTGTGTAAAGAGTCTTTTCTCTTTATTAAGGCTGACTGACCTGCTGTGTTTTTTCCAATAGCTTCTGTTTTTATTTCGGATTTCCAGCATTTGCCATTTTTCCTTTTTTACTGTTCGAATCTGGATGACCTGAGACTCTGATTATTTATCAGCTGACAAATAGATTGTGCATTAAACGGCTTTGACACCCTTGCCCTTATAGGACAATTGGATAGATTTTCACTCCGTGCGGTTTTCTTGCTTCTGACTGGCAGAGTGCGCCAACCATCTGCCCGATAGCGCTGACGGAATACCCGGGCCATTTAGAGCTGCCGAACGGCACAAAGGAAACAAGCGCCCTAGGGATCCAGGCCGCCACAATATTGGGGATGGCAGCTTTGTTCTCAGGGGACGGGCTGGGGAGTTGCGGAGCGTGGCGGGGGCAGGGTTCCTGAGGCCCATGTTTTTGTGGAGCATTCTTGCTTCTCCCAGCCCCACAAAAATAAATACAACTTACCTTCTGGGCTCCTCTTGGGCTGAAGCGCTGAAGTGTAACTATGGCAACTGTAGTTACACTTTTTTTAAAAATACTTCCTTTGGAGGAGCATTCCTGCACGTCTAGGCCCCACAAGGAAACTCTGGGCCTCTGCTGCTCCAGGCTACCCTCTCCCCATTTATTTGGTTTATCACTTTTATTATTTTATGACTTAGCTTAAGAGGATTTTAAATTATTTGCAGCCCGTAAATAAAGCGACACACTGTTTTGCATGTAATACAATGTGTGAAGGTCAGTGAACAATGGAGGAAGTCCCTGACTTTTGTATTGCTCACGTCTCTATCCATTCACTCTGGTTGCAGCTCAAGACTTTACACTACAAATCCAGGTGGAAAGGAGGAAATTATTGGATCGCTTGATCGAAGTGAAGCAAGAACCTGCAGTGAAGAAGAATGTAAGTTGATCCTGTACACACTTTTGAGTAGTGGTAACTCCTTATCATGACGATTGTTCAAAAATAGCTTGGTCTTCTGAAAGTCAAATTGCCCAATACTGGTGAAAGATGAAATGAGGCAAAAGTGAGTGACGTAAGAAAACTACTAGGCACTTGGTCTGAGTATTAAACAAGGCTTTAATCAACTGTTTTTCAACATGGAGATTTAGTTGTGTCCTTCACTAGTTCCTGTTAAAGAATGTCCTGGGCAAGCCAGGCCCATGCCTGAGTATTTATACTCTCCCTGGACAGCGCCACCAGCAGGCCGCCCAGTATTACTTCATAAGTCATTTCCACATGAATGACAAGATTCATGTCAGCGAGGTCTACAGTCCTCCCCCTGCCCCTCTAGGATTGCCAGTGGCTGCCTTTTCCCCACCCACCACATGTAAATGCCAGCAGAGAGGTGGAGCCCAGTGTCGTGGACCATTTCCCTCCTGGCCAAAGCCTACAAAAACTCCGTCCTGTTCCGCCTTCAGAGCTCTTCTGCCCTTTTAATTGCTGCAGTAGCATCCCTGCAGCGTTGCTCCATTACACTTACTTGTACAGGGAGTGATTTGCTTCTTTGGGGTGGAGTAGTGGCGAGTCAGGACTGGCACCTTCCCACCCCAACCCCACCAGAACACCAACCCATCTTCCTGAATTGGAGTTGCTTAGGCATACAGGACAGGCACCTGGTGGGAGGTATTTACTAGGCCCTCTGCCTCCATTACAGAGAGCCATTACACAGGCTACCCTGGGCTTATCACCACCTTTCATCAGTGAGTCCCAGAGAGTGGTGGTAAGAGGAGCGGGGGGGGGGAAATGGACGGGGATGCCAGGCCCAATCTCCCTACTGGCATTTACATGTGGTGGGTGGCATTCCCGGCAGGGGAGGTGGGGTGGGTGGAGAAAAATCCAGGTTGAGGCTGGGAGGTGGTGGTAGGCCGCGCTGCCCTATTTTCCCACCATTTCCATTTGGGTCGGGATCGCAGAGGGAAATCTAGCTCCTCGGAGCTCAACACTTCCCCATTGCTGTTTTAATGGATTTGGGAGAATGGAATATCATAAAACTCTTTCAATTTGTGAAACTATTTAACTATTGATGATTTTTTTCAGTGTCTTACAAACACACAGATTTTACAAAACTGTACAAAGCTATTCATATTGTTAAATAGAAAATAAATTAATTAGGTTTTCCAAAGGGAAGGGAAAAGAGTGATCAACTTCACAGTGAGGCACATTAAAGTGGAATTAATATTCTCATTTTTTTATTTAGCTATCTTCTTACAGTTTTATAAGCTGCTCTATTTTCCTTTCCCGATCCCACTCCCCTTCCTCTTTTCCCACCTTACATGGTTCTAATTCATTTTTTAAAAATTTAACTCAGATGCCTTACTATATCTTCTAGCTCAGTGGCAATGCTGAAGCAGAACCCTCCCATCTTGTTGCTGTAAATTTGCTAAACTCTTCTGATGTGACATTGTGTTTGCAGAGTTTATTGGGGGGGAAATTCGGTAGATTAGCGCCTCCCGTTTGTGCCCTAAGAGGGCGCTAACGGGGCGCAAAGCAACTAGCACCCGGGCGCGGCGATGTTTGTGCCGCTCGCAAAATTGACCAGAGTTTTTGCGGCGGCGCTAAACTCTACCACCACGATCTCCTGCGCCCGCAGATCATGACGTCAGTCGAACGTGCAACGCCCCGGACCGGATATTGAGTGATGCCCCATTCCTTTGCGCCTGCCGCTAGCAACGACAGGGAGAGGGGAACGTTTTGCAGTCGGGAAGGGGCTGGGGGAGCACTATTTAAAGGCGGCCTCGTCCTGCCTTTTTTTGTCTGAGACATTTTTGCACCACGCATTCTGAGAGAGAGAGACTTCTGGAGAGATTCAACGCTGTGTGAAGGAGTTTTGGCTACTGAGCAGCACTTTGCAGGTTCTTTTTGATTTGGCCTTCCTTGCTTCGATTGTCAAGAGACTATGGGGGATGCACTGATTCAGGGCGTTGTCCTGCGCCTGCAGAATTGGAGGCAACAGAGACGCAGAGAGAGAGTGGCAAAAATGGCCAGAGGGAGGAGGGCCAACAGGCCTCTGCACACGAGTCCTTACCCTCCCAGGGTATTCCGAGAACAATTCTCCTACATTAATTTGTCTGAGGAGCAGTGTTTGCGCAGGCTGCACTTCAGCAAGGAGGTGGTCACTGAGCTCTGCCACCTACTGCAAACAGACCTACCGCCTCAACTGAGGACCAGGACGTCTCTGTCGGTGGCAGTGAAGGTGACAGTGGCTCTGAATTTTTATGCCACCAGCTCCTTTCAAGCAGCTACTGGGGACATTGCCAATATCTCCCAGTTCGCAGTCCATTGCTGTATCCGGGAGGTGACAAATGCCCTCTATAAAAGGAAACGCCAGTACATCTCTTTCCCCATGACCCGAGCCAAACAGCATGAACGCGCATGTGGCTTTGCGAGGATAGCGGGCTTCCCCATTGTGCAGGGTGCCATTGACTGTACAAATGTGGCATTGCGGGCACCGCATGAAAATGCAGAGGTTTTCCGAAACCGCAAGAGCTACCACTCCTTAAATGTCCAGTTGGTCTGTGACCACAGACAGCTGATACTCGCCGTCAATGCCCGCTATCCTGGCAGCAGCCACGATTCTTTCATCCTGCACCAGACTGGTGTGCCAGAGCTTTTCCAGGCACCGCATCAACCAAGTGGTTGGCTCCTCGGGTACAAGGGTTATCCACTCTGTACCTGGCTGATGACACCGTTCTATAACCCCAACACCCCTGCCGAGCTGCGGTATAATGAGAGCCATCTCGCTACCAGGAACATAATTGAGCAGATGATCGGCATGCTCAAGCAATGGTTCCACTGTCTGGACCACTCAGGAGGAGCCCTGCAGTACTCTCCTGAGCAAGTCTCCCTCTTCATAGTTGTGTGCTGCATGCTTCACAACCTGGCAATCCTGAGGACCCAGCCAATGCCACCAGGGATTGGTGCACCACCGGAGGAGGAGGAGGAAGAGGAGGAGGAAGAGAAGGTGGATGATCAGCAGCAGCACCAAGGCGGGAGGGAGGCCCACAATGTTGAAACTGCAAGGGCCGTCCGTCAACAGCTGATAACAAGCCGCTTCTAGGCTCCTACTCAGAAGATGGCTTCTGGCATGGAGAACAACATGATTGAAAGCAACCTGCAACCCCTTTCACCGGCCAAACAGCAATGATTCCAAAGGCCAAACATGTACATTTTGAATATAACAACATTTTTATTTAACAAACTCTGTGTGTGTCATTTATTCATGACAAGCTTGCTGGCCTACATTGGCTCCTGGTTTGACAACGGCTCTGTTTTAAAATTCTCATCCATGTTTTCAAATCCCTCCATGGGCTCGCCCCTCCCTATCTCTGTAACCTCCTCCAGCCCGACAAACCTTTGAGATATCTGCGCTCCTCCATTCTGGCTTCTTGAGCATTCCTGATTTTAACCGCTCCACCATTGGCGGCCATGCCTTCAGCTGCCAAGGCCCCAAGGTCTGGAATTCCCTCCCTAAACCCCTCTGCCTCTCTACCTCTCTCTCCCCTCCTTCAAGACTCTCCTTCAAACCTACCTCTTTGACCAAGCTTTTGGTCATCTGTCCTAATATCTTCTTATGTGGCTCGGTGTCAAACTTTGTCTGATAACGCTCCTGTGAAGCGGCATGGAACATTTTACAGCATTAAAGGCAGTGTAGAAATGCAAGTTGTTGTTGCTGCTGCTGTTTGTGGGATCTTGCTGTATGCATTTGTCCCCTGTGAATTGGCTGCTATGTTTCTCTATTACAACATATGAAAAGTACTGTTTTATTAGCTGTGAAACACTTTAGGATGTCCTGAGGACAGGAAAGGTGCTATACAAATGCACATTCTTTGTTCATTATGTTTACTATTGACCACTGCAAGTATTATTTAAATACTGCATGGGATTCCTCTTTATCTGGTAAAAACTACTTTTGGTAAAATTGTAAAAATGAAAGCAGAAAAGAGCGTAGTCTCCTCTGCGAATGGTATTTGTCAATGCACTAAGAATTTTCCCCAAAAAGTAAACCATTTAACTATAAATTTCCATATACAGTTTATATACACAGATATTTTTTAAAATTCATTTATGGGCTGTGGGCATCTCTGGCAAGGCCAGCATTTATTGCCCATCCCTAATTGCCCTTAAGAAGGTGGCGATGAGCTGTCTTCTTGAACCGCTGCAGTCCGTGTGGTGAAGGTACTCGCACAGTGCTGTTAGGGAGGGAGTTCCAGGATTTTGACCCAGCAATGATGAAGGATCGGCGATATACTTCTAAGTCAGGATGGTGTGTGACTTGGAGGGGAACTTGGAGGTGGTGGTGTCCCCATGCACCTGCTGCCCCTTTCCTTCTAGGTGGAAGAGGTCGCAGGTTTGGGAGGTGCTGCCGAAGAAGCCTTGGTGAGTTGCTGCAATGCATCTTGTAGATGGTACACACTGCAGCCACGGTACACCGGTGGTGGAGGGAGTGAATGTTTAAGGTGGTGGATGGGGTGCCAATCAAGCGGGCTGCTTTGTCCTGGATGATGTCGAGCTTCTTGAGTCTTGTTGGAGCTGCACTCATCCAGGCTAGTGGAGAGTATTCCATCACACTCCTGACTTGTGCCTTGTAGATGGTGGAAAGGCTTTAGGGTGTCAGGAGGTGAGACACTTGCCACAGAATACCTAGCATCTGACCTGCTCTTGTTGCCACAGTATTTATATGGCTGGTCCAGTTAAGTTTCTGGTCAATGGTGACCCCCAGGATGTTGATGGTGGGGGATTCAGTGATGGTAATGCCGTTGAATGTCAAGGGGCGGTGGTTAGACTCTCGCTTGTTGGAGATAGTCATTGCCTGGCACTTCTGTGGCGTGAATGTTACCTACCACTTATCAGCCCAAGCCTGAACGTCGTCCAGTTCTTGTTGCATGCAGGCATGGACTGCTTCATTATCTGAGGAGATATATAGAGGTAGATTTTTGTTTTTACCGCCTGGACTTTAAGCACCCACACAGAAAGGACAATTGGACAGGTAGGATCACAGGCGGGTAACTGATCCCATCAGATTTTCCTATCATTGAAATGAATGGAAGGAAATTGCAGTGGGTTCTGTTTGGGGATTTTCCTTTCTGCGCTCTATGCATACAATGCTAAATGACCGGGCAGTAAAGTAGAAACATCTACTCCATGATAACTATATTATTTAAAGTTACATCTACCAGGGAGTGAGTTAGAAGCTGCAAACTGATCTGGACGAAAAGGCAAATGGCATGCTTGTGTGGTATTGTGCCATCTGAATCTTTGGGATGAACTAGCCCACTCTTGGATTTCCACTGCTGTACGTTTTTTCATAGCAGTTCTTTGACCTAAATAACACAGAGACAAATGGTTCATTTCCTTCCTGTGCATGGAACTAAACCAGCCTAACAAACGTGCGGTGAAACAGTCTCCAGTACACAAAGTAAACATGCTGCGAATTGGAATCCAGGTTCTCCTTTCACTGCCACCACCTTCTGTTTATACAAAAGTACCCATGACTATACGGCAACAGGTTTGCAGCTGTGTCTCTGGAAATAAGAACTAATCTTGATCAATGCCAACTATCATAACAGGAATCTGGCAAAGGAACAGAGTCCCTCATCTCAGTGAAAGACTTAATCATACACTTAACCAGAAACATGTTACTTTTTTTTCTGTCTATTACATTGTTTCTACATTGTACTGTACTTTGTTAGTAATCAGTCATATTTGATTATGGTGTGCTGGTAGTGAACATCCCAGTGTTTCATTGAGGAATGTTGAACTGAGAGGATTAGATAGCACGGAGTGCTGCAGTCAGCTTGAAGCCTCTATTCCAGTATATCAAGTACTGGAGCATGTACAGTAATCCCTCCCCAACCGTGGGGGGATACGTCCCTGAAAACCCCCGTGGTTAGTAAAACCGCGGTCGGCAAATACAGTATAAATGTTCAAATAACACAATAAAAAAGAATATAAAAGCAATAAAATCATGTTATTTACCTTAATCCTAAATTAAAAACCGCATATACGCAAAATTTACTGCCGCGGTTGGCAAAAGTTGTCGCCGAGAGGAAACCGTGTATACTTGAAATCCGCGTATGGCAAAACCGGGGTTGGGGCGGGATTCCTGTATTACCACAGATGGATTAGTAAGTGCGTTTCAAGCAGTCGTTTTCTCTGTAAAAGAATAGCTGGTGTGTGTGACACGTGATAAAATAAAGGTGTGTAGCGGTTCGTGTAGATCGCCACTAAATAAGAGAGTTTGACTTCGACGAACTATTAACAAGTTGTTTATTTACAGGAACAGACTCATTGCATCAGGTAAGAAGATGGCAGGTAAGATGGCTGACTGTAGGAGCACTGTGGTATAGGTCTTGTCCCAGCGGGGACTCCACGACGACTGAGTTCGCAGTCCTGTGGGGAGCGTGATGACGTCATCACGTTTGTGTTGTGATGTCATCATGTTGTTCGCGTTTCCCGCGCTTAGGGCGTCACGTGATGCGCGTCGGTGCGTCGCTGGCCGTTGAGACCGAAGTCGGGAGCGGGAGCTGGAGGCCAGGCTGAGCCGGTGCTTGCCGCGGGAGCAGAAGATCGCGTCACTCCCGTCGGCTGGCCGATGCGGCCGAAGACGCTAGGCCGGGCTGTGCCGGCAGCCGTCCTGGAAGGCTGAGTCGGGCCAGCAGCCGCCTCACGCACGTCACGTCGTACGTGACGTGATGTCAGCACGCTAGGGCGCATCTTAAAGGGGCAATGGCCCCAACAGGTAAGTTAAAGGGGCAACGGCCCCAACAGGTAAGTTATGCATACAGTAAGGTAAGTTAAAGGGAATTATGTGTCTTTATGTAAGGTACAACCGGTGGTACCGCCACATGGGCCCCCCCAGAATTCGCTTTAACGAAAGTCCAAGGATGAGATGGTCTGACGCTGGTGGTCTCGGCGGTCGTGCTGTCTCGGCTTGGCGAGCGAGTTCCGAAGATGCTGCTTGTGAGGGGATCCGTACGCGCGTCATGGCGAATAAAGTGTATCCGTCAGGCGAAGGACTGTGGAGACGTGCGAAACAGCAGGCCTTGTCAGAGTGACGGGCAGGTTGGGCGGACGCGGGCGATGACTCTGTTGATGTTGGAACAAGTCCTTGTTATAACGAACTCTGCAGGAACGCCAAACGAACGTTCCAGAAGGACTTGACAGGCGAGGTGAGTGAACTCGCCGACAGGTGAGCGAAACCTTCAGGAGACTGGAACACACAGAACGGTGCGTGCCATAGTGCTATGACGTTAACACAACAGAGGGTGAAGTGTTACTGCGTTAACCTGTGATCGGTGATGCTAGCAACTTTCACGTGGCTGATCGCGTCCGCAGGATGCCCGTTGGACCCGTCCTCGATGTGTGCAGCTTCGGTAGATGTTTGCGTTTGTTAAAGGGAAAACTGGAGAAAGGGCGGCAATGGTCCAGGTTGTTGCTTTCAGGAGGGGTTAACTCTGCCTGGAGGGCGGCAACACTTGTAACAGTTGTAGATTTAGGAGAAAACAGCCGGGAGGGCGGCACGCCATTTGTTCACGCCGAATCGTGTAGTAGGTAACACAACCAGCAGGTTGAAGGGCTGGTGCGTCGTCAGCGGAGAAGGAGTCGTCGTTTTTCACGAGGGATGGGTCCTCGTGGTTCGCGAGGGATGGGTCCTCGTGTGCGAGGAGTGGGTCCTCGTGTTTCGCGGGGGTGAGTCCTCGTGGTATCCCCGCAGGGCGCGCTCTGATTTTGTGGGCCCGAACATGCTGTACCCTGCGCTTGGAGAGATTTATACTTGCTGTCGCTGTGGACGTAGAGGCGGACGATCCGTGTGGCGGTAGGAAAGACGAGTACGGGGACCGGGAGCAAGTGCGTGGTCGGCGCCGCATCGATGTTCTCGTCGAACGGGGCTTCTACCGGTATAAAGCACGAGGGAGACTGTGGCTCCCTGGATTGCAGTAGCGACAGCAAAATGGCTGGTGCTTCCATGGCGTGCTTCTTTTGTGAAAATTGCTCACAAAAAAAAACGAACGGGGTCCGGTTGAGGTTTGTCCGTGTCAAATGGGATCTGCTCCAGGCTGCGCTTACTTTGCGAATACGTTCGCAAAGACGGGGTCGCCTTTGGCGGAGTTGGTGTTAGGCAGTTGCTGTTCCGTGGTTGTTTGTCGGTTGTGCGTTGGTCGTCTTGTGGGAAGACGAGGTTCAGGCGCGCGTTGCTACCGTGAAAATCATTCACGGATACGGGTTCACCAATTGTAGCGTTGGAATTGATGAGCTCCCGTACTCACGTCGTTGGGTCACCAATGTAGCGTTGGTGGTCGACGGTTGCCGTTGGGCGTGCTGTACCTCTGAAGACGAGGGTCAGGCTGCGCGTTGCTACCGTGAAAATCGTTCACGGATACGGGGTCACCAATTGTAGTGTAGGAATTGATGAACTCCCGTACTCACGTCGTTGGGTCACCAATGTAGCGGTTCGTGTAGATCGCCACTAAATAAGAGAGTTTGACTTCGACGAACTATTAACAAGTTGTTTATTTACAGGAACAGACTAATTACATCAGGTAAGAAGATGGCAGGTAAGATGGCTGACTGTAGGAGCACCGTGGTATAGGTCTTGTCCCAGCGGGGACTCCACGAGGACTGAGTTCGCAGTCCTGTTGGGAGCGTGATGACGTCATCACGTTTGTGTTGTGACGTCATCACGTTCGCGTTTCCCGTGCTTAGGGCGTCACGTGATGCACGTTGTTGCGTCGCTGGCCGTTGAGGCCGAAGTCGGGAGCGGGAGCTGGAGGTCAGGCTGAGCCGGTGCTTGCCGCGGGAGCGGAAGATCGCGTCACTCCCGTCGGTTGGCCGATGCGGCCGAAGACGCTAGGCCGGGCTGTGCCGGCAGCCATCCTGGAAGGCCGAGTCGGGCCGGCAGCCGCCTCACGCACGTCACGTCGTACGTGACGTGACGTCAGCACGCTAGGGCGCGTCTTAAAGGGGCAATGGCCCCAACAGGTAAGTTAAAGGGGCAGCGGCCCCAATAGGTAAGTTATACATACAGTAAGGTAAGTTAAAGGGAATTATGTGTCTTTATGTAAGGTACAACCGGTGGTACCGCCACAGGTGCTTTTTTGAGATTGGGACTGAGGTTAGGGAAGATTAGAGGGAGATTTTCTCTGCATTTCACTGTGCTGTACTAGGAGCGCTTGACTTTGACAGTGGATGCCCAAAATTTCCCACTTCGTCTTAATAAGCACTAAATTCACAAATTAAAAAAATGTTGAAAGAGAAAATTGAGAACCTGGGGGATGAATTTGCTCGGAGCTTTTCCTGCTTTGCTGCTGTAACTTTGCCGGATATTCAGTTTGCGTTTAGAAACATAGAAACATAGAAAAATAGGAGCAGGAGTAGGCCATTCGTTCCTTCGCGCCTGCTCCACCATTCAATATGATCATGGCCGATCCTCTCTCTCAATAACATATTCCTGCTCTCGCCCCATACCCCTTGACGCCTTTTGCGTCTAGAAATCTATCTACAGGAAACTCTTTTTTATCCGGCACTGACGGGACCGGCGTGGTGCCGATTGATCAAAAAGTCCGGATTACAGAGAGGTATACTTACTAAGGTACGAGAGCCCCGTACACGGCCACAGATCCAGGCGTCCCTGTTGCATGGCAACAGGTGCAGGAACCCCGGTTACATGGCAACAGATCCAGGCGTCCCTGTTGCATGGCAACAGGTGCAGGAACCCCGGTTACATGGCAACAGATCCAGGCGTCCCTGTTGCATGGCAACAGGTGCAGGAACCCCGGTTACACAGTCACAGATCCAGGCGTCCCTGTTGCATGGCAATAGGTGCAGGAACCCCGGTTACACAGTCACAGATCCAGGAACCCCGGTTACACGGCCACTAATATGAAGTAAAACTTACCTGAACCTACTCCTGAATTTTGCCGGTTAAGAGAGATTTCCGGTTATTTAGGTGCCGGTAAAAAGAGAGTTTCCTGTATCTCCTTCTCAAATATATTCAGTGATTTGGCCTCCACAGCCTTCTGTGGTAGAGAATTCCACAGGTTCACCACCCTCTGAGTGAAGATACTTCTCCCCATCTCAGTCGTAAATGTCCTACCCCGTATCCTGAGACTGTGACCCCTCGTTCTAGAGCCCCCCAGCCAGGGGAAACATCCTCCCTGCAGCCAGTCTGTCTAGCCCTGTCAGAATTTTATACGTTTCAATGAGATCCCCTCTCATTCTTCTAAACTCTAGAGAATACAGGCCTAGTCGACCCAATCTCTCCTCATACGACAGTCCTGCCATCCCAGGAATCAGTTAACGGGATTTCTGCCACACCTCCGGCGCAGTTAAGGTGAAGAGGCGGGAGACAGTTTGAGAAAGTTAGGGAGTTGATGCTTGTGATGGATGCGGTGATCAGAAAAAGACTCCAAAGGACAGATATTCTTCTGCCCTGATCCCAATAGCATCCAAAAATAAACAGGTGCAGTGCAGAGGGAAACCTGCCAGTAATCCCGTGCTTTCATTCTGCTCCTGAAAGTACTGCACCAGAACATCCTCTGGTGTTTCTGCACCTTAGTGTACCTGAATAGAGTGCAGCAATGTAAACTAAATGCAAATGAACTTTAGAGAGCTCAACACACAGATTTTCTCTCATATGTCTGGGTGGAGATCAAGGGGCACACTACCCCCATAGAATCCAGGTGCTACTGCTTCCTGAGCTGCTGCTTATTCGCTAGTTGACTTGAGGGACATGCCGTATTGTCAAGAAAGATCTTTATTTTTGATTTTTTAAAGTAAATATGGCTTTGCTGCTTCAGTATTTGATGCCAAATGCTGTTATTCTTTTACAATTAATGTTGGAGGATGAGTTCAGTACAGTGTCACCCCCGCTTTGTGACAGGAATTATTTGGCGACAGACCCAGGGAAACAACCACAGGCCCCCTTGACTGTTGCTCGGCAAAATTAGCCTGGGCCTCTCCTGAGTCATAAACCCCTGTTTCCCTATCACAGAGCAAGTCTCCCCCCCCTCCGTCCATGCAATTGCTCCGATTACATCCAAAAAACAGGTGCAATGCTGAGGGAAATGAGACAGTAATCTTTTGCTTTCATTCTGCTCCTGAAAGTACTGCACCAGAACTTCCTCTGGTATTTTTACATAGGATTACATCGGATATGGGGTGAATAATTTGTCCAATCTGACCAACAGTATGATTACATAGAATTACATTACATCGGATATACGGCACAGAAACAGGCCATTCGACTCAACCAGTCCATTCCGGCGTTTATGCTCCACTCGAGCCTCCTCCCATCCTTCCTCATCTAACTCTATCAGCATAACCCTCTATTCCCTTCTACCTCATATGCTCTCCACATTCTCACCACTCTCTGGGTAAAGACATTTCTTCGGAATTCCCTATTGGATTTCTTGGTGACTATCTTATATTGATGGCCTCTAGTTTTGCTCTTCCCCATAAGTGGAAACACTCTCTCTGTATCCACTCTATCAAAACCTTTCATAATTTTAAAGACCTCTATTGGGTCACCCCTCAGTTTTCTCTTTTCCAGAGAAAAGAGACCCAGCCTGTTTATTCTTTCCTGATAGGTATAACCTTGCAGTTCTGGTATCCTTTAAAATATTTCTTGCACCCTCTCCAGTGCCTCTATATCCTTTTTATAATATGGCGACCAGAGCTGTACACTGTACTCCAAGTATGGTCTAACCAAGGTTCGATTCACGTTTAGCATAACATCTCTACTCTTGAATTCTATCCCTCTAGAAATTAGCCCTAGTGCTTGGTTTGCTTTCTTTATGTCCTTATTAACCTGCATTGCCGCTTTTGGTGATTTGTGTATTTGTATCCCCAGATTCCTTTGCTCCTGTACCCCATTTAGATTTTTATTTTCCAAGTAATATGTGTTAATAAAAAGAGAAGCCCCTCACACTCAAACCACCATCCTGCTTCTATTCCCGTACCATCATTTTTCATACCCCCCGCCCTCACCCCCCCCCTTCGCCTCTACCTACTACTTAGCCACACAGTGCCGACTTCTTACTGAGGGATAATTACTAGTCCTAGCCCCTTTAGGGCTACCCCGGATCAGGCGTATTCCTCAGACGTTCACTTTCAACTAAAGTTTGAGGTAGCCGAATCCTAAAGACGCTTAATTGGGTCTAAAGGTCTCGACTATCTCTCCCTAAAGGAAAGGAACAACCTGAAAATGTTACCATCCTCCAGATAGCACTTTTAATAAGTTTAGCTAGACTGTAACGTTCTGGATATTATGAGGGTCCGGAAAACTCCCCCAGAATTCTGCAACTCCTCACCAAAGAGTGTACAGAAATTGAGTTTGCGAGTTTGATACAGACGTCTTATGTGAGACAATTCTAAAAATATATAGATTTATTAAAGAACCAACATGCAGTTTACAGTTGGTGAGTCAATCGCAACATTAACAATTCCAAAAAGAGAAAGCTTACAATCTTATTATCAGAGAACCTTACTCTCAAATCTTAACTTCGCTACAGTTTTACAGATCTTAGTGTTCTACAGGATATCCACCAAAATCAAATACCTTTGATCCCTGAGGTACAAAGAGTTGGAGACTTACAGAGCCAGCTCTGAAGCCAAGAATCGCTTTGCCCCTTTAAAGCGAGTCTACTATCCCATTTGAGAGTTCAATATTTATACCCTTTTCCAGTGGTATTTCCTTTAAGGTTTTCTGCTGATGTGAGCTAATTATCTCTAGTCATTTTTCTGCTGACCCCTGCAATTCTTACAGTCACCTCAGCTGGTAGCATTACAGAATTATGTCTCTAGGTGTTCTAAGTTTATCATAAAAAACGGTGTGACGGCAGGTGTGTTTTTTACTTGATGTCATTTTTACGAAGGCAGATGTTTGTGCTGCTTTATGAGGTGTAAATTAGAACACCTTATCCAGGGTGAACCATTGTTTCATTCCCAAAAGTCAGCCTGTCGGGAACCTTTAACCTTCTGTTTCAATAAGGTTATATATTCAGGGTCAACAACTACCTTATCTCAATAGCCAGAATGCTTTCATAGCTATTTCATGGTTAGTTAGGTTTCTAAATTTCCAAACCCAGTTTGTCATGTTTTAGTAAGGCCAGAATTCTTTCATGAGACAGTGTATTTTTCTGAAGAGGTTATATGGCTTATTCCTTCACATTACCAGCTCCCTCCAAGGCAGACTGGGCGGACATCTGCTTGGGTTCAGCTGCCATCCCAGTTATGGTACAGGTCAACACCTTTAACTAAAGACTACTGACGGGAAAAATTAAAGCTTATCTCGGGCATAAATAGATTTCAAAATTGATCACCCCTGCTCAGAAGCTGTTAAGATTTTTTTTTTAAACCCTGCTCCCATATACTGTAACTTTCAAAACGTCTTCTGATTTCCCCTGAAGCTTCCATTGTCCCTGACCCTTTAATGTTGCTGCTGCCTTCAAGGCCCAGGCAACCCCCGTATCTCCTCCTCTGCCTGCTTTGCTGCGCTGGTTCTGCAGCTGCTTCGTGGTACTGAGCCTCGACAAGAAGATTGGGTGCTGAAGATACCGGTATAATAGAGCGCACTTCTGGTGTCCTCTGTGCTAATTCCTCCTCGACAGCGCGGGGATAGGAAAAGTGGCCCTCGTACCTCTGGCATCTATTTATCAGATTTTTACAAACACTTTATTTCCTGCTGACTGACTGAAGCCAGATTCTATCATCTTTGGTCCATAGCAAAGTAAATAAAATGATTATGAATTCCTTTCTCCTCCGACAATTACTTTTGAGCAGATATCTAAAACTAGATCCAGATGGGTAGAAGGAAAGCTATATCGTCCTATTGTTCAGTAAGTGAGGAAGGACTAGAAGCCCATAAGAACATAAGAACATAAGAAATAGGAGCAGGAGTAGGCCAATCGGCCCCTCGAGCCTGCTCCACCATTCAATAAGATCATGGCTGATCTGATCCTAACCTCAAATCTACTATCACTCTCCATCCCACCCAAACCCATGTGATCTCCCGGGAGAGGCGAAAAACCAGATAAAAAAACCCAATGGCCAATTTGGGAGAGAAAATCTGGGAAATTCCTCTCCGACCCATCTAGGCGATCGAAACTCGTCCAGGAGATCACTCTGTCCCTATCTAGGTGTTAGAATCACTTAATCTGATCACTGGAAGGAGAAAAAGCAGGAGATGGCTGCAGAGAAAGCAGGAATGCGAAACTCCTGAAGCACAGGCAACCTCTGTGGTTTTAATTCCAGCTGATTGGCAGCTTTATATAATTGTGAAAGATACCTTTTTGTTTCTTTTGTCCCAGTTTGAATTCCAAAGAGCATGTGAGGTATATTTGACCCGAGCCTTTGTGTCGTTTTTTTAGTGGTTCTCTGCTTGCCAAGCAGATCACACAGAATCACACACAAACCCCACAGTGCAGATAGAGGCCATTCGGCCCATCGAGCCTGCCGGACCGACACATATCCCACCCGATCCCCGTAACCCCTACACCAACACATATCCCACTCTATCCCCGTAACCCCACATATTTAATCCCCCTAACACTAAGGGTCAATTTATCATAGCCAATCAACCTAACCCGCACACCTTTGGACTGTGGGAGGAAACCGGAGCACCCGGAGGAAACCCACGCAAACACGGGGAGAATGTGCAAACTCCACACAGACAGTCGCCCGAGGCCAGATTCGAACCCGGGTCCCTGGCGCTGTGAGGCAACAGTGCTAACCACTATGCCACCGTGCTGCCCAGATGAATGAGCTGAGGCTAATGGAAAATGTAAAAATAAAAATTCACATGAAGACTTTGGCCGGAGTTTCCTGGAGCACACTTAGCAGAAATGAAACTGAAATCTGTGCTGATACCTTTATCGATCTTGCCGACAGGAACCTACGCCCAAACGTCCTGCAGAAACAAGTGGCATGACTTTGCTCTGACGCTACAGTTACGCTGAGATGTTCCAGGAAATTCCGGGCCTTCATATTGTGGACGTCAGAACTAAAGAGGGGAATTTTAAACTGGAGGAGCGCGTGGGTTTGGGTGCGGGTGAGGGGTAAAAATCGGCAAAAATTTGAGCGTGTTGGTAAGCCGACTTCAACCCGCTGACTTCCAGGTTTAATTCGACAGTGTTAGGCTGGTTACGCGCAACCCTCTCGGGAGAGGCGGGCTACCTATTAACATATACTAATCGCTCAATTGGAGCGAGATTTCAGCACAGTTTTACATTTAATGGTGCATCCACAGGTTTCCTGATCCTCGCCATTGAAAGCAAGGCAAGAACACAGCGGCAATTGAGGGGGCTGATTAAAGCTCATGGAAATACTGCAATAAACACTCAGTACTCACAGCTGCTTTCTTACCTACTAGTGGGAAAGGGTTTGTTCACAATACGTTTGCTGAGAGTTTACTTTCTACACTTTGGAGATTTTATGAATCACATCAGGAGGGGTGGTGCTTTGGCTGCCTTAGATTTGACCTCAGACGAGGTGCAATATGACCAGAACCAACAGCAGCAACAGCTGTTGACGGACTGGCAGCTGGACAGCAGAGGGGTGCAGCTCATAGTTGGCACTACCCGTGACACAGGGTGTACAGACAGAGGCTGAGTTTCCTTGACATGTTGGAACAGCAGTGGTCCAGGAGACCCAGGTTGCTGCGCCAGCTGGTGGCAAATATCTGCAGCCTCCTAGAAGAAGACCTGCTCCCTGCTGGATCTGGTGGCCATGCGTTACCAGTGGCTGTAAAATTCACCACCACCCTCAACTTTGTTGCCTCTGGCTCCTTACCGGGCTCTGCCGGAGACATATCGAGGATCTCCCAGCCGCCGACCCACAAATGCCTAAGACAAGGCACTGTTGGGTTGTTTGCCAGGGGCAGCAATGATTACACCAGTCAGAATGAGCGGATGCTCGGGTTTGTGTCTCTGCCTGGCTTCCCACAGGTGCGGGACGTCATCAACAGCACACACGTGGCAATCCGCACCCCCCAGATTAACCAGGAGTATTCGTGAATCGCAAGGGCTTCCACTCCATCAATCTGTAGCTGGTGTGCAACCACAAAGATATTTCTGCAGATGCATACAAGATTCCCAGGGAGCTGTCACGATGCTTTCGTCAGGCGGTAGTCCAAGCTCCATGACGCCTTCGCACCTGGAAGCAGAATTAAGGGGTGGCTGCTAGGAGACAAGTGATACCCATTTCAAACATGGCTGATGAAACCCATCAGAAACCCGACCAGTGAAGCCCAACAGTGCCACAATGAATACCATATGACCACCAAATGTGTGATCGATCAAGTCATCAGCATGCTGAAGATGTGCTTCAGATGCCTGGACAGATCTGGAGGTGCCCTTCAGTATGCACAAGCCAGGGTGTCCAGAATGGTCATGGTGTGCTGCGCTCTGCAGAACATTGCACAGCAGCAAGGTTTGGACCTGCAAGAGGAACAAGGCACAGAGCGTACATTGCAGATGATTCTGAGGAGGAGGAAGATGAGGAAGACAAGGAGGAGGAAGTTAACGAGGGCAATGCAGCACCAGCTGCTCATACTGCTGCCCGGGATGCCCTTATTAATGCAAGGATCACTTAGGTTGCACCAGTGGACCGATGTCAGAACCATATTCAACGGCCACTCTTCCTGCCTCCCCACCCCCCCACCAAATGCCAGCAACACAAAGCAGTCCTGCAAATAACCAACCACCCCTTGCACATCCCCTCATTAGTCCTCATCAATTCATGTCTTCCCATTCATCCTCAAGCAAGTTAAAAGTTGACTTGCCACCCAGCAACCAAGAATGGGCAAGACTGGAAAGTGGTGCAAAATAATAACATTTATGTGATTCTACTAAAGAACGGAAACTTCACAACATAACATTTTCTCAGACACCCATGTGCATACCCTTGTGCAACTACAAAGCTTTGCTCTTCCTTTTCCTATGGGCCCTATGTGATGCAACCCCTGTGGCTTCAGCAGAGGTAGAGGCAGGCTGCTCAGATCCCTGCTCTGACTGCTGGGATGCTCTTGGCTGACAACCTCTGGGTTTTGGAGCCAGTGTGGGGCCTGCCAAAGACTGCTCCACCTGCAGCTGTGCAGGGGCAGACTCGGCCATCAGGACCCGAGCCAGCATGTGGCGTACTGACTGAGGGGTGGGGCAGGTGGGGATGGGTGGGTGGGGGGGGGGAACGGGTGAGAAATGGAAGCGCTTTGAATGGAGTTACAACTTCCATGTCCCCTTTCGTCTTCATCCCTCTCATGGGCCAGCCGCACTTCACTGCTACCACTCTGCTGGAGGGCACTTTGGTGAAGATCAGTGACGTGCTGTAATACCAAGGCTAAGGTATCTGTCTTTCCTATCTAAGGCAGCAGACATGTTGGCATCCAGAGTCTGCACAGCCACAGTCAGTCAAGGCATACATGCACTCATCTGATTGCCATGTTTGATGTTCCACGGAGCTGGCCACTTTATCCATGCAAGAACACATCATCACAATGCACTGCGTCAACAACCCTCTCATACTTGAGACGGACTCCTCCATTCTCTCTGCAATCTTGGCCAGTGGCCTGTCAGTACATCGGACATCCTCTGCTGCTGCTGCTCAATGTTTCTCCTTTTCATTGACGGCCCCAGGAGTACAGCATCTGTGTCCAGCTGAACAGAGTTTGAAGAGGGCTGTGTCCTCCGACGCAAACTCTCCACAGCTGTCCCTGCCACCACCATCTGCTCTTGCTCACTTGTGAAGTGTGAGTCACTAGATGAAAATCCAGCTATCTGCCTTACTGGTCCCACTGAAGTATGAGTATCTGAGCTGGTGCATGGTAAGTGACGTAAGAAAACTACTAGGCACTTGGTCTAAGCATTAAACAAAGCTTTAATCAACTGTTTTACAACATGGAGATCTAGTTGTGTCCTTCACTAGTTCCTGTAAAAGAATGTTCCGAGCAAGCTGGACCCATGCCCGAGTATTTATACTCTCCCTGGACAGCGCCACCAGCAGGCTGCCCAGTATTATTTCATGTCATTTCCACATGAATGACAAGATTCATGTCAGTAAGCATGAGTCCTTTGATGGTGCACCCTCAGAACGAATCAGTTCCTCTGAGGATTCGTTGTCAGTGAGGTCCATGGACTTCTGCTGCACGCATGAAGACTCTGTCAGAGAGAAAAGATATGAATTAATTTCTTGCAAGGTAGGTATGTTGTAACTTATCATTATGAAGATCATATTTCACCCACTGTTGAAATCAAGTCAGCATGACTGAGTGTTGTATGACACGTGAGCTGCTAATATTTAATTGTGTCACCGAGTAGCTGAGAGGGTCTGCATCTTCCCATCTCCGATGGCCAGGGATATCAAAATACCACTGATCTCCAGTGCTTCCTCCTCTGCAGTTGTTAGCTGGGAAATCTGTGGAGGATCCCCTCTGGTTATCTCCCTCTCCCTCATGTACTTCTCCTGCAACAGAGGAATGAACAGACCTACGAGTGATTGTAATGACATGTGTTCACCTGATTAATCCAGTGAATTTGGTGAGGTTGACTATCAGGGAGAAGTGTGAAATTGCATAAGGATGAGGGCAAGTTGGAGTGGTGGATGGGTAGATGGGGATGTGGGCATGGGTGTGCTTGCAAGGTAATTGGGTGTGAGGAGTGATGTGATGGAGTAGGCTTGACAAGGCAGAGTGAGGGGGTGGGGTGATGCACACAGGATGTAGGTGACTGTGCATCTGTACTCACCTTTCCTGACCTGATTAGGTCATTAAAACCCTTCCTGCACAGAATCCAGGAACGTGACACAATGTTGTTGGCCTCCTGGGCCAGCTGCAGCCACACCTTCGTTGGTAGCAGCAGCAGGTTTCTTTTTCCCATTATTGGGGGAGATTATCTCTGTCCGGCTCCTCGCAGCCCCCAACAGTACATCAAGGGAGGTGTCATTGAAGCGGGGCGCAGCCTTTGAGCACCTGGAATCCTTTGCCACATCTTGTCTTCTCTTTTTTCCAACTCCA